>NC_086188.1:10304453-10620453 GCF_023053635.1 Elgaria multicarinata webbii
AGGTCTTTACACACAAAAATTCAGAGACCCTCTGTTAGTAATACCTTTATTAATTATAATAATAAAAACAAAACAAGACTCTGCAGAAACATTTTTATATCTAATAACTTAAATTTCCCAAAATGATTGAAGTTTTCATACCCTTATGCTTCCTGTTCCCAAGAAATAAGGTCTGGACCAGGTAACAACTCTGGATTCTCTGTGCAAATATACAGGAATGCCTGAGTTATGGAATGTCATGATCCATCCATCAGGCAAAGGCTCTGTAGGAGGGCGGCCACGACCTAGAGAGAGAGAGAAACTACTCACTGTACTAGCCTTCCAAAGCTTGTAAATACAAAGCTTGTGAATACACCTCCCATATTCTAGTTAATAACCAGGATGGCATGAAACAAGGACTCTGCAAATTGATTTTTAAAGTACCCTGTTGCCATACAAATGCACTAAGATGTCCCATGCAAGATTTCATAAAAGATTAGCTCAGATGGCATTTCCAGCCTGTATCCAAAGTTTAGAGCCAATTTGCCTTTCATGATGAAACTAATATCCTGTATTTTGATCAGCAAAAAGTGCATGAAAGCAAAACTGATATTCAGTTTAAAACTATACAATTGCATTAATTTCAACATTCGTCTTCCACAATATATGTAGGACTTAAACTCCCCCCCCCCCCAAGCTACTTTGGCTCTCACACAATCAGCATTCCATATCTCTAAATTTAATAAAGAATGTGACTGCTTTTCCTTCTGACAAGGGAGAGCCAGTGTGGTGTAGTGGCTAGAGTGTTGGACTGGGAGTCAGGAGATCCAGGTTCTAGTTCCCACTCAGCTTTCTTCAGCAGGACTGAAAGCATTATTACAATGTATTCATTACAAATTCAAGTTGTTCTCTGTAAAGCAGTGTCAACTTTGCATTCAGGCAAAGTATTTCAAACCTTTTTCCACATCACAGATTAACTTTATTTAGGCTACAATCTCATGTACATTTATTTGACAAGTCCCAATTAACACAACTTACTTCTGAGTATACTTGCAAAGGATTGTGCTGTAAGTTTTGAGAGCTACCGATTTGAGACAGTGTATGGCCACATTAGAATAATAACTGTAAATTCTTTCCTGCTTGTACAGCACCTTGCAAATTTGTGCTCTGTAATAGCAGGGCAAATATAGTACCCTTCACGGATTTTCCAATGGGTTATTGTCTAAACACAGTGCTTTTTTCTACAAGATGGGTTACCATGTTGTCTAGACCAAGTGCATTTTCTGCAGGGCTGCTAGTTAACCATGCAGCGTGGCTTGTTAACCATTTTGAACAACCCAACAATAAGCCATGGGTTCTCAAGCTGAATTGTTAGAGAAAAATAAACCACACAACATGGTTAACATGTCACCTTGAGGAAAATGCACTGTGTTCAGACAACACACCAACACACCCTGTGGAAAATGCACTGCATTCAGACAACATAACCAGGCCCTTGTGAGATTTTTAAATTCAAGGTAGGTCTACATAACCCGTGTGACTCTCCAAGCCCAACACATCCTACCAAGCAATGTATGGTGGCCCATGAGAGACTTCACAAAGTTCCTGGATTTACTACCTGCTTGGACTGCAGAATCAGAGGTGCTATCAGGCATGGCTGGTGGGCTGCGTTAGGACTTGGCAGGTCAAAGGCATAATCTATGAAACTGCTTGCTTGAAAGAATCAGCATCTTTGTGAGTATTCAGATCACTAATTGCAAAAATGTCTATATATAGCATTATAGATAACATGTAATTAACTTACTTTTAAGAACAGTTTTTATTTTGGTCATCATTGGCTGCACGCTTGTTTCACCATCAGACTGATGGTCACTCTCCCCTCCATATTTCTCATCAATTCTCCTTTTCTTGGGAACACAAAGACCTTCTTCCAGCAGAGCATCCACATCATTATCAAATTCATCCTGAAAAACAAATTGTCAGATACAGTGGCCCTATAGCTATTCTCCTCCCCAGACTATCCTGACACAGGAAGGCAAGAATTATTATTTTCAAAAGTTATCTACAAATACTTATCATCATCATAGGGCAACTAAAAATCAAAGTAGCAAACCTCTCAATCTTACTAAACACTTTTTTGATATTCAGGAAAGAGATGAATAAAGACCACAGCCTACACATAACGTAGCACCTCATCCATTCTCAGCACTGTCTAAATGTGTCTTTTTATGGTTAAGGAGCCTTAAACATCCAAAATGTGTTAATAAAAAAAAGCTACCTTAATAAACGTTTTAGTTAACACAGATAAATCCTGTACAGGCTTCCCCCCTCTCCCCCGAAATTAGGAATAGAATTTACTTACCTCATAAGAATAGTTTAAGGTCTCTTCATCCGCTTTGTCTCTCTGAACGATTGCTTTAGATGTAAAACCTCCTTCTTCATCTATTTCCATCAAATTGTCAGTAAAATCTTCTAAATCATCCAGAACTGCATACTCCACTCGTTTTTCCTGATCTACATCGTTTTCATCCTCCTTTTTCTCATCATTTTCACCAGCTACACATGTAGTTTGACCATTACTACCCCCAGCAAGAGGACAAGCATGCATATCCCCATTGACATTATTAATACCTAAATCTGAATCTGTCTCATAAACTTGCTCAGCTCCAGTGTACAGCACTTTTCTGTCTTTACTTCTGCAGCTCTCTGTAAAGCTAACACTAATCTTTACATCTTTAAGCAACTTAAGATCAGGGGTGAACTTTCTAACTGAAGGCGCGTGACGAGCAGTTCTTGGGCTTTGGTCACTATTAGGATCTACGATAAGACGACTTTTGTAGCATGAAGATCCCTTTGTGAGAAGCTGTGTTCTGTCGACAGTGTGCACGTCCCCAGCAGGGGTATCTGACTGTCCATCACCACCAGAGCCAACGTCCATTACCTCTGCGTCACTGGACGTTTGCAGGGGAGGTGGTGGAGGCTGTTCATTAGGCGGCAGTGGTGGGGGACAAGAATGGTTCTCCACATTCACTTCTGTTGCCGGCTCTTTTGGGAGGGGAGGTGCATTTTCATAATTCTCCATTATTAAAACTTACAAAAAAACAAAACCAAACCACCCCACAAGGCTTTAAATTAAAAAAAAAAGGCAAATAAATCTATACTCCTAACATGCAGAAGTCCATCAAGACAGGATTTGTCATGCTCTATTCAATAAGCAACACTGATGATTCAATTAAGCTGACTACATTGTTCTTTTCATTAATGTAGACAGCTTTCAGAATCACTGTCTCAATTACTGGAAATCACAATGCATTCAGCTTAAATAGCTGGTGTCGAAGCAAAGAGCATCTTCACTGGCCGCATGCAGGTGTCCTTTTCTTATTTCAACCTAGGAAGAAAAAAAAGGAGTTGTCACAGAGAAGCTTTAAATCTCTATTGTTTTATGATTACGAAGTACACAAAACTCAGTGCACGACACAAAACTCAGAATGACATCAGTTTTAACTCTACGTTGTTAGAAAGCATCACAGCCAGCAATATTTATGGTTACCCAATGAACCTGATGAAGCAAAATGTTTTAAACCAGGCTGTGCAAAAATGGTTATTTTTTCTTTAAGTCTAAGCAACAGATTGCTAAACAGACTGCAACAAACTGTTATTGGCCCACTTGTTGTAGAAAGCTAATACCTTCACACAGAAAATATTGCTTTAGAAAGACATTACATTATCTTTTGCATAAGGGATATTTAACTACCTATTAAGTAAATTCAACAATTCTAAGCAGGCAAGTAAGCACCATAATGCCTCGCAAATATTAATTTTACCTAAAGAAAAATAAACCTGATATTCAGAGCCAACCTAAACGAATTCAACATTGGTACGATCCCAGTGACTTACACCACTGTGAGCAATCCCATTATCTTTGCAGTTATTTCACACAAGAACGATTTCCTACATGGAAATCTTGGGAAATGCATGTTATTTCTTAGGCCCGTTCCTGCTGTGCAACAAATGCATACATTTCTGCAGAAGGACTAGTTATGTATAATGATTAAGAGCACAGCCTACAAGAAAAATGATCCAGGATTCAAATCAATACTCTCTGCATAGTCTTCAGTAAGCCTCAGCAGACCATACATAAGGTGCCTGAGGTTACAACAGTGACTACCTTTACAGATTGTAGTAGGGATAATTTTAAAATTATGTGTAGTGCTACATAATTTCCCCTTCCCACTATAAAAATCCTAACAGCAGCTAACAAATTGATAAAAAAAATATTTCTACTGTATGCATACAGTCTCAATCTGGGCTTTTTGTACTATGTACTACAAAACAGACATGTGTGAATCACATGTAACCATGTGAAGTACAGCAATTTGCCCAAGTAGTGCAGCACCCATGGAGAGATAGACAGTAATTGCTTACCTGTTGCTAATTGATTTCTCCAAGTCCCTCTATGTAAACCCAAACAAAAGGTTTTAAGTTCTCTTAATAGCAAGGAATAAATGAATTACTCCCCCTCACCCATGCCCCCAAGCCCAGAGGGATGAATCTGCTCGAGTCAAAATGTTAACAAGAAGAACCTCCCCAAATATTTCAAGAGAATCAAATACGCAGCTTCAGCACAAGCCACACTCCCTGTTGCTCCTTCTAAGGATGAGTAAATTTGAAAAGATGGGAGACAGAATAGATACAAGTGTTTCACTCCCTCAATTAAGTGTATTTTGAAGGAAGAAAGGTAAATAAACACAGATGAAAGTCTAGAAGTTCACTTCCAAAATCAGTAGCATTGAAGAACTTTCCTGTGGATAAATTGGAAGCAAGCTCCTGCTTGCATAAGTTGGAAATGAACAATACTGTTTTGATCAGGGTCCCAAAAGTGAGAAATGTCCATCTAAGTCAGGTGAAGATAACCCAGTGCCCTTCAGATGTTTCAGACTACAGCTCCCATAATCCCTAGTCACGCTGCTGGGTTTATAAGGATTTTAATCCAAAACATCAGGAGAGCATGGGGCAGATTGTTTTCCAAAAAGGAATAATTTCTAGTGCTTTATTTTTCTGTGGAAACTTTCCTTTTCATAAGTTCTTCAGTAACAATGAATGGATACCAACTATACATACAGCACTAGACAACCATGGCAGTTTCAAAGTTGTAAGTAATGTTTTTCAGGTGATTATCTGTAGCAAAGATGTGAAAGAACACCTATATCTCATTGAAATACATATATATCTCAGGGTGAAGTGGAACTAATAAGTAGGGACAGTGAAAATGAAGGTTCCCCTATTAATCTCAGAGTAAGAGAGTTGAAAGTCAAATGAAACAGATGAGCAGTTGTCAGCATGTCATACAGAGTTCATTGGGTTACTAAAATGTATTAATATGTCAACATTAATAATATATTAATACATCATTACCTTTGTTTTTTTAATTTAAACAATATAAGGGGAGTTCATGGTATCATCTTTAAATTTTTACAAGTATTCGGATAAAATATTTCATATAATGTAACATTTAAATCACATTAAGTTGTGCTTTAATTTCCCCCTGTAATATTTCACACTAAATATTTATGGTGCATTGGGACAAAATGTTAACACAGGGTACTTTGTTTAGCTTCTTTGTTTATTAAACACAACTGAAATAAACATGGTAAATTAGATTACTTCCAACGGCATCAATTTTCTGGAAACCTCACATTACTATGCCTCTCCTCAATCTAAGCTGTTGTATGGATAGAGTGGGTGGGGAACAGATATACCACAATCACACTTTCTATGAATTACACTGTTTCTTCCAGAATTTGAGCAACAGACAGATTAAGAGCATTATTAAATATTATGATTGTTCTTGAAAACACTGATGCACCAGCAATATTTTCTGCAGCAAACATGTAGAGTGCAGAACTTAATTTCTGAAGTACCTGTGTATAAAGATCTGGGAAACCTGGGCTAATTAAATTCTCCAGGCACATTTTTACTCCACACTTGTCTGTTGAGGAGACCCCCACTACAGGAAACCAATGTTTCCTGTAGCAATTCTAGCATATAGCTCTGCCTACATTGTTTTCCAACTAAATAACTGTCAAAGATTTCTAACCTGGGATGTCTAAAAGTCCCCTCCTTTTACATTTAAGTGTTTTGGGGAAACAAAACTATGCCAGGTTAACACACAATTACTACTCAATCCTAAATTTATTTACCTACAATTGAGAAGCAAGTCCCTCTTTCTGAGCAATTATTACAAATTAAGTGTGTTTAGGCTCACAGCCGTAGTTAAATGATTGGAAAGTGTTGTACTATTTCAATATAATTTTCTCTCCATTATCCTTCACTCTCTAATTAAACTAGCCTTGCTTAGCATAAAAATGTGTTGTTTCATGTTGCAGTATGAATAAAACAAAAAAGAATCCAAGATTAACAGGAAGCCAGGCTCCCTGCTCAAACTGCCTGGATGACGTAGCAGTACTGACAGGAAGGCTAAGTTAACAGCTTTTGTAGGCTAGTAGTTTCTTGTAATGATTTCCAAGGTTGAATTAAGGCTGTTGAGAGTCGCACAAAGCTTAGGCAAAGCAATCATGTTTTGAAAGAACATTACAACGAAATCTCAAAATTCAAATGTCTTGTCTCTAGACTACTCATCAACATCCCAAAATCATTTCTAAAAAGAGAGCTCCTAGACTTCATAATTTCATTAGTAGCACAATAAGAGAAATTATTTTAAGGCATTACCAACTGGGACACTGCTTAGACAATTTGCAAGTTGGATGCACAAATATCCCAACATGGTCTTCCAGCATCCACTCAGCCAATCTCTAATTTGCTCCTGAGTGAGAAACAGCTTTCACCCTTTTTAAACATTCCAAGCCACATGTTCAAGGGCTGGCCATATATATGACTGCAAGTAAAGTTCTAGGATTATCTTCTTTAAAAAAATTGGCCCTGCTTCTATACCTCCAAAAAACATAACGCTACTACTTAACGGTATTACATAAGAAGCTAGGATACCTGAGAATCATTTCCCCCCCCCCCCCCACTTCAAAACACAAGAACACTTTGAGACACAGAGATGGTCCAGCCTATAAGAACTGTGAAGGTACAAATTTTGATTGGGGACTAGTTCAACACCACACATACTCCTAAAGGTGCAAGGACTAGCTTGAATTTCAGAGTGAGGCACAACTCCTTTCAAATAATAGCAGGATAGGCTGGGTAGAACAGCTACCTCACTATCTTCCTGGGAGAAATTAAAAATTTAGGAAGAAGGCTGGCTGTTCATCAACATCCAAGAAACAAGGCAGATGACGTATTATTTTTATGTTACTATATTGGAAACCTCTGTGAGTACTCTTTTAAGAGTGGAACTGCTAGATATAAATCAAGCAAGTATACCAATGTGGCATTTTTCTTAAATTTTGTACTGCATGGCAATATGTTCTTATGAACTAGGCCCCACTTCATCAAACACGCAAGGATGCCCATCTGAAAACTCTTAAGGTAAGATGCTTTTGACCAAGTGGGCTCTAGCTAAGGAAAACTCATGTCACAATAAACCTGAATTTGTTTTAGTGTATTTGACAGCAGAAGGTTGCCTGTTTCTCTTTGTTGCTAAAAAGAGGAAAGAAACTGGAAGAATTGAATCGGATCCCTTCTGCATGCCTGACAAGTGGTCTATCACTGAACTATAGCTCAAAATTGAAAGGGGGGGGGGGAAAGAGGGGCGCCATTCATTTTCACCTGGGCTTTTTGAGTAAGAAAAAATTGGGCCCTTCTTATTTCATAGAATCATAGAATAGCAGAGTTGGAAGGGGCCTACAAGGCCATCGAGTCCAACCCCCTGCTCAATGCAGGAATCCACCCTAAAGCATCCCTGACAGATGCTTGTCCAGCTGCCTCTTGAAGGCCTCTACTGTGGGAGAGCCCACCACCTCCCCAGGTAACTGATTCCATTGTCGTACTGCTCTAACAGTCAGGAAGTTTTTCCTGCTGTCCAGCTGGAATCTGGCTTCCTTTAACTTGAGCCCGTTATTCCGTGTCCTGCACTCTGGGAGGATCGAGAAGAGATCCTGGCCCTCCTCTGTGTGACAACCTTTCAAGTATTTGAAGAATGCTATCATGTCTCCCCTCAATCTTCTCTTCTCCAGGCTAAACATGCCCAGTTCTTTCAGTCTCTCTTCATAGGGCTTTGTTTCTAGACCTCTGATCATCCTGGTTTCGGGGAAGAGGGGAGAAGCGTGGCGGCCGAGTGGGCCGAACCTCCTAACCGTTTTATGACAACCCCTCAGCCTTTGGTTCTATAGTTAGATCATCTCCATGATCAAACTATAATTGGAGGGAATCCGGGGCTGGGATGTGTTCAAGGCTCCCTCATACGTCCAACCCCTTCTCCCCCACCCACAAATGACTCCTACCAGCATACAGAAAAGACCGGGGAGGAGAAGGGAAGAGAGATGCCCGCCTCGGCCTCATTCAAAGCCCTCCCGAATGACCCGCAACAAGGTCCGCCCCCCCCCACCGAGGAGGCCTCAGAAGCCCCCTCCTCTCCCCGGAACTCCCAGCCGGAGAGTGGGGAAAAGGAGGCTAAGCCGAGGGGGGTGACGAAGGGAAAATCCGCCGCCCCCCCCCGCCTGCAATAGCCGAAAAGCGGCGCAGGGCCTGGGCCGAGTGGGCTCTCGCGAGTCACGACCGTGAAGGAAGGCGGCCAGGCCGCGCAAGGCCCCGTCCTCTTCCCCGCGCCCGGCCGGAGCCCACAGGCCCGGCACCCACCTGGGCCATGCCCGGAATGTCCCCGCCGCTCCTCTCTCTAGGGCTCGCGGTGTGTTTTCTCCTCACCCGACCGCCACCAAAGCGGGGTAAGGGGTAGAAACTGAGGCGGGGGAGCGCCTTCTTCCTCGTCGCCGCCTCGTCTTCTCCGTCGCGGAAGCCTTTTTTTTCGCCCCTTTCTCCCTGCCCCCTCAGCGAAGTCGCCTTTTCACGGCCGCCGACGCCGCCATCTTTAAACGGCTCTAGTTCCCAAAAGGGGCTCCTTGGCTGGGACTTCTCCCAGCCAATCGCCGTCGAGGACCGGCCGCGTTCTGGCTCCCGCTTTTTTTCCCCATTGGCTGGAGGCCGGATCGGCAGCCGCTTCTGCGCGCGGCCGCCAATAGAAGAAGAAGCTGGGTTGCGGGAAGTAACCAATAGGAAGGGAGGGGTGGGGTAAAAGGCGGTTAGGAAAAAGAAGGCGGGATAAAAGGGAGATGGGTTGAGCGTCTGTTTGGCCAGGTGTTTGCTGGCTTTACGTCATCATCATTATTATTATCTGTTAATAATAATTACTTGTGTACGGCTTTTCTGCCAGTTAGTGCCCCCCAATGGCTTTTCATCAACAGAATATAAAACGAACACACACATCCAAATAGAAATAAAAAAGAACACAAATTACAAAAAACACATGTAAAATACACATGCACAAAATATACACAACACACACAAAATACAAAAAAAGTGCGTACATAGAATCATAGAACAGCAGAGTTGGAAGGGGCCTAAAAGGCCATTGGGTCCAACCCCCTGCTCAATGCAGGAATCCACCCTAAAGCATCCCTGAGAGATGGTTGTCCAGCTGCCTCTTGAAGGCCTCTAGTGTGGGAGAGCCCACAACCTCCCTAGGTAACTGGTTCCATTGTCGTACTGCTCTAACAGTCAGGAAGTTTTTCCTGATGTCCAGCCGGAATCTGGCTTCCTGTAACTTCAGCCCATTATTCCATGTCCTGCACTCTGGGAGGGTCAAGAAGAGATCCTGGCCCTCCTCTGTGTGACAACCTTTCAAGTATTTGAAGAGTGCTATCATGTCTCCCTTCAATCTTCTCTTCTCCAGGCTAAACATGCCCAGTTGTTTCAGCCTCTCCTCATAGGGCTTTGTTTCCAGACCGCTGATCATCCTGGTTGCCCTCCTCTGAACACGCTCCAGCTTGTCTGTGTCCTTCTTGAATTGTGGAGCCCAGAACTGGCCCCCCAAGGCAGTTTACAGTAATTAAGTCTGGATACAATTAAATCTGGAGAGCATTGAAAAGTAGGGGTGTGCACGGACCCCCCGCTCCGCTTCTCTTCCAGATCCGCGATTTGCGGATCGGGCCGCTTCGCTCTGCCCCCGCTCCGCCTATGTCCGCTCTGTTCCGCTGCGGAGCTCCAGATCCGGATCGGAGCTCCGTTTCCCCTCCCCCCCATAGGCTTGCATTAAGCTAAAAAAGTATACAACTTTTTTTTCCTGTTAAAGTTAGAAACCTCAAGTTTGGCACCATGACACCTCATGGATGTATACATACGCACGCCACAACTCAAGGCAATCCCATTATCACCTGATTTTTGGGGAATTTATGAAAATCGGGCACCCCATTCATACCCCTTTCGATAGCTCCGTCAATTTGCATGTTAGAATCCTCAAACTCGCCACCATGATAGCTTATCCAGGGATACACATGCACACCAAGACTCAAGGCAGTCCCATCATCCCCTGATTTTTGGGGAATTTATGAAAATCGGGCACCCCATTCACACCCCTTTCCATAGCTCCGTCAATTTGCACGTTAGAAACCTCAAACTCGCCACCATGATAGCTTATCCAGGGATACACATGCATGCCAAGACTCAAGGTAATCCCATCATCCCCTGATTTTTGGCAGGGCTCTAACCTTTTAACTCACCCCAAATCAAGTCCCATTTTACAACTACGTCAATTTGCATGTCAGAAACCTCACCTTTGGTCCCATGACAGCTTACCCATGTGTCCACATGGATGCCAAGTTTCAAGCCAATCCCATCATCCCCGGATTTGGGGGGAATTTTTGAAAATCGGGCACCCCATTCACACCCCTTTCGATAGCTCCGTCAATTTGCATGTTAGAAACCTCAAACTTGGCACCATGATAGCTTATCCAGGGATACACGTGCACACCAAGATTCAAGGCAATCCCATCATCCCCTGATTTTTGGCGGAGCTTAAACCTGCAGACAGCTCAATGGGGCCATTTCAAAGGAAATCCCAAGATACCATGAATTGGGGAGTAGAGATCAACCTAAATATGAATCTTCTTCCACACTTGAAAAATGGATTTGGAACTTCCAAAAGTCTAATTGAGCACAGGAAGGACTTCTCCCCTGAGTCAAAATGGCGATCGGATCGGTCCGCGGAAAGAGGATCACTCCGAAAATGGGTGCTTCTCTTCGCCTTGCTTCTAGGGGTCCGCGGTCTGCTTCTATTCCGCCTCTGGGCAAGGTGGAGCAGGCCAATTTGCTTCTGATTCTCCAGTTCTAATCGGAGTGGAGCACATGCCTATTGAAAAGCCAGAATAAAATCAAAACAAGTCCAGAGCAACAGGGTGGGAAAGGTAAGCGAGGGTCACATTCCAGTAGTGCTAAACACAAACTAGGTGGGACAGAAAGTACTCAACGACCCATAGACAGAGAAGGAATATTCTATAAAGGACATCAGAGAAGGGGCTGGTCTTACCTTCTTTGGGAGAGAATTCCACAATCCAGGTGCTGTCACCAAAAAGACCCTGTCCTGTGCCACCCCTACTGGCTTTTCGGCACCTGTTTGAAACATATCTTTGTCCTTTGTACAACACTTAGAAATTTCTTTAATATAAACAGTTCATAAATATAATTAAATCAATTAACCCTAGAAAGCCAATGTGATTTAGCAGTGTTTGGACTAGGATTGGGGTGACCCACGTTCAAATCCTCATTCAGCCATGAAGTTCATTAGGTGATCTTGGGCCAGCCTCTCTCTCTCTCTCTCTCTCTCTCTCCATTTATACCGACCTGAGCTCTTTGCATGAAAGGTGGTGATAGCCCCAGGGAGAGGTTTCATCTCTCTGATGAATGCAATGTGCCAAGCATTAAAGATGGCTTCTCTGCCAAAGGGTGGCCACATGTGGCTATATGCCAGATTTGCATTCCTTAATGGCGGACATCAGACAAAGGGAAAAACTTCCAACCAATAGAGCATTGAATGTAACCAATGACTCATTGAGATTGTGCACCTTAACTTGAAAATTGAATGTAATTTAACTTGCTAATCCAGAACTGACCAATAGAAGGGTTAGAAAGAGACTAACACCCTCTTGTAGTCAGAGCCTATATGTACTGTGAGATTAGTTTGTTCTGGGTGCCTCCCTCTTGTGGAACCGGATAGCACCCCCATACTGCAGTATCGGAAGTAAATGGATTAAGTGTATTCTCCAGCCTTGTGTGTTTGATTTGCTATTAACGCTCCGGGGAAGCGGGCCTTTAAATCCCTGGTTAAGGGACAACAGTTGGATTTAAAATGTCACAAATAAATAAATAAATAAGCACCCTTACTCAGGAGAAAGCCCCATTGATCTGAGTGGGGCCTACTTGAGAGTAAACATGGTTAAGTTCCAGAGCAGAGGAAATGGAAGTAAATCCACACATCCTAAACGATCCAAGGGCCGCCAACCTCGTATTTGTCTTCTAGGGAGATAGAATCAATAACCTGTCAGTGGACTAAATTACATGCCAACATCAAATCAAACCAAATTTTATTTGCACCAAGCCATTGCCCATTGCCAACATCCATGTAGTTTCCCCCTGCTAGTCCTAAGCCTTAAAGTGACACCCTGTTAGCTGTCCTTCAGTCTTTTCCAAGAGAGCAGGATTCCTGTAATCCCCCCCCCCGCCCCCTTGCTGGAGCAGAAAAGGCACCTCTGGGTGCCTCAAAAAAAAAGATAAAAGGATGGCACCACACAGCGCCAACTCTAGGTTATCCAGGGGCGGGGGCTTTGATCTCCCACTCAGCTCACGACTCTCACTGTAGCCTTCTCCCTCTGGACCCAATCCTTGCCTTAAAGGCAGGTGAAGGTCATTGCACTGCTTGGCTATTTGGAGAGCACAGGTGAACAGGCAAGGAGAAAGAATGGGTGTAGGACCCGGGGGCGGGGGGAGCTCTGGAGGTCGGCATTGGGCCCCTTTTAGGAATGTGGGGCGTGGCCAGGTAAGAACCTATGCGGTGTAGTGGTTAGAGTGTAGGACTGGGATTGGGGAGATCCAGGTTCAAGTCCCCACTTGGCCATGAAGCTCATTGGGTGACTTTGGGCTAATAACTCTCTCTCAGCCTAACCTATCTCACAGGGTTGTTGCATGGATAAAACAGAACGGGGGATCATTAAGTTCCTTGGAGGAATAGGTAAGATATAAATGTAACAATTAAAACAAATTAATAAATAATGCCAGCCCGATGTTAGAATACAAGAGTATTTCCAGGTTCTTAGACACGCTTTACACTTACCTGGACAGGTGTGGTTACTGCTGCCACCACAGTTGCTCCTATATGAATGTAATTACAAGTTTAACTCCAGGTTTAAGGGGGTACTTGGCAAAGTGGACTTCGGTGGCCACCTCTCCTATATCTGGTGGGTCCTAACCTCCAGGTTAATTTCCCATCGTGGCTCAGAGCAATGCTAACTTGCGGGCATTATGGGAAATTAAAATGGCCACCCAGCATTTTTGGTGACTGATTGGGAGGCGGGGGAGAATAGGATCTCAGGAGCCACGTTAGAAATGGAGACTCGTATCTCCATACTGCTGCCCTAGCAGATGAGAAGGGATCCCGTGGCAGAAATGACTGGAAGTAACCTGTGCAATTTTAAGATAACACGCAGCCTCTGTAATTAGTACTTCTACGGGCACCGTAGTTTGTGACCATAGAGGTACTAAACTATGGTGGCCATACAGGTACTAATCACAGCAGAGGCTGTGTGATATCTTAAAACCGAGTGGCCTACTCCCTTTCATTTCCGGCGGTGACATCAGAAGCCGCCAGAACAAAGATGGCAGCGGCGACAACGACGGAGGCAGCAGGTAAGGGGGCGGCTGCTCCGAAGCGCTGAGGTGGCCTGAAACTTCGGAACCGATTGGCTTCAGCTTCGGGCCACCTCGGCCTTCGCCTGAAATGCCTCGGATCAGTGATTTGGAGGTCTGAATCACCCCGATCCGCTTCGGATTCGAGGTTCGGATCCGAGGCAGTGCACAGCCCTACTTCTAATGACCAGCGTGAGTGGAAACTGTTCAGGGAAAGGAGAAGCCAAATGGAGCTAGCCTTTCAGCGAAGCAAATGAAGGAGCCTGGTACTAGGAGACTATTAGAATAGCCACTGCTTGGAGGCTGTTGCAGGACGGGGGTGGGGGGAGGGAGAAAGAGAGAGAGAGGAGTCCAATATAGAAAATAAATGTCCAAAAAAGAAGACATGTCGAAGAGGTCCAGATGGAGAATTTTTCTATTATAAAAGCAGCAAGTAAGAGACAAGAACTTAGAACACCTAATCAATCTGATTTTGAAAACTAGTCCCTTTCCACTACAGGCTGTTTTACCTCCTTACTCTCAAAGTCTGCACCACAATAGATTAATGACAGTCTAATAATCTCCTGAACTGGATACAAAGGACGCAACATTCATCATGTCCTATACGCCAGCTGTACGTTGAACGCAGTACACAAACACTCAATAGCAGCTATGTTTACAAGAGTGATCAAGCTTCTTAACTATATTACAAGGCCAAGGGAAAGATTATTTATTTTGGCGTATTAAAAATGGCTTTGACACTGGAAGGCAACATAAAATGTCTTTCTACAATGGCCTGTTTAACAGCCATTTAGACAGAATATTTTTTTTTAAAAAAAAATATTTATAATGGTATTCACATGCCGTCTTTTGGCCATGAGCTCATACAAGCTGGCTTACATTAAAATAATATATAAAAATACATGGAAAAAATCAAAACAATTATATGATGGCAGCTTTACAGATGACCTATAATTTATATACAACACTAATATGACTGCAGGCTAAACCCCAATAAATAAAATGTAGCACTAACATCATTTTAAAGTCCCCAGTACTTAAACCCAGCCTCACTAAAACCTCAAGGAAAGCCCTCGGCACTCCAAAATAAATATGCAGCTTGGTAGGGAGGGGTTTTCATATTTCAGGGGCCACCACAAAAAAGGTCTCTTGTATCCAGCAATCAAATCTGTCTCACTGGCAGGACTACAAACAAGCCCTCTGAAACAGATCTTAACTCCCAGGGAGGGTAGTAAGGATAAAATGTGTGTTTTTTAATTTATTTATTGCATTTTTATCTGGTTCTTCTTTTAAGGAGCTCAGTCCTGCCCCTTATTTATCCTCACAACAACCCTGTAAGGTAGCCTCAGGCTTCATGATTTACTTCATTATTATTTCATTTTTACTGGCAAGGGAGAGGAGAGGTGCTTGTGGAATTTTCTGTCTCAGGTGCCAAAATCACTTGAGCAGACCCAGGCAGATGCACTGTGAGTGGTGTAGTATAGTGTGTGTTGGAACGGGATTTGTTCCTCCACCTCAGTTAGCAAAATACTTAGTGCCTGTCTCTGTGGCCCATCCTTTGGGACAATTTATCTTGGCGCTTAGACAGGGCAGTGCTTTTGAGAACATAAAAACAAAAAAGCAGCCATGCTGGATCAGACCAAGGGTCCATCTAGTCCAGCATTCTGTTCACACAGTGCCCAGTGTATATTCTCAAAGTAGTGGGTCCCTCCTTCCTTACGTAGTGACATGCCCTTATTCCAAAATGGCTCTCAAGCTACTTGAAGGACCGCTTTCTCCTGTACCTGCCTGGTCGACTCTGAGATCGTCAACTGAAGCCCGTCTCACTTGCCTCTCATCAAAGGTTTTTAATCTGGTGAGTAAGAGGCAGTGGGTCTTCTCAGTGGTGGCCCCACAGCTCTGGAATCAACTTCCATTGGCAGTTTGTCAGGCTGCTTTCAGGCCACACCCCCTTTCCCTCCTCTCTGAGATCGCTGTTTCTAGCTCGGAGAGGCAGCCAGTGCAGTTCTCTCTGTGCCGACTATGAGGGGGAAGGGGAGGGGGACTTGGATTCCTGGGTCAGAGCGCTGTTTCTGACCTGAGATCCCGGAATCTGAAATATCTGATGTCCCTCCAGAAGTCATAAGATTGTTCCCTAAAATTGCTAATGAAATTGTTGTAGATTCTACCTCTTTTGTAGCGCTCTAGTCCCATGCTCGCTAATTGTGCAACCCCGTCATCCAGAATAAAACAAGACTTGCAAGCGGTTTTAATTTTGCTTTAAGGCTCATCTGGGAAGATGACAGCAATTCCACCTTAATTTTGCCATTCTAGAGTAGATCTGCCTTCTATATAACTCCCCCCTGGGAGTCATTCCACAACAGTGATCATCCCCATGATTATAATTTTAGAGAGCATTGCAAACAGATAAAAAAAACAACAGCTGTTAATGACCAGCCCAAACTTCATTTGACACCAGACGAAGAAATGTAACTCACAAAAGTGGTCTTTTCTGACCAGAGATGAACGGATGGTGGTGCTGTTGCATAAAGCTTGAAATCAGGTCGTCCTCGCTGTTAGCTGCTTTACTGTAAAATATATTTCAATTTCAGGGTCCCAAGGAGGGGTGGGTGGGTGGGAAATCCAGCACCTTCTCTTATGAAATATAGATGGCTATATAAAACCATGTTTATTGGGGATGCAGAGGTAAACCACCATTAATACTAGAAATAAGATAATAAATAGCTCAACCTTTTGTTGTAGATAATACATCCAGATGTCAAAATCCCCACAATCTTCACCACATTTTTCTAGAGAGTGATTGAGTGATTTGGTTGAGGCCCAATTCGGCACTCTAACTCTTGCAGACTGGACTTTGGGCTGCTCTTCTCCCTCAACTGTGATCCTTCAACAGCCATTCCTCATGGCTGTTACCCATGGACGAGTGGGGACTTGAACCCGGACCTCCCCAATCCTAGCCCAAGACTGTAACCACTACACCACATTGGCTGTCTGGTTGAAAAGCAACATATAAACATTCTAAATCAGGGGACCCTGATCTTTTTGGGTCAGCGAGCACATTTGGAATTTTGAGTGTGTTGTGGGCACTCTCAGAAAAATGGCTGCCATGAGGTGAAAGTTCTTGCCTTTTCACAAAATGGCGGCCAAGGTGGGCATGGGTGGTCACAAAATACCCACCCATTTATATAGCCTTCCACTACTATTAATTTAAACCTGTTTTGCAGCGCAACAGAAGCCACCCTCTCCGTACAGTGAACAGTGGTCATCCTCCTTCCCTCAAAAAAGCTGCTCAGATGATGATTTTTGCATTTTTAAAATAATTTTGCTGCCCTCCCATTGTGCACCACACTTCTTTTCAAGCTAATGAAAGCCAAAAATCAATTATTAAATGCATTCAGCGCACATGGTGTGAAGTGAACTAGCGTTATAGGAACTTTTGCCTTGTAGATAAGATGCTATCATTGATCCTGGAGTCTGGAAGCAGAAGCCTGATTTTGATAAAATGGAAGTAGTGAATAATAATAAATTCATCATCATCATCATCATAGAAGCACCCACGCACCTCCTCTGGCATGCTGCTTTCACTAAAAATGGATATTTCCCACCCTCCCTTATAGACCACAATATTTTACATAGGATCCAATAACCAACCTTGCTTAATGGAATCCAGCTGCAGACTCTCCTGACTTTCTGCGCTTTATTGGATGAGATTCTCTAAATTATTGCAGGAGATAGAGGCCACTTCATGCCGAAATATTTTATTCATATGCCAGCTCTCAAGCTATGCATTACAAAGGAGGAATGAACCGCATCCGTCTCTGCCTTATCTCTGCAACTGTCATGAGCCAAGCAGAGCTGAGAGAGAGAAAGAGAAATCAACACGAAGTTTGTGACATCTTCCAGAGCAGCGTCTGTGTTAGTCTGTTGCGCTAAAAACAACCAAGAGTCTCGTGGCACTTCAAAGGCTATCAAATTTAGGATGGCATAAGCTTTCGTGGACTCCAGTTTGTGGTCTGAGAAATACAGAATGATCATGATTGGATTGCAGCACCGTATGGATTCCCCGTAAAAAGTGAGTGAACGAGACATGGTCGTTCTGCAGTAAATGCCTAGTGTGGAAGCACCCAGAGGGCCAAAATAATTATATCCAAGTCCATAGCCAGAAACTATGTGGTGAGGGGGCCTAAGGGGGCCAGGAATCACGGCAGGTTAGCCACTGACTCTCAGCTGGGCCACCTCCCAGAATTCTAATGTGGGAGTAATATAGCAGTAGTCTGTTGGAACATTTAAGTCCAGGGTAGGCAACTTCTTGCCCTCCAGGTGCTTTGGCCTACAGCTCCCATGATCCTAGATCCTGTCTAGGGCTGATGGCAGTTGTTGGCCAAAACATCTGGGGGCCACAGGTTGCCCACCCCTGGTTTAAGTTGTGCAAAGTCACCTAGAGTTCCACCTCCAATTCTTTAGAAGTCATCATTCCTCTGTTCTCCAACTCCCTCCTTGCTCTCGTCAGGCTTAAAATGTCACAGCGTGATCCGCACAAGATGGGCCACGTAATCCTCATAATTTGTTACTGCAGCTTCCCTCTTCAGTTGATTGCAATCCTGATTATTCCATTTCCACCAAGTCAAGGACCTCCATCTCTTCAAGTCACAAGACACCTCTATGGGAAATGGATTCAGATGAATTATTACCTTGTGCCTTATTAGCAGACACTGATGTATGGAGAGCTAATTAGGGAGATATGGCATTTTTGAATAAACTTAAGGACATTTATTAAAGGCAAGGTGGTAGTAACCATTTCAGTCCTTTGGAAAAACTGAATAGGCTTCGCCATTTTTGATCTCCATGCTGCTGCTTCCCAGCTATCTATGGATATTTAAGTTTGATTTAGCACTACCAAAATAAATTAAAACTGGTTATTCAAGATTGTCTCGATATTAATTCTTTGCACACTATTCTGCTGAAAAATCAAGAAAGCAACAGGGAGAGAATGCACTTCCCTTTTTTTGTGTGTTCCAGTCACTTAGGGCCAAGCTATGCATGATACCAAATGCATCTTCGAATTTAGCATGCAGATTTTGAAAAATGCAAATAGAATTACCAGGGGATGGGGAACTGGTAATTATCAGGATTGCAGTGGGTGTGGAGTGGGGATTTAACCACTTTTGCCTCCTCTTACCCTCTGAAAATCTCTTACCCTTTGAAGCTGGTATTCAGCTTTGTGGGGGACGGACTTCCCTTTTGCCCCCCAAAACAAATACTAGCTTTACAGAAAGGATTTTCCTCAGGATCAGAGCAGGGGAAGAGAGGGTATCCATATTTATTTCTTTAGAGCAGGGGTGGGCAGAAAGTAGACCCACAGATGTTTTGGACTCCAACCCAGTATTCCTGACCATTGGCCATGGTGGCAGGGGCTTCTGGGAGTTGAAGTCCAAGACATATAAAATACTGGAAATGGTAGCTATGGAAACCATCTTACCACAAGAGGTGGTTATGGCCACCAATTTGGAATGTTTCCAAAGGGGGGGTTAGATAAATGCCTGGAGAAGAAGGCTATCAATGGCTACTACCTCTGATAGTTGTGTGTTACCTCCAGCATCCGAGGCAGTAAGCCTGGGTACACCAGTTGCTGGGGAACATGGGTGGGAGGGTGCTGTTGTGCTGTGTCCTGCTTGTTGGTCCCTGGTCGACAGCTGGTTAGTCACTGTGTGAACAGAGTGCTGGACTAGATGGGTCCTCAGTCTGACCCAGCATGGTTCTTCTTATGTTCTATTCTTCTCTCTTGTCAGTAAAGAGAACATGTCAGTTGTGTAAACCAGCCTTTCCCAATCTGGTGCCCTCCAGATGATGGGATTTGGAATCCAACACCTCTGGAGGGCACTATGTTGGGGACAGCTGATGGGAGGCCAAAATGAACTCTATATGGGGAGGATTCATAGTTCTTTGTGCCACCTCCTTCCCCATGTTTTAGTGACACCCAGGCAGATCCATAGCCCACCCTGGGGCCGTTATGATCTGGTTGGGCCATGGCCCTTCAGATGTTTTGATCTACAACTCCCACAATCCCTCTCCATTGGTTATGCTGGCTAGGGCTTGTGGGAGTTGAAGGCCAAATCACCTGGAGAGCACACATTGCCCATCCCTGAGCTATGGGCTCCCCCCCACACCTTCAAAATGACTGACCTCTGACACGTTGCAGCACCATTTTGTCAGCTGCTAAATCAGCCCCAGGGCTTCATGGAATTTGGCCTTTCCCACCTGTCACTGAATCCCATTCACCCAATGTCAGGCGCATACACAAACAGCACAGCGAAATTCTGGTCAAACCATTTATTGACTGCATTTGTATACAGGTACAAGTGACAAAATATAAAATAATTTTAAAAAGAAAATGGAAATGATATATAAAACTATTTCAGTGGATCAAACAACTCTCACTTCAATGCACAAAGGGTATGACTTTTACTTTAGCAAAATCATTAAAAGCCACACCAAACTAGCAGTATGCTTTATAGCCAACTTTATAGAGTTGGCCTCTATTTTTAAATACATTACAAAAATAAAAAATATTTTTCCTGCAAATTTTGCCTTGTGCTGTGTTTATTGTTTGCATTTTCAGTGCACCAAAAGAAATTAAAATTTGCATTGAACACATATCACCTTACATCACCTGTGAGACCTATGTGGGTTCTGACCAAACTACGTCAAGCTGCAGGTGGTGGTTTTGAAAGGTTTAATTCTCCTTTATGTAAAAAAACTCTCTTCAAAAGCCGGCATGTCAGGGAGAGGGGTAGCTTAGGATCTTCTCATTGAAATGCTAGCTTTATACATGCAGGGAGTTTTGTTTTTTTAAGTGTGAGGTACAGGGCCGGCCTTACCATTAGGCAGCGTGAGACAACTACCTCAGGTGGCAGTTGCTGGGGGTCAGCTGTGCCAATCTCTCAGCTGTCCCTCATGAACTCTCCGGCAGTTCCCCTTTGTTGAAGGATGAAGGTGGATATGCCACACAACCTGTCCTGGGCCGCCTAAACTAGCTGGCTACCTCAAATGCAGTCTCAAAGTAGATTTACCGTATTTCTTCGATTGTAAGACGCCATCGATTGTAAGACGCGCACTAATTTCAGTACCACCAACAGAAAAAAAAGCTTGGATTCTAAGAAATAATAAACGCACTCACGATTCTAAGACGCACCCCGTTTTTAGAGATGTTTATATGGGGGGGGAAGTACGTCTTAGAATCGAAGAAATACGGTAACTGCTGCTCTAATCGGCTTGTATACGCCAACTGAGCCAATTTTGGTAGGCTTATGAATCCATTCTGAGTTTCAGTCAGCACTCCATAGGAGCTATCTAAGGTGCTTAAGCTAGTTTGAGGATAGGCTTCAGCACCTTGGATAGCTCCATTTAGAGTTTTGACTGGAACCCAGAATGGATACACAGTCACCATCCTCCACTGCACCTTCTGGAGAGGGAAGCCATCTTGTCCTCCACCTCAAGCAGCGAAGTATCTTGAGCTAACCCTGGCGAGGTAGCATTTAAACTTTCACTTACACCTTTGCATTTTGAAGCAGCACAGTCTAGTGACTGATATATCCTGAGAGGTCTGATGGCGTCTTTCACGCCTTAGTGGTGAATCCAAAATAAAGCTTTCCACTTTCTTTTAATGCTGTTTTAGATAACAGATTTCTGTACTTGATTTTTGAACGCACGTATGGGAAGTGGTCAGCAACTGTCAAAAGATGAACATCGTTAAGAAACAGCCCATCATTAAGCATCCATCAGATGCTTGTCTTGTCAAGCTACAAGGGCCTTCACTGCTGTTCACAAATACAATAACTTGCACGAAGGATGAAGGAAAAATCAATTTGGTTCACTTTTTACTGCAAACTTACATAATTCCGCACTTTACCACCACACGAACTAAGACTCGGGTATCCTTTGAAATTTGCACGTTTCAGATTTTGGAGTGGGATTTTCCAACCAAAACAAGAGCGCAAAACGGTGTATATTCATGAAAATAACATTCAAAAGACGTGACGTTAGGAAAACTGCTTGCAATTTTTTTTTTGTATGTTAGACAAAATTGCATAGAAAAATGCATATAAATTTTCAGGCAAACAATATATTATCCCGAATTTTGCAATGAACTGAATTTAAGGTTGGAAAAATGAGAAGTGGAGATAAACTGACAGACTTGTCCGTCTCTAGGCAAGGTATGCCTGTGTTCCATTTCTTACCCTCTTCCTTATACACATGTTTGGAATCAAAATGTGAGGTCAAAAACAACCTCACCATCCATTTGCAAGTTCCTATGACCGCTGCTGGGTTGGGAACACAGTTATATGCATTTTTATTTTTTTGCAAAATTCACCAAACAATCCATTCCTACCTTTGTGATTTCACGTTCTCAGAAATGAGAGGTAGTTTTAAAACAGAAGTGTGACTAGTTAAAACCATAGTTGAAATGTCCATATTTGATATAAACAAATCAAAGAGCCTAGGAATTTAATCTCTAAACTAGCTTTTGGCCAAAGAGATTTAAAACAACAACACACACCTAAGAATCCTAATGGATCAGACCATCTAGTCCAGGGGTGCGAAATCTCAGGCTGCGCCCCCAAATTTGGCCTTCTGGGCGGTTTTGTGAACCGCCCAGAGAGCTCTGGCTATTGGGCGGTATAGAAATGTAATAAATAAATAAATAAATTCCTGGGATTCTCCAGATGGCCCCACCCCCTTCCCTGGCCACACCCACTTTCCCCCACGCACAATTGTTTGGTGGTTTCCTGGCTTTGCCATCACCCCATTCTAAATGGTTGTAAGGCTTCTCCTAAGGCTTAGTTAGTGGCAGTAAGAGCTTTAAGCTACAATATGCTGGTAGGGTTTTTTTTGTATTTTGGGACCCAGACCTTTTCCCTTTGGCCCCCCACCCACCACTGGAATGGTACCTGAGAGCTTCTCTGGAATTGAATTTGTCCACTGGGCTGAAAGAGCTTTCCCACCCATGATCTAGTCTAATATCCTAGCAGATATTTCTAGGAAGCCTTAAAACAACATGGCATAAGGGCAATAGCCCTCTATTATGGATGTCCTTCAGCAAATGGTATACCATCCCAAGGCAGGAAGGTTTCTTTTAGCCATCATGGCTAATTGATACAATCCTCCTCTTAGGAATTTAAAAGGGGATTAGACACATGGATGGAGAATGGAGGATCTCAATAACTCCTAGTCATGATGGCTATATGCTACCTCCAGGATTAGTGGCATCATGCCACTGAACACTAAATACTGGGGAACTACAACCCTCATGTCCTGCATGTGGGCTTCCCAGGGGCACCTGATCGCCACTGCAGCAAACAGGATGGCTGGAAGCCTTTGATCTGATCTAGCAGGGCTGTGCTCATGTTCATTTGTCTCATTCCCTCTCAAAGCCTTTGAAGCCAGTGGCCCGCAACATACCTTGTGGCAGGGAGTTCCGTATGTGGAATTATTGTTTAGGTGAAGGAGTAGTTCCTTTTATTGGCCCTGAATCTACTGCCTACCAGGTGACCACAAGTTCTCGTATTTATGAAAAAAGAGAAAGGGGGTGGAGAGAGAGAGAGACTAGCCACGCTCTCTATGCCAGTTTCCCCCAACCTTGTGTCTTGCAAATGTATTGGAACTACAGCTCCACTAACCCTAGCCAGTATGGCCAAGGGCCATGCCAGCTAGGGATGATGGAGGTTGTAGTCCAACACCTCTGGAAGGCTGCTCCACATTGTGCATATTCTTATATACCTCCATCATGTCCCCCACTCCTAAACTAGAAACCCTCCAATCATTCAGCCTTTCTTCAGCTAAACCTGTGGTCGTTTGAAGGTCATTCCCGTGCTCCTCTTGAATGTGTTCAAGGTTCTATGCTTTAATAGTTTAAAAAGTAGGTCACATTCTAGCCAGTATTTTGTGTTTATCAATAGAACTCCTATTGATGCTTTTTAAGAACAACAACAAGCGAAAGATTAAAAAATGTCAAGTTCAAGTTACACCAACACACAGGCTGACGTTTAAGGCTCAGCAAAATATGGACGGCACTAAACTGGAAATGACACCACAGTTAAGAAGGACCAATTCCCACGCAATGTCAGGTGCACACTGTGTGAAAAAGATGTGAGAACATTCAGAAAGGCCGCATGTGCTTCATGCATGGTCTTTCTTCCCTTTAAAAACACACACACAAAAAATACACCATGGAGATGATCTCTGTGTAGGGAAAAAACCCACGGTTTTGCCATCACTTCAGAACTGTTTCATTTTGATGCAGATCCATGGGCAGATGTTCCCTACCCTTGATCATGTGGAATGCATCCTGAAGATCAGAGTAGCCAAACTATTCAAGTCCCATCTCTAACAGGCGTAAGAATGAAACTGGAGAGAGTAACGTTTATTCCCCGATCGTTCATCCAGAATCAATGGCGCTAGGGGCTGGAAAATGCAAACTGTATGATTCAGGATTACCTACACCTCAGGTCTGTGGGGGAGCAAACAAGCAAGTCTAGTACACCTGTGAGTCTACTACAGACATCCCCAAATGCTCACCCTCACCTTTCGTGTGTTCCCAGGTGCTTAGGCATGTCCATCTTGAAGGTGTTGTTGTTTTAGTTTGCTCCGCAGGTGCCCAGGGCTGGGCAAAGCTGGTAATAGGCCCGGGCCAGATGGGAAATGTAGGCCCCATTTCAAACTGCTCATTAAGTATTTTTTAATCAGTTCTAAATACATATAGAGTCATAGAATCATAGAATAGCAGAGTTGGAAGGGGCCTACAAGGCCATCGAGTCCAACCCCCTGCTCAATGCAGGAATCCACCTTAAAGCATCCCTGACAGATGGTTGTCCAGCTGCCTCTTGAATACCTCTAGTGTGGGAGAGCCCACCACCTCCCTAGTTCATTGGTTCCATTGTCGTACTGCTCTAACAGCCAGGAAGTTTTTCCTGATGTCCAGCGGGAATCTGGCTTCCTGTAACTTCAGCCTGTTATTCCGTGTCCTGCACTCTGGGAACGATTTAAAAAAAGGTAATGGCAAGCACTTTTATTCAAGATGTATATAAGACATCTTTGCCTCTACCAGGGGGACTCGGAGTAGCCCCCCTCAAAATCGTAGGCCTATACCAACTGTCCCCCCCCTCTGCCTAGCCCTGCAGGTGCCAATACCCCAAAGATGGCAATGCCACCCCAAACGCACGCAAAGACAACTCAACAGGGCTACGAACTCCAATCCACAGCGCTTGCCTGTAAGTGAGGGCCCACGGGAAGTCCAAAGCTCTCCATTGCCCTAGCAAGCGAGACTGACATTGCGCGACCATCAGTTTACGCTAGAGTAATGTCATTAGTGTTAGTGATGGGGCAGAGTCGGACACTATTTATTTATTTATTTATTACATTTCTATACCGCCCAATAGCCGGAGCTCTCTGGGCGGTTCACTATGCATGCATCCCAGGTGGAAGTAGACTGATGTTTGAAGATGCATGTTCAGGGGTGCGTATGGACGTGCACACTCTGTGCAATGTTCCTACATCATGGATGGTGGGAAACACTGGTGCAGCATCAGCATTTCCCATGGCAATCCCTACATGTGGTCCTGGCCTAAAACTGGGATGCAGTCCATTCTGGCACATACTTCAAGATGCAGCCACTTAATATTACAACCTGCTTCATCCCCACTTGTGGCAGGGGTGGGTGGGGAGATGTTGTTTTACCATCCTATCATAACCCTAATCAAACATTTCCCACCAGAGTATAAAGGCCCTACAATAGGATGCCTCACCCCCTGAAATTGCAATCAATGCTCTGGATAAAGAGGCTAAGTAATTGATTAAATCTATAGGAAATATAAGAAAAGCTAAAATGGCAGTCATTTCTGCGACTTGCGGAATACTCGCTTAGAAAGACCATATTGCTCCAGAGAGAGGAGAAAAGGGAGGGGGGGAAAACAGCCCTGACAATCCTTTCTTAAGTATTCTACCTCACCTACTGGAGAGAGAAAAATTACCTTGGATTTAAAGATTTCTTGGCTTGAGCGATTCCCCCAAGCTCCTGGCACCATCTAATAATTGAAAAGCAAACTAGCATTTAAGGAATTAACTTAAGCTTTTCATGGCTACAAGGAACATACAACGACCACTATTTTCCAAGTTTCCAACTGAAAACTGCTGGGTTGCTGCATAACACAGTTGTTTTCGTTTGCTCCAAGACCTGCCAGCTTTTTACATACATTCATACTGAACAGAGAACTAAAGCCATACACATGTTAAAGAAAGCTAACAGTGTGATTCTAAGCATGTCTACTCAGATGTAAGCCCCACTGAACTCAATGGGCCTCACTTCCTAAAAAGTGTGCTTTCGGATTTCAGTTTAAGGCTGCAATCCTATACACATTTACCTGGGAGTAAGTGCCATGGAATTCAAGCAGGACTTACTTCTAAATAGACGTGCATAGGATTGCAATGTAAAACAAGTAGAATTAATGGCACTTGAGTTATTTGTTCTGCCTTATGTTGATAAGAGTCATTTCCTTTTAGGGTTAAACAGTTTTGAGCAGCACAATTGTAAATATGTCTACTCAGGAGTAAGTCAATGGGGGCTTTTCTGCAGGTTAGTGGATATAGGATTTCTGCATGATGTCACTCAAGTGTTAGCTACAAGCAAGACTTAATATTAAAAAGAAACCAGTTTGAACATCACTCTACTGGAGGGCATAAGATTTGAAGAGTAGCTGCCATTCTGCCTATAATTATACATATTGCAACACTGAAAGTTACATATATTCACAGAACAAAAGCTGCAAAGTGATATATTCAATGATCATGATGGGAAAACATTTTTCCTGCCTTAAAAAGCAGAAGGAACACAGATTGCCTTTTAAAGAAATTCTTCATTTAGAAAGATTTGACAAAAGAGAGTTAAGATCAAAGCATTGTGATCATTTGTTCAAATCCTTTCTAGGCCAATTATTTTTTTAGCAGTCTCAGGTGGAGCTGTTGATTAAGACACAGTCGCCCTCAGCACAAAGTTTCATTAGGGTGTGAATGTATATGCAGAGCGCCACGGGAGCACAGGCATCCCCTTTGATGTTAAGGACACCTCTGCATGTCCAGTGCGCATGAGTGCACAGAGTTCTCCCTATTGCGAAAGCAAATGGTGATCTCCTGCTCTTGTGTGGCTCTTCACAAGTAAAAAGTGCCACTGAATTAAGACAAAGCATCATGAATGTTGAATTACATCAGTTTCTTTTTAAAACACACACACACACCACACTACAAATTTACATTTCGCGTTTCCAGTTTTCCTTGGAAACACGCACTGGAAAACGCGACACATGATTATCCAAGGTACTAGGTATCCCTCACTGATAGCAAGTTAAATATTTGTGCTGAGCAATTCCGTAATCCTTTCAAAAGCCAGTTGCACCACTTGTGCAAAATACGGTTCGTTTCTTAAGGACAGCCAAGTTCCTTGTTCAAATTATTCTGTTTCGGATTTTGTGCAAAAAAAGGTTTTGCTGGTTGCTAGGGTGTGCTGTGCAACATCATTGAGC
The DNA here is from genome assembly GCF_023053635.1 of Elgaria multicarinata webbii. Lineage (NCBI taxonomy): Eukaryota > Metazoa > Chordata > Lepidosauria > Squamata > Anguidae > Elgaria > Elgaria multicarinata. The sequence goes on from NC_086188.1 coordinate 10,331,861, forward strand.
TTTTTTGAAGAGAGTTGCCAAGGCCTTCCTATCCCTAGAGTTCAATAGCTTCTCTTTCTCCTCCCCCCCTTTCCCCTTTTCTCTCGTGACCCACTCAAACGGAAAGCTATTAAATCTGCAGTTTGAACTGGTAGGTGCTTGTTTTCCATTGGTCGACATCGGCGTTCAGCATCGTGCGCTCGGTGAAAGTGACGCGTCCTTCCGCATCAATGAGAACAACGGTATTTGTCCTGAAAACAGGAAGAAGACAAAGGAGGAAGGAAAAGATGAATAATGATTCCACGTAACCATCTCCTGGGCTTTTCATTCTTCATTCATCTTCTTTCCCTGTTCCCCCACCTTGCATATGAAACAGAGAAACAAGTTAGGGGGAGAAATATAATTGGGGTCATGATGGAAGGGGCAAAACCGAGTCTGTTTTTCTCTTTTCACCCTGCTGAATTCAGGCTTTTTGGTTTTGCTTCGCTGCTGAGCTTATTGATGCAAGTTTCTCAGAATGCTTCAAGGTGATGAGGAAGGAAAATGTACCAAAAAAAATGAAGAGGGAAAGCGGAGGCTAAAATGGTCGTTTTCTGAGCATCTCTGGAAATAAATTCTACCTTGGCACAAAGGATATCCAATGTACATTGTGTCACCCCCCCCTCGCCCCCACTGTTTAATAAAAACACAACTCTCCAATCTTTCTGTTCATCCCAGTTTTCACAGCGGAAAAGAACACTTCTAAAGACACTGTTGCAAAACTCCATACAATGATTTCCGCAAATCAGTTTGTTGCTGCCATCTCCGCTCAGCCACTCCCCGCAAAATCAATTCCTGTCAGAGCAGCCCAAGTTTGCTCTTGCTCACGCTAGTGTTCACACCAGGGTAGATCTACTAATTTGTTACACACTCCAGGAAAGTAACCATGTTTGTTGTTTAAGAGTCCTATAGCCAGTGTGGCATAGTGGCTAGAGCATTGGACTGGGAGTCAGGAGATCCGGGTTCTTGTCCCCACTCGGCCATGGAAACCCACTGGGTGACTTTGGGCCAGTCACAGACTCTCAGCCCAACCTACCTCACAGGGTTGTTGTGAGGATAAAACGGAGAGGAGGAGGATTATGTACGCTGCCTTGGGCTCCTTGGAGGAAAAAAGGCGGGATATAAATGCAATAATAAATAAATAGTGCCTTAGCAAGTAGCAAATTTATTGTGGGGTGAGCTTCTGTGGGCCTCTTCCATCAGATGTTGCACAATAAATTTGGCTGCCTTTTAAGGCGACACAGAACTCTTGTTTTTCCTGCTTTGATGTATTACAGTTACTGTGTATTTGTAAAGTTTGAGAATGCATTTTCTGTAGAGTGTGTTGAATCAATTGCCTTTTGTTTGGGGGATCCCACCAAAACAATTTAAGCAAATGTTATGGACGGTGAGATTTCCTTGCACAAAGTCTTTGGCTCAATTCAGGAATAAACAAGAAGCAAAAAGTTGCTGTGAATTCTGCTTTATTGGTAACAAGCTTGTGTAATCTGTTTGATCGTGTCGCTCCCATTTGGCTCCTTCCACAAGTGGAAATGATTAACAAACAGGGAAATCTCCGGAGCTGATTTCTGGTTTATTTAGTGTTACATCTGAATCGGGATTTCTGGCTTGTCGCTCCCAAACAAGCCAGAAATCCGAAGCCAGGAACCAACCCTGGCTTCAGATTTGGGCTTCTTAGGACAGCAACAAGCCAGAAATCCTGGTTTAGACATAATGCAAAACCCAACGAGCGCTGGAGATTTCCTGGTCAGTTTAGTTGCTCTTGCTGGCCGGAGAAGCCAAGAGGGAGTGATTAGGCAGTGCACGCTGGTACGCTGCTTGTAAACAATAGGCTAGTACCGTTACATGCAGACCGAGCCTCTCTCTTACCTGGTTCCATAATCTGGGCAACGCACGCATACAGCTGCATACTTATTTAGGATGGGGAGGATGTAGTCCTTTCCCTGATCCTCAATGGCGGGGTCTGGCAGCTGGCTGGATAGGAAGAAAACCAAATGAAGATCACATACTTTTGCTCTTCCCGGCACATAGCTGCTACTGCATCCAAAACACCTGCCTCAAGAGCATCCAACAACATGGTAAGATGCCAAGATATTGCCGAGGGCAAGTTAGGGAAGATTTCCATGGGATTTTATGAGGATGTTTACACAGAAATGACAGCCCCTAAGTCACATCCACCAGAACCCTTATGACAGCCAAAAGACTGATATTGCAACATTGGAAGCAGGACACGCTCTGTACGTGTGTTTATGGATGGGAAGATCTCTGATCCTGTGCCTGGCTGGCCATGATAACCACTGGGTGCACTTTGGCTAGTCACTGTCTGAGCCAACCTACCCAACAAAGGGATCATGAGTAGAGCCAGATCTGTCCTCCAACACCCAAGCTTACAAAAATGGGAAATACCATTCCAGCAGATGATGACATTGCTCCCACTGAGAAAAAAGTACCAGAGTTAACACTCCCTTGCCTTCCTGCATGACAACGGCACTGAAATTTACTAGGGCTGCCATTCAATCAAAGCAGGGGTGCAGAACTCCTTTTGGAGAAGCTCTCGGGGGCCGCATTCCAGTGGTAGGTGGGGCTAAAGGGAAAAGGGGCAGGGCCCAAAGTAGTTAAAATACCAGCACATTTTACTGTCAGAATTAAGCTTTAGGAGAGACATTTCAATCTTTTAGAATGGAGGAAAAACTGCACAACATTCAAGAAGCCATCAAACCATTTGTGGTAGGGAGAAAAGGGGTTGGGATCAGGCAGAGGGCGCCCGGCTTTCCGGAGACCCTCAGATGACTAGTTCTGGCTCGCAGTTCTGCACCCCTGAATGAAAGAAATCTTAAAATCGTATTAGTATTACTTCACTGGTTAACTAGGCATATTACTTGGATATGCATAAAACAAAAGCATGTATTTTGTTGGCTTTTAAAATAATTATATTTTATTTTGTCTTGGTTTTTAGATGAAGCATGCATGTGTCCTATTTGGGTATTATTATTATTATTATTATTTTGTTACATTTCTATATCGCCAAATAGGCGAAGCTCTCTGGGCAGTTCTCAAAAAAGGAAAACCACAAAAATACAGCTTAAAATATAATATAAAATATAATGGCTTAAAACTGCAACCAGAGTAAAAGCTAGCAGTGGTGCAGAGATTTAAAAAGCAACAGCAGATTTAAAACAGCAGAGCTCCAACTTAGAAGAGAGATTTCCTTCTGTGTGGGAGGTAAGAAGAAATGCCCTTTGTAAGGTAACATCTGCCATCCATGGACTTGTAAGTAGTTCTATTAAAAAAATAAACAGTTTAAAACAGAATCTTCTGCCTGACTAATTGGGAGCACTTTTTTTTTTTAAAGGGCTTCATATATCATATCAAATGCAAGCTTCTGTCTTCAATATCACCATTTTTTTGTGGGGGGATTTTGAGATTCTCTCTAATTACGGAAAACGCTACATTCTTTAAGTCAGTCCAAAGTGTATAGAATCAGAGAATCGTAGAGTTGGAAGGGGGCAATAAGGCCATTGAGTCCAACCCCCTGCTCAATGCAGGAATCCATATTACAACATCCCTGACAGATGGCTGTTCAGCTGCTTCTTGAATGTCCTTAGCATGGGAGAGCCCACAACCTCCCTAGGGAACTGGTTCTATTGCCATACTGCTCTAACAGTCAGGAAGTTTTTCCTGATGTCCAGCCGGAATCTGGCTTCCTGTAACTTCAGCCCTTTATTCCGTGTCCTGCACTCTGGGATGATCAAGAAGAGATCCTGGTCCTCCTTTGTGTGACAACCTTTGACGGACTTGAAGAACGCTATCATGTCTCCCCTCAGTCTTCTCTTCTCCAGGCTAAACCTGTCCAGTTCTTTCAGTCTCTCCTCTTAGGGCTTTTTTTCCAGACCCCTGATCATCCTCACTGCCCTCCTCTGAACCCCCTCTAGCTTATCTCTCCCTGACACCAGGATGATATTACCTATTCCCAATTATTTATTTGTAGGGGTAAATTTCAGCCTGCTTTTTGATCCTGTCGGATTCCCAAAACAAGAGGCAGCTGGACAACCATCTGTCAGGGATGCTTTAGGGTGGATTCCTGCATTGAGCAGGGGGTTGGACTAGATGGCCTTGTAGGCCCCTTCCAACTCTGCTATTCTATGATTCTATGATTCTATGAATACAATTAGATGTTGACAAACGTCCTGCATTTAATTTCCTTCTGACCTCATTGTTTACAGTTCTTCCTGACCTGCCCCCTATGTATTATATATAAATCTGAAACTCTCCATAATATTCCATGCATCTGATGAAGTGGGCTATAGTCCACAAAAGCTTATGCCAGAATAAATTTGTTAGTCTTTAATGTGTGTTGTTTTGCATGCCCATGTGTGCGTGCAGTGCTTACACCAGGCAAGACACTCTCAGTAGTCACCGCCGCACTGAGTGAGTCCACCTTCTTACCACCCTGAACACAGCAAAGTGGCAATAAAAACCAACGATAAAACCAGTAGCAACAACAAAGACAACAGACAGCAGTGATATCAAGAGAAGGCCAAGATGAAACAATATGTTTTCAACAGGGTGGATAAAAATCAATGATTTTTTTAAAAAAAAAAACTCAAAAATTGGATTTTTTAAATTTAAATTGGATTTTTTTTTAATAAAACGCTTTTTGAGGAAAAATCTATCTAAAGATAATTTTCTATTTAAGATACATTATAGTCCAAAGTTTATTCATCATGAATTAAGGATTAGTTTTTAATTATGTAGCATGAGGCTGTATATTCATGCAATGTTTAAATTTTTTGGTAAATGAATTCCATTCATCCATTCACAATGTCATGCTCTTCCAGAGGTTTCTGTAAGATTATTGGGCAATTTTTCTATCTAGAAGATGTTACCACAGATGCTTGGTTTTACAGTTCTCAAAACTGTGAATTTGTGTCTGCAGAGATCACAATCCCATTGTTCCTTTGCAAATCTATGTACACAGAATCAACCCCTTACCTCCTGTGCTAAGTGTCAAAAAATTCAATGAATACAGTGCACTTTGGGGAGGGGGGAAGTCACATGACTAAATCGAGTCTTTCTGAGTAGTGATTTAAATCGTGATTTAAATCATGATTTAAATCAAATTGATTTAAATCAAATCCACCCTGGTTTTGGAGGCCTTCCTAGAAGCCTGCATGGTGGACCTCCAACAGCAAAAGTGTCCAGCCACCATGGAGAAGGCCCTTTCGTGTGTGGTCAACCACCTCACTGCTTTCATGGATGGGCAAATGAGAAAGGCGTCTCTTTCTGATCTTAAGGTGTGGGCAGGCTGATATGACTGGAGGGGTTCCTTCAAGTAACTTGGTCCCAAACCGTTTAAGGCTTTAAAGGTCAAAACCAGCACTATGAATCGGGCTGAAGTGTGATGAAGTCTAGTTTCTAGGAGAAAACTTGCTTTGCGTACAAATTGTCCCACACAATCCTTGTCATCTCTAGGTGAAGGTGGGACAGACCCCTCTGAGACCCTGGAGAGCCAGTGTCAATCAAGGTATACATTACACAGCTAGATGGACCAATGGCCTCATTTAGTACAAGGCAGCTTCCTGTTCCTATCCTCTGATGCAAGCCACTGTGTACATTTTTGCTAAGAGGGAATTTAGTAACGTCCAAGAAACAGAAAGCATTAAAAGCACAAGGCACATGTCTTTGAAGAACCAACACTTTGTTTCCAACTACTTCTATTTAATAGACAAAGCACACGCTTGGAGAAGATTCAGATTTGTAGAAAACAACTGGACATTAAAGGAAGATGCAAAGTACAGCCTTACGGGTCTTGATTATTCATCACTTTAATGAGTTCTTGCACCAGATCTTCCTTCGCAAGGTCCTGGCTGACCTTGATGACATCTGTGAAGAGCTGTTTTCCATACTGAAGCTTCTTCCATGGAGTATCCAGCAAAGAATTGCTCAAGCCGTATATCCCTGGATGGGAAGGGGCCGGGGGAGAGGGGGGGAACGGTAGACAAAATTCTCTTTGAGCAAAAGAGTAAATACACCAGAACTTCACAATCTGCTGCAACTTCTGAGTCATGGTTACTATGCTCCTTAGGTGTGCCAGCTGCACCATTGAGGTGTAGGGGTGTGTGTGTGTGTGTGTACCCTAGGGGTGCAGGGATGGAGGATGTTGCATATTATCTATGATACTGTCCATTAAATGATGATCCAAGAGTTGGATTTTTTGTTGAAGTTGTGAAATGAATTCTCCATTTTGTGTATGTATTTCTTTATTTACAGTCAACAGACCAATATAAAACAAGAAGACACACCATTATATAAAACAATACAGAGTAGGGATAAAAAAGAAGGAGTGTTACAAAATCACTAAAGATACTAGATTGTTATTTGTTGGTTTCTGAAAAGGGAACAGAATTGGGTTATTGGGGCCTAGCATAGTGAAAAAGGGAGGGATATATAGATAATAAAATTGCTAATCTGTGGATTTAAACGCAATCAACATCCATAAGCGATCTGGTGCGGATGGCCAAATTCCTGAATTTGGCCACCTGCTCAGTGGTAGATTTACTGGAGCCCTGAAGTAGACTAATTAGGAGTGACTCAGGGGATCGTCAATGAATTCTCCAGATTTGTCCAGGTTTGCTTCTGTTATAAGATTAAAACAGACCTGTCATCCACAGAATACCTGCATTTTCTGTTATTGCTTAAAGCAGCAACATTACAGCATGCTATATGACAGCCTCAGAATTTAACTGGTTAGAATTGTAGCATTTAGATATTGATGCATTTGTTATTGTGGCTTTTTGTCGGTACTGGTAAATTAGTGATTTGTATTAATTAGCTGAAAGTGAGGGGTCTTGTGCCTGATTGGGAAAAGCTGAATGAGTTTTGCCAACGGAAGGATATGGTTATAACAAACACATGGTTTAAGCTTCCAGAAAGAAGACTGTATACATGAACATCACCCAGATATACAAAAGAAAACATTGTTAGGAATTACAACAGTTTGGTCCAAATGACCCTTGATCAAATCAGAGGAGGGCAATGAGGATGATCTGGGACCGGGAAACAAAGCCCTATGAGGCTGAGACTGAAAGAACTGGGCAGGTTGAGCCTGGAGAAGAGAAGACTGAGGGAAGACATGATAGCACTCTTCAAGTACTGGAAAGGTTGTCACACAGGGAAGTGCCAGGATCTCTTCTTGATCATCCCAGAGTGCAGGGCACGGAATAATGGGTTCAAGTTATAGGAAGCCAATTTTCAGCTCGACATCAGGAAACACTTCCTGACAGAGCATTACGACAATGGAACCAATGACCTAGGGAGGTCGTGGGCTGTCCCACCATAGAGGCCTTCAAGAGGCAGCTGGACATCCATCTGCTTTAAGGTGGATTCCTGAATTGATCAGGGGGTTGGACTCAATGGCCTTGTAGGCCCCTTCCAACTCTACGATTCTATGATTTCATGAGCAGTGTGGGCGAGGAATAGTCCCCCCCCCCATTTCGGGGCACTAAGATTGAAAATTTTATATGTGTAATCTCACCGTTGCCTCTCCTTTGGTAAAATGGAAGCCAATTACTAGAGGGCATTGTTGCATAGAACTACAACAGATTGTCGTTACTCTGCATATTAGAAAACTATGCCTAATGATTACTCTAATGAAACTTGCAAAAACACCCAACTGATTAATCTCAATAACTGACTAAATCATTCATCACACATCTCCCCCCCCCCCCTTTGCAGATTTCAACTAGAACTTTCCCAGGCAAAAAGGTTATTTTCTCACAGCTTCTGTTCAACATCACTTGATTTAGGCAGTGGCCTTAAGACCACTGGACAGCTGGACAACCATCTGTCAGGGATGCTTTAGGGTGGATTCCTGCATTGAGCAGGGGGTTGGACTAGATGGCCTTGTAGGCCCCTTCCAACTCTGCTATTCTATGATACTACTGCACAAAATAATCTGTTTGCGTTAGGAATCCAGGGTCATCTTCATTCATTATTATCCCAAACATCCATCCATAGACCTCCGTAGTTGGGCTTATTTTCGCCATTCAGTTAATTAAGAGACAATTAAAAAATATGTTTCCATCTGTGCATATATATTAAGCAGGGTCAAGACAAGGGTAAGTTTGTAAACTGCTCCACAGGCATCTGCCAAGTGGACAGTATATAAATTTATGAATAAATAAATGAATAAAACAGAAGGAAAGAAAGAAAAAGAAGAAGCCACCTTCGTATTCTTCATGCTGGATTCGTTCACTGCATGACTCCCCAACTGAAATTCTGCTTACTGGGGTCTTAAACATTGCTATAGATCAACCTTCCCTAGCACTTTGCCCATCAGAGGTTTTGGGCTACAAGTACCATCAATCCTGACCATTGGTCATGCTGGCTGGGGCTGATGGGGACTGTAGTCCCAAACATCTGTATATCACCAAGCTGGAGAAGGCTGCTACAGATGAGATTCCTAAATCAAGATAACTGTTGCTCCAAAATTTCCTAGCCCGGCTAGAAACCAGTTCAGCGATTAGGAAAAGAAGCATCCTGTGCATGACTCCTACAAAGCAAAAGGAAATGTCTAAACTGGCTCCAAGAGCTGATTCGTGTGACATTTCCCCTCATTCAGTAGTCTAATTAAAATGCATTTGCATACCCCATCATGTGTGGAAGTCAAACACACACATCAGTTTTGCTGCATATATAACTTTGGGAAGCAGATCGATGGCCTTCTAGGACCCTTCCAACTCTACTGTTCTATGATTCTATGAAAAGCCAGAGACGTATGTGATCTACACATGATCCTGTACATTCCCCCACCACCACATCCTTGTGCATCCCTGTAGGTAAAGAGTAATGTGTGAAGCAGATTGCCAAGCAGAGCTCACTGCTATCTTTGGGTAAGGGCTGGGGTGGGGCAAGAACATAAGGAACAGGCCAAGGGTCCATCTAGTCCAACATCCTATTTCACATTGATGCCAGCCAGTGTCCTGGCTTGGGTTGAGCTCTGGGGGTAAATCAGATGCTTGAGTAGGCTCTTGTAGAAGGAAGCTATGACTGGCAAGGCAAGGGTCATGTTTACCCAGCTTGATTACTGATTGAACAAGCAAGGCAGGGACTATTAGCACCTTGGATAGCACCATGCAGAAGCTGCCAGGCTTGGTGGCTCCTCATATCATGGAAGGAGCTGTCCTTCCATCAAGGGACTAGCAGCAAGTGAGGGCTTCAGTCAGCTAGGTCCCACAGTCCACCTCCCACTGGGGACTAATTGCAAGTTTAAAAGGCCCATGCTAATTTCTGCAGTCTTAAGCTCCTAGGCAGCTGAGGGACCTGAGCGGCTTTGGAAGAGCCATTCTTGGAAGTTGAGGTTGGCGGAAGGGCCAAGTCCTTGAGTCTGAGGGGGTTCCCAAGGGTCCATTCTGGGGTGGAGCGACCAGTATCTCATTGGCCTCAGAGTTCTGAAGCATGGCAGCCAGATGCTTTTGGGAAACCCACCAGTAGGGCATGAAGCCAGTAGTCACCTCTTTGCTCTTGCTCACTCCCCCTCCGCCATTGGAATTCAGATTTCTATTTATTACATTTATATCCCACCATTTCCCCTCCAAGGAACCCAAGGTGGCGTACGTAATCCTCCTCCTCCTCTCCATTTTATCCTCACAACAGCAACCCTGTGAGGTAGGTTGGGCTGAGAGTCTGTGACTGGCCCAAAGTCACCCACTAAGTCATGGCCAAGTCACTTAGTGGGTGACTACAACCCGGATCTCACTGCTCCCAGTCCAACACTCTAACCGCTACACCGCACTGGCTCAGTTGCCTACTGTTTCTGAACGCGTAGGCTGTATTTAGCTTAACAGCTGTTGGGAAGATATATCTGCTATGTAGATTAAAGGCAAAAGAGAAGGACCCAAAGAGCCACTGGCTTCCTTGAAGGTTCCTGGGGCCGGGCCTATCATGAAACAGAAGTCTTTCCCCCAAATGATTGCCTCGCTGACCGTCTCTGTACTGCAGTGGTTGGCAGGAAGGAGAACACTGATTCATTCCTGGACAAAAGACAAATGCTTTGAAGAAGGAGCTCTATGCTTCTCTGTGACACTTGGATACATTCAGACAACCGCTGACCATGTGGTAACTTATCACAATAAGTTACCATGTGGTAACTTATCACAATGTGGTAACTTATCACAATCCATTTCTCCACAAGCTGTTCTTCTGTGTCATCCTGCCACGTGAGCGACGTGGCGCCAAGTCACACCCTCGCTCTCAACCTAGCCTGCCTCACGGGACTGACATGGGGCTGTCAGAGGGGGGAGCCATCCTTTTGGCACCAGAAGAACATGCCTGGAAGAGCAGAATAAGTAAATATTTTCTTTATTTATTTCATTTAAAACTTTTCTAGACCGCCTTTCAGGGCAGAATAAATAAACTACAACTAAAAAACTAAAGCTAAAATTTTAACAAAAACCAAACTCTTCTAATAAGCCTTGTTCTTTTAAGAGTACCAACGTTTGTGGCTGAGGGAGAGGGCCTGTAAGCTTCCAGATGTTGCTGGACCACAACATCCATAATCCTTGGCCATGCTGGTGAGGCTGATGGGAAATGATGTTCCTATGTCCTGGGCTACAGCAACGTTAACACTGAGGAAAACACAGGATCGCGTACGGTGCTGTTCTTCCTCCCATCTATATTTATGGCATTTCTGAACACCCTGCTTGTAAATTAAAGGAAACCATTCCTTAGTAATTCAGGACATTCTGGCCTTTCCCTGAGGGCTGGACTGAGGCGTATGTGGTTGGGTGGTGGTGTCTCATGCTCTGGAGCTCCATGTCTAAGAACGTAAGTGGAGCCCTGCTAGATCACACCAAGGGTTCATCTATTCCAGCGCACAGTGGTCACACAGTGGTCAACCAGCTGCCCACGGGAAACCCAGAAGCAAGACATGAGGGCAGCAGCACCCTCCTGCCCATGCTCCCCAGCAATTGGTGTACATAGGCATACTGCCTCTGATACTGGAGGTAGCACACAGCCATCAGGACTAGTTGCCCTTGATAGCCTTCTCCTCCAGGAATTTCTCCAACCCCCTTTTAAAGTCATCCAAATTGGACATCACCACATCTTCTGGTAGCAAATCCCATAGTTTTAACTATGCAATGCGTGAAGAAGTACTTCTAACCCCCAATCTGGTCTTCAGCATCAAGTGTGTATTCATTGTCTCTGGAGAGGCCACCAGTGAGGGAGGAAGCAGCAGCCAGGCACCTCTCCACCGTGCCTGGGTCCAGCTCCAGCTGAGAGCCCCCTCCCTCCTGCTACCAACTGTCTCTGCAGAGGCCACCAGTGAGGGAGGAAGCAGCAGCCAGGCACCTCTCCACCGTGCCTGGGTCCAGCTCCAGCTGAGAGCCCCCTCCCTCCTGCTACCAACTGTCTCTGGAGAGGCCACCAGTGAGGGAGGAAGCAGCAGCCAGGCACCTCTCCATCGTGCCTGGGTCCAGCTCCAGCTGAGAGCCCCCTCCCTCCTGCTACCAACTGTCTCTGCAGAGGCCACCAGTGAGGGAGGAAGCAGCAGCCAGGCACCTCTCCATCGTGCCTGGGTCCAGCTCCAGCTGAGATCCCCCTCCCTCCTGCTACCAACTGTCTCTGTAGAGGCCACCAGTGAGGGAGGAAGCAGCAGCCAGGCACCTCTCCATCATGCCTGGGTCCAGCTCCAGCTGAGAGCCCCCTCCCTCCTGCTGCCAACTGTCAACTAACTGCTGAACTTTACAACTAAGATTGTAGTGCCTGAATTTGCTTTCCTTTTCCCCCTCCTCCTCCTCCTCCCTCCCAAACCCCTTTCCTTTTGTGTCGTGTCATTTAGATTGTAAGCCTGTGGGCAGGGACTGTCAAGAAATACTTTTGTAAGCAGCCGTGAGAGCCTTTTTTGGCTGAATGGCGGCATAAAAATGCTTAAATAAATAAATATACAGGTGCACGCATACCTGCAAAGCAATCACCACTCCTGTCCATCTCATCCTGCCTGGACCCAGCAATGTGTTTGCAGCACACATAGCACTGAGCTCCTAACATGGGCCAGCCTGCCAATAAAAATGTTGCCCGCTGGTCTCCGACTATGCAATAGGGGAAGTACCACCATAGTTCAAAGTTAGAGGGACTTTCTAAGAGGAGCCCAGTGCAAACAGCAGCATGAGCACACTCCTGGTCCTAGGTAGCTGCCAGATAATTAGGTCACTTGCAAGGGGAGCAAATACTTCATATCCTGTTCTATAACTTAGCGAGCATAATGGTTTAAGCGAGACCTGATCTCGGGCCCATTCTTTAGACCAAAGAACATGAACGCTAAAAAGGGTACGTAAATGGCTTAATCAATTGCACTTTATCCCCTTCAAACGCATAAAGGCGTATCTCTGAAATAGGCTCCTTAATGGCGCACAGCATCACACTGGCTGACAGCAGAGAGATCTCTCTAGTAGCGCCCTACATTTCCTGGCCATAATCCAGAAGAATAAGCGCTAACTGTGTAATATAACGATCTGTCCAACATCAGCTCTCCCCCCTGTGGAGCCCACATTTCACAGAGAATGAACTCTTTGTCGAAGTGGAGAGAACGGGGATGTCGCGGCCGGATCCTCTGGGTACCTGATGCTTGCAGTACAGTTTTGCATCGCGGTGTGAGGCAGTGACCACTCACCTTTCTAATGTTAGAATTCAGGCAGGCAGAAAGGAAGCCAGAATGGTTACAACTCTCAATTCCTTCCCCCCCCTTTTAATAGGTGATATAATCCTGCTCTGTATTCTCGAAAGGCAGTGATGAATGAGAAAGAACAGGCAGCGTTGGGATCCGGTTGCTATTCCTGGATTTATTTATTCTTTGGAGCACGTGAAGCTGCCTTACATCAAATGAGACCACTGGTCCATCTAGACCAGTATTGTCTAATCCAGCATCTCCTAAAATGATGCAGGGGACTACAACCCCCCATAATCCCTGACCATTGAATGTGCTCGCTGGGGATGATGGGAGTTGTTGTCACCCAGCTTGGGGAATACTGGTCTAATATTATAGAGCTGGAAAAAGTGCAGAAAAGAGCAACTAAAATGATCAAGGGGGCTGGAGCATCTCCCTTTCGAGGGAAGGTTCCATCAACTGGGATTGTTTAGCTTGGAAAAAAGGAGGCTAAGGGGAGACATGATGGAGGTGTACAAAATGATGCATGGAGTGGAGAAGGTGGATCAGGAGACATTTTTCTTGCTCTCTCATAGTACTAGAATCCAGTGGGGTCATCCCATGAAGCTGATTGGTGGGAGATTCAGGACAGATAAAAGGAAGTACTTCTTCACACAGCACAGAGTTAAATTATGGAACTCACTACCACAAGATGTAGCGATGGCCACCAATCTGGATGGCTTTAAAAGGGGGTTGGATAAATTCCTGGAGGTGAAGGCTATCAATGGCTACTAGCCCTGATGGTTGTGTGCTATCTCCAGTATTCGAGGCAATAAGCCTGTGTGCACCAGTTGCTGGGGAACATGGGCGGGAGAGTGCTGTTGCACCATGTCCTGCTTATGCATCCCTGGCCTATGGCTGGTTGGCCACTGTGTGAACAGAGTGCTGGAGTAGATGGACCCTTGATCTGATCCAGCAGGGCTCTTCTGATGTTCTGATGTTCTTAATCCAACTGGAAGTGGTCTTCCAAGGTCTCAGGGAGATGTTGTGCTATCCGAGATTCCTCTAGCTGGAGGGGCCAAGGGCTGAAACTGGGACCTTGTGCACCCAGAGTGTGAGCTTGACCTCTGAACTGTAGCCCCTCTGCAAGGCTTCCCCAGTCAGTAGCTGTGTTGGTTTCATCGGAAAACTCATTCCATAGACTAGCTGGGAGGGACTAGCTTGGGATCAACCACACAGCAGCTGCTGATCAAATAAGGACACAGGAATATACAAAGAGCCCTGCTGGATTAGACCAAGGCACAGCTGTTCACTCAGCTGCCCACAGGAAACCCTCAAGCAAGGCGCAAGTGCACTCTGTTCACACAGTGGCTAACCAGTTGTCCACCAAGAATCCCAAAGGAGGACAGGGTACAGCAGCACGCCTCCACCCATGTTCCCCAGCAACTGGTGTATATAGGTTTACTGCCTCTGGCACTGGAAGTAGCATATGGGCTAGTAGCCCAGGATAGCCTTCTTCTCCAGGTTGTAGTGGATTCCATCTTGTGATCGTCAATTCCTTAGTTTAACTCTGCGCTGTGTGAAGAAGTCCTTCCTTTTATCTGTCCTGCATTTCCCAGCTTCATGGGGTTTATTTATTTATTATTTATTTATTACATTTCTATACCGCCCAATAGCCGGAGCTCTCTGGGCGGTTCACAAAAATTAGAAACATTCAAAGTATAAAACAACAGTATAAAACCATACTATAAAAGCTCAACCAGATAAAAACAGCAGCAGTGCAAAATTACAATTTTAAAACACCAAGTTAGAATTTATTGATAGACTGTTAAAATGCTGGGAGAATAAAAAGTTCTTCACTTGGCGTCTAAAAGCAACGGGATGATCCCATTGGGTTGTGGTATTATGGGAGAGGGAGAAAAAATGTCTCTATGTATATGTCTTGGCATGACCTGATCTTCCCCATGGCTGGTCCCAGGCTGCTGTTGGCTAAAGGAATTATAAGGACACAGGTGGGGGCATGTAACAAAATATTGAAGTGTAGTGTGCTCCTTGTTCAGGATTCCAGTCCCTGGTTTTCCAACCCCACGAGAGAGTAGCTTTCTGTGACAATTGAGAACGCTCAATCTTCACTGGGCTGTTCAGGGATTCATCCCAACCCCACGTCTTAGGTGTTTTCTGCCCTAAAGATTTGTTTTTTGGGTACATCTGCAAACGTCAGAGTCCCTCCTAGGCTCCTGATACCTCCCTCTTGTGCATGGGTGGTGCCATTTTGGCTACAGAAGGACTGGTACTCATGGCCTGTGCATCAGAAATAGAAGGAATGATGGTACCTTCAAGCTACATCCTTACAAATTTCAGTCAAGTGCCCTAAACATATATCCAATGCACCTCCAAGCTGAACACAGCATTGCACGAAATTCATCTTACAATATTCATTGGCTCTGTCTCATGGGATTTCCCTTTTCAAAGCAAAGCCCCCCATCTCCCCCCACCCCAAGACATCATTGCTTCAAATAAACCAAAATACCCACAGTTTTCTGATATAACCCACCGGGATTTAGGAAGACAGGTTCTGGGTCTCCTTTGTTTCCGTAATAGTAAATTACATCTCCCTTGGTGGTGCTAAAAGATAAAAATAGAAAAGAGTTCTCCTTGCAAAATGGCAACTCATATCTTTGATTAAGTTCTAATTTCATGCAACCCTCAACACAGCAAGACATTTTTTTCCTCAGTTCAGAGATCAGCCAATTACTTATCTTCTTTCACTTAAAACAAAAAATATCAGATGAAATATTTGCGCTGGAGCTGCTATTTAAAAGGCTTGGTGTTTTTTTTTTTTAAAAAAGGGGGAAATAACAAAAAGCTGTAGCTCAGAAAAGTAATATTGCAAGATTAATATGAGTTAGGAAAGAAGAAGGGGGAAATAAACCCTAGACTGTTTTGTAAGTTGCTAGCTAGGGCAGGATCCAAAGAGACCCCTCTGCTTGCAAAAGGCCCTTCCGTTCACATGGGGCGGGGTGTGTGTGTGTGTGTGTGGAGGTAGCAGTGCCGATTTCCACTGATTCTCGCCTCCAGTGGCAGTCCCCCCCCCATTTAAGAGGACCCCCTGGCACTTAGGTGCAGCTTTTCAGGGTGCGCAAGGAAGCCCTACTGCTTGGCAACCTTGCTTGCGTTCCTCTGGCTTCACGCCTATGGGCAGCGTCCAACAGCGTCCTTTGACAAACTCAGTAAGTGCAAGCGGAGCTCCACTGAGTCTTTCCATTGCACAAGGGCTGGCGCATTACTCCTGCACAGCTGCGGTTGCGCAAACAGAACTTTAGTTGCTTCCTCCCCTCGCGCATAGCGCAGAAGTTCGGTTCCACTAGCGCAACACGGTGACACAATTAGACACTGCCCCTCGAGCAGGGTATATTTTAGTGTATATTTAGGGCAGCGTGTACTTTAAAGAAGAAGAAAAAATGTGACTTGCCCAATGAGCATTTGGAGAGTTCCACCTCCCCAACCTCCCCCACCGGCCACACACAAATGGATTCAGTTCTGAAATGTCGGGTGTGAAACAGAATGGAAGCCAACTCAGAGCTATCCCTCGCACCAACCAGACCCTTATCTGTGCTACAGAATCAACATCCCACTTTAATTTCTTCTTTAACTCTTCCATATATGTTTGTTTCAATAAACAAGCCCGCGATACATTCATATCTAGCTATGCCACACTCCCCCTATCTCGTCTTAAGTTATTTTCTGTAAACGTCGCTGCTGCTTTTATCCTCCAGGGATATCACGAACCATACACAAAGCTGATTATGTAAAGACAAACACACACACACACCTCTCAAATGCCAAAAAATATGAATCAAAGCGTGAAATATAACGAAGGCCCCAGAGTACCATACACAACTTCGACATACACCTAAGCATTTAAGACAAAAACGAGGCAAGCCCAATTTTACTGCACACTATACAGAAATACAACTGTACGGGCACAATCTCATAGTGAAAAAATACACGACTTGTCACTTACCAAGGAATAAAAGGTTAATCCGTGAAGTAGGTGATATGGACAATAAAGAGAATATCCATCTCAGGCCCATGACCCAATTCTGTCCTCTGGTTTCTCCCGATGGCCATGTCCCATCCCCTGGCTCCACCCCATTTCATAGAATCATAGAATAGTAGAGTTGGAAGGGGCCTATAAAGTCATCAAGTCCAACCCCCTGCTCAATACAGGAATCCACCCTAAAGCATACCTGACAGATGGTTGTCCAGCTGCCTCTTGAAGGCCTCTAGTGTGGGAGAGCCCACAACCTCCCTAGGGAACTGGTTCCATTGTCACACTGCTCTAACGATCAGGAAGTTTTTCCTGATGCCCAGCCGGAATTTGACTTCCTGTAACTTGAGCCCGTTATTACGAGTCCTGCACTCTGGGAGGATCGAGAAGAGATCCTGGCCCTCCTCTGTGTGACAACCTTTTAAGTATTTGAAGAGTGCTATCTCCCCTCAATCTTCTCTTCTCCAGGCTAAACATGCCCAGTTCTTTCAGTCTCTCTTCATAGGGCTTTGTTTCCAGACCCCCTGATCATCCTGGTTGCCCTCCTCTGAACATGCTCCAGCTTGTCTGCATCCTTCTTGAATTGTGGAGCCTAGAACTGGACGCAATACTCTAGATGAGGTCTAACCACGGCCTAATAGAGAGGAACCACTGATTGGTAGTTTCCTGGATTTGTGCAGTCTCTCCCCCACCCCCATTCTAAAGGGTTGAAATGTATCAGAAGGGATATATTATCATGATCCAGCACCACAGTTTGTATAAGTGGCAGTGTGCAACAGGATGAGCAGGGGTAAGAGGGAAATGGGCTGGGTGGTGGGCAGACAGAGGAAAGATAAAATTCCATTAGAAACAGCTCTTCTTTTATGACCCAGAAATGGGTGCTGCAGAAAAGAGCTGTGCATTTAAAGGATCTCACATCCTTCTGGGGGCACATCAAGCATTGGTGTGCAGAGTAGTGTGCCCATGTGAAAAGGAGGACAGGGTTCCTGTACCTTTAACAGTTGTATTGAAAAGGGAATCTCAGCTGGTGTCATTTGTATGCATGCAGGACCTGGCGAAATTCCCTCTTCATCACAACACTTAAAGCCGCAGGAGCCCTGCCCTCTTAACCAGATACAAAAGAGGACAGGGCTCCTATAGCTTTAACTGTTGTGATGAAGAGGGAATTTCGCCAGGTCCTGCATGCATACAAATGACACCTGCTGAAATTCCCTTTTCTATACAATTGTTAAAGATACTGAAGCCCGGTCCTCCTTTTTATATGGTCACCCTAGCTGCAGAGTCAGAGCTGAGTAACCTCGAAATATTCTTAACAAAAAGACTAATTAGCTGGCAGCTCTAGGACAGAAGGGCCAACACATGTCGATCAACAGTGGTGTGGGGGATATTTTGATGTAATCGCTCCCACAATGCTCCAGGTACCATCTAAAGGAAGCATAGCGTATCAACGTGCCCAATAATGTTGTTACTTCCTGTGTGGTGCAGAGTGGTAAAGCAGCAGTTTCTGCAGCTGTAACTCTCTCCACGGCCTGAGTTCGATCCCAGAGGAAGCTGGTTTCAGGCAGCCGGCTCGGGTCGACTCAGCCTTCCATCCTCCCGAGGTCGGTAAAATGAGTACCCAGTTAGCTGGGGGAAAGGTAATCACGACCGGAGAAGGCAACGGCAAACCATCCCGCTATAAGGTCTGCCAAGGAAACGTCAGCGAAAGCTGGCATCCCTCCAAGAGTCAGTAATGACTCAGTGCATGCACGAGAGGTTCCTTTCCTTTCCTCCTGTGCCATCACGCCAGGGATAGGTGGAGCTACAAATTTCAACCATTATCAGGGACAGCTTGGAAGCAGCTACGCCTTTGCCGGTTGAGATATAAACTGGCTCAAAGCAAGGCATGGTTTCGAAACAGAAGCGAGTCCAAACGTATTTATGGCATCGAGTTCCCTTTCCAGATAGGGAGCTTTTAAAATAAGCTAGCAGATGCTGTTAGTAGCATGTCAAACTCAAGTGGAGAGGGAAGGAAATTGGACAAGGCATCAGTTTTCTGGACGAGCCTTCCTTTTGAAGAGGCAAGGGGGGAAAAAATTGCAAAGCTACCGTTAGATGGCTCACTTTCAACATCTTTCAATCCTTCCTGCCATCAGAGAAAGGCAATTCCTCAGACAGCTCTCAGTTTGTTGGGCTGGATGTCAGGATGAGATCATATCAGGCAGTTTTTCACTCAGACGATTCACTTATTATTTACAATTCAATACTAAAAAAAAAAAAAAAAAAAGCATTTCTCCAGCCACTGAGAAATGAAATGCATTTGTAGTCGAGAATTGTAATTATATGCAAGCTTTCAAAGTGAAGCAGAGGTATCTCCCCCACTGCCTTTGCTCCTTGGGTTGGATGAAAAAAAATAATAACTTGCAGCAGAAAGATTTTAAGAAAAAATATTATGAAGGTTTTACACAGTACGTGAGTAACCATTTCCCAGCGTTTCATTTTGTCAGAGAATGGGCTGAAGCAAACGAAATCTTGTAAAATCTGGTGAACCGCCCAGAGAGCTTCGGCTATTGGGCGGTATAGAAATGTAATAAATAAATAAATAATAAATAAATAAAATCTCATTAAAGCCAAATGCAAAGTGCTGGGAGTTTAAGCCACTGGCGCATAAACGTGAAGCCTAACAAGAAAAAAAGAAGTTCTTTATTCAGGTATTTATAGCCTATTCTATACACAGCATCTGTAACACAGACTAGGATGTATATTTTCTGTTTCTAAAATGGACAAAGCTCTCTTTGCAAGAAAAACCAGACAAAACCACAATCTCTTCCTTTGTCAAGTTTTGTAGGGCAGAAACAACAGGGGGAGAAAGAGAGAGAGAGAGGAAAAAAAACACAGCTGAATTTTCTTGATCCTTGTGTTTTTCTTTTCTTTTGTACTTGTAGCGCATACTTTATACTTATGGTACAAGCTTGTTTCTATTAGTTAAAATACTTCCTGGAAACACAATTAGTTTTGTTAATAGCACTGCACTTGCTTCGACACGTGCCATTCTGGACGCTCTTCCCTCTCAGCTCTTTCAAACAGTGCGTTTCGGCTTTGCTTTTCAAAACTTAAGCTACCAGTTCAAATCCAGCTTGTGTCTCCAAGGGCTGTTTGGTTTGCCACTCGTATCCACCGGGCAGTTGAGTACCGTATTTCTTCGATTCTAAGATGCCATCGATTGTAAGACGCACACTAATGTCAGCACCACCAACAGAAAAAAAAAACTTTGATTCTAAGAAATAATAAACGCACCCGCGATTCTAAGAAGCAGCCCGGTTTTAGAGATGTTTATATGGGGAAAAAAGTGCGTCTTAGAATCAAAGAAATACGGTATCCAGTTCTTCAATGCCCTACTTTCTCTGGCAATCACAGCAAAGCCCCGTAGCAGCATGGGACCAACTCCCATCACGCCCCGGCCAGATAGGTTGGATTTCAACTCCAATATGTTGCACTTCGCATGTGGGTTGGACTACAGATGTGTTGGACTTCATCTCCCGTCATCCCCCAGCCAGCATGGCCAATGACGGGAGTTGAAGTCCAACACAACTGGAGGACCTGAGTTAGGGGAAGGCTGTACTACAGAGCGCATCTTTCAGCACTCATTTGAGGAAGGCCTGCTTTCATCCTTGCCATAAATATCTGCATTATTTATAGCACTTATTCCCTAACCTGGCAAATGGCTAGGCACAAAACATCCTTCATATTATTACTCTGATTTTATTATCATCCATTCTTCCAGACTTCATCACAGAGCAGGCTTTAAATTCTACTTCTCTTTTTTTTTTAAAGACAAATAATCCACCTGAAGAATGAAACAAAGATTAATGGAATTCTTTGCCTTTTCAGGCTGGGTGCTGCCTCACACTGCAGTTTTACCAACATTTAATGATAGCTATACTACTGTAGGGTTCAAAGCTCTGTGTAGGTTTAGCTAAAGCAGGAACATTTCACAGAATAATTACTCATGCCCCCAACTGTCTACTGTCTATACTGCTAGACAGAAAACATATTTCTTCTCTATTAGGCTACAGTGACCTTCCTTACCCGCTTTTCTAGATCAGAGGCAAGCTAAATTAAATTTGCATGTGCGCACACACGTCTTTAAAGTATCAGGCATAAGGACCCTGATCCAGATTGGGAAAACTTTAGGGGTGCTGTGGTGGATGCAGCACAGCCTTTTCCCTTGTGCCATAGACCTGACAAAAAATCTTCCAGGGGCAAATAGACTACGGAGCCATAAAACGGTCAAATCTAGCTTGCAAACTAGCTAGATTTTTATCTTTCCAGTGCTCTGTAGCACTCTGGATGCCATCCAAGGTGCTGGTTTTGACCTATGAAGCCTTACACGGCTTGGGACCACAATACCTGACGGAATGCCTCTCCTGACGTGAATATACCCGGTCACTACGTTCAACATCTAAGGTCCTCCTCCGGGTGTCTACTCCGAGAGGGGCTCAGAGTGTGGCAACGAGGGATAGGGCCTTTTCGGTGGTGGCCCCCAGACTATGGAATGATCTCCCTGACGAGGCTCGCCTGGCACCAACGCTGCTATCTTTCCGGCACCAGGTTAAGACTTTCCTCTTTGCCCAGGCATATGGCGGCACATCTTAATCACCCACATGTTTAGTTTTTAATCGGTTTTTAATGCTTTATGTGTGTATGTTCTGTGTTTTAGAGTTTTAAATTTTGTATACTTGTTTTTATCTCAATTTTAGAATTTCTGTAAACCGCCCAGAGAGCCCTGGCTATGGGAGTGGTATATAAGTGTAATAAATAAATAAATAAATAATTTTTTGTCACCTGCCAGGGAAAACCCAACAGGTCTTTCTGCTTGCCATTGGCAGAAGGGCTGTGAACACCTCTTTGCTCTGAAAGGCCTTTTATGAGCTGACGTTTATATGAATGAATGAATGAATAAGTTTATTACAGTATAACAACCACCACTCCAATCAAACACCATACAATTTAACACATTACATTACATTACAGATGTAGAACGTGCATATATTATTACTGTCTCGCCTCTACGGCATGAGATGGCTGCAGCACAAAATCTGGCCATTTTCACAGTAACTTGGGCATTCATGCCTGACAAAAGGTAATCTGACATTTATATATTGTACTGATGTGTTCTCTAATGTATCTTTTCATTGTTCTTAATTATTTATTTTTAGACAGTGCATAAACACGCTGCAGGAGGCATCATCTTAGAAGAGGCATGAAAGGTGGAAAACCTCTTCTAAGATGGCATCTGTCACCTGTTGCTTTTGGAAGTAATTGAACTATATATATATATATATATATATATATATATATATATATATATTTGCTCAACCAATCAAAAGGTTTTTAATCCATTAATCTAACAAATGAATGTACTACACATTGCAGCCCTAATAGTAAACATGATTACCAACGTCACACATGGAGGAAGCCGTTATCATCCAAAGCATAAGTCATTTTAAGTAAAAGGGAACAGTTGTGGCAAACAAACCAATATCCGCCATCAGAAATGAAGAATTTCTCATCTTTTGAAACTGCTTTGTAGCCTTCATAATGCAAGACAAATCTACACTTCTGATTTATCGCTTTATTTTTTGGAGGGAGCACCTTTAAATTTAATGCATCTCCTCCCCCTCTCCCTGCAAAAAACCACAAGCAGATTTTATTATGCATCACCCATAAGTCATGTTGTAATGCTGCCTTCTAGATATTTATTTCCTGCAAAGAAAGACATTCTAGCAATTCCTTACAAACCAGCAACAGCCACACATGGGTAAAAAGTTGAAGGGTTTTGCACTCGCCCCCAAGGGAAGTGAATCAGAAGTTTTGCTCGATACGAAGTCATCAAGTCTACTATTCCACTACTCCTTAGAACAGTGGTGTTGTAGTTCCTAGGCAGTATATATTCTACTTTGTAGAATAAAATGAGAAAATCTTTTAATAAAGATCATGGGTAGAATCATGCGTAGAATTGTGCATATTTTGAAGCAGCTTAGCAAGTATCAAGGGCCGCTATGAGCTTCCTCCAATGGCCACATTCACACATAACAATAAGCTGAGAATCCTGGCTTATTAAACAGTGTGCTCAATGTGCATACAAGCAGTGTGCAGCTGGTACGCTCCTCCCTTTACATGAGTGGATAAACACAACAGGCAGGGATACCTTAGTGTGAGGTCTGAACCTTATGGTTCATGGCCCAAACAAACCAGGATTTGAAAGCCAACTAACCTTAGTTTAAAGCTAGCTTATGATCCTAGCCAATGTTTTACATGTCCACCATGGTGAACAACAGTTAAGTGAACTGTATGCTATGGCTAGCTATGTAACTTCTAATATTTCACAGAGAAAAAACAAAAAAACCAGTCACACTTCTAACACCCCAGTTCTTATACCAAGGACCACTGCCTGAGGGTTGTATCCAATGTCAGTCTAACTTACGTCCCATTGATTTCAATGAGTCTACTAAGTAGGACTAACATTAGATACCACCTTGAATCTTACCTGCTCTTACTCATTGCTTAAGCCTCATCCCTGCCCTCTGTGTCTATATTAATTTAAACTGCAATTGCTCTGTTTCTACCAATGTGAAAACAAACAGGATGTTCGTTCTTTCAGTTATACATAATAGGAAACACAACTGCCCGACAATGGGTTATCAAACCATTCAAAAGATACCCCAGCTGCTGCAGTGTATGATCTGACAGGATGCATGGTGCCTTATGGTTCAGATACTAGAGATAATGCACTCACCTTATACTGCATCATTTAGGGTGCAATCCTACGCACGTTTAGACAGAAAAGAAATGCCGGCTGGGGAATGCGAGGAGTTGAAGGACTTTTCACTGACTAAACATGCATAGGATTGCGGCTTTCATTTCTAGAGAGCTTGGTTAAAGGAGCTGAACTTGAAACGTGACAACTTTCATAAGTGGTATCAAAATACTGTAAATAAATAAATAAATAAATAAATTAGCATGTGTTAAAGCAAAAACTGGGACAGTGATGATCAGGGGCAGGTACTGATAAAATAAAGATAGTCAGAACTTATGCATCCATAAGCCTACACATTCAAGTATACAGAATTCAGGATTTTGCCTTAGTGGAAGATTTAACCCCTTCCCTTTCTTAGCTGTAAAATGACACCAGCCCTCTATCCTTTTGATGGCCTAGATCAGCCTTCCCCAACCTGGTGCACTCCAGAAGGGTTGGACTACAATTCCCATTATTCCCAGCCAGCGGCCAAAATCACGGCACTAGGAAGACTCTTTGGGAAACGTTCCAACTTAAATGTGTGGTCCACATCCTAGAAAGAATGTACATCCTTAGAGACGTGTGTGAGCAGAAAGAAGTCGAATCTGTGGATAAAATCTTGCAATGGAACAAGGGCTACCTTGGAGTTGATTCAGATGGAATGGCAAAACAGGTTTGCTCAAGCTGTGGTTTGCAAACCAGTTTCAAACCATCGTTTTAAAACCTGATCCTCCCCACCCACGGCCAGATCATAAACCATGGTTTGTCAATTTGGATACAATGACAAACCATAGATAGGCTTTGCAAACCACAGTATGGTGTGGCGCCTGAGCTGAGCCTGTATAAAACATAAAAACATGAAGGTTTTTAATTGAGTGCAACGGAGCCCGTAAGCTTACCCAATGGGGCTGCTTTTGCACATATCTGTAAGACACTGTAAAACTTCTATCTTGCATTGACCAAGTCGTCACTGGTAGCTTCCTTTTGTGTCAGCCTTTTGTGCGTAAAGAATATGAATACCTGCACTGATTCGAGGGAGAAATGCAGTAATAAGATTCCTTGGAGCTCAGGGGGTGAGGACGGGACGATGGGAGATATATCTGATGTTCAGGCTTGCTAATGCACAACATCTGTAGCTTATTTTTCCTACATTCCACATTTCCCCAGAAGTACATTTTCTATTACACATCCCACAAATCGTAAAGCTGCTGTCGGACCTAGACGGCAAATGATTTTGGCAGCTAGAAAACCAACATACACATTCCAGGAAGGGATGCTCACGAAGTTTAACGTATTGATGGGATGCAGGAGTGGGTAGTGGTGGTACAATACTCCAAGCAGAAGCGGCACATTCATTCCTCTAGAACTGGTTTCGGGGGATGGCTCCTTTCCAAACATACGGCCACCTGCCCCAATTTTTCAACCCCATCACACATGTTCACTTAAAAAGATTCTCAAAACTGGGGACAAAGGACCTTCACCATGATTGGAGGTGGGAGGAAGGGAGGGTGAGGGAGGAAGGGAGAGAGAGAGAGAGAGAATTGGGAGTGTCCTTGTTTTCTAGAGTTGGAATGAGAAGCTTGTTCTTAAAAATAATTCCCCTGTGACTCCAGCCCAGTTATCAACACGCAAAGAGGATCGAAAAACAAGCGGTATTGACTTAACCACATACATCCAACGCAAATCAACTTCGGTTTATATAGCTCCAGAATAAATTGCTCCAAATTGTTTCAAGGCTGGACTCTCAATGGAGACCTTTGTACTGGCAGTTATGAACCCTGTAACTGCCCCTGGAGATTGGGAACCCATGGCTCATTCTTTCTGCTTGGGCCTGCACTTGTGGATCTCCACTTTAAGAATAGCCCTGGCATCCAACTGGTTTCGATTAGCGTCCCTTGTGACCCTTCCTTAGCTCTTTTCTCTGCTCCCCCTCTGGCCCTTCGCCCACGTTTCCAAGGCCAGCATCCTCCCGCTTTCCTATTAACCCCCCTCGTTTGCCCAGGGATATTCATTTGCCTTGTACAGCCGGAGAGAAAGTTTTATCCCCCTGGTAAAGCACCCACTGAATCCAGAGCCAGGTTTTTGTACCAGGATGATGAGGGGTCTGGAAACAAAGCCCTATGAAGAGAGACTGAAAGAACTGGGCATGTTTAGCCTGGAGAAGAGAAGATGGAGGGGAGACATGATAGCACTCTTCAAATACTTGAAAGGTTGTCACACAGAGGAGGGCCAGGATCTCTTCTCGATCCTCCCAGAGTGCAGGACACGGAATAACGGGCTCAAGTTAAAGGAAGCCAGATTCCAGCTGGACATCAGGAAAAACTTCCTGACTGTTAGAGCAGTGCGACAATGGAATCAGTTACCTAGGGAGGTTGTGGGCTCTCCCACACTAGAGGCCTTCAAGAGGCAGCTGGACAAGCATCTGTTGGGGATGCTTTAGGGTGGATTCCTGCATTGAGCAGGGGTTGGACTTGATGGCCTTGTAGGCCCCTTCCAACTCTGCTATTCTATGGTTCTATACCCTGCAGGAACGCAGCTTGACCTCTGAGGCCATGTAAGCAGCCTGCATCCTCCATGGAAGTTTCTCTCTTCTCTCTCTCGTCAAGCAGAGAGCACAGAACACTGCATGTGGCTTCTAAAGGCATAGAGCTGAGCGCAACCACTTGAATCTTTTTGGGAATTCTACAGAGAAGACCCATTTTAAGGCTCTCCCTCCAAACTCTTATTTTGGAAGCAAAGGGAGGTAGCTCTAGTGACTCGACTAAACACTAAGCCCTTGTTTGGTCTCATCCCCATCACCATAAGTCCTAAGCCGTAGCTCAGTGGGTAGAGCCCCTACTTTGTATGCAGAAGGTCCCAGGTTTGATCCCCGGCATCTTCAGACAGGACAGGAAAAACTCCTGCACCAAAACGCTAATGAAGAGACATACCCTGCTTGGTGTGCCCTGCCACACCAGCTGCAAAACAGAGGCGTTCGCTCTCTTTTCCCTCCCTTCCTTGGCAAGCCTGCGGAGGGTGCTTCGGATTTTGAATAAATATTCAATTGTTACCGTTTTGAATTTTATTGTTATTATCTTCTTTAGTGGGTCGTTGAAAACCGCTATTCTGAATAATGATTTTTATAGTGTAGGGTAGGGGGGCACTGGGCGAACCAAGGGGGCGGTGACCTGAAAAAGTTTGGGAACCACTGCACTAAACCATGCAGCTTAACCACAAAATGGTTAAAGGAATGCCTTAACCGTAATGCATTCCATTAACCATTTTGTGGTTAAGCAGCATGGTGAAGCGTGTTGTCTGAACGGGGCCACAGTTGTGAGTGCACAACCAATCTGGTTAACCCCTAGACCTTCACCATCATCACACATGTACACGCACATGCCATGTGTCCATGTGAGCGAGGATGCCCGGCAATGCAACCGAGGGCTTTCGCTGACCAGAGAAGACCGTATTCCTTCGGTGCCTCAAACTCCAATCTTGCCATCCAGTGAATATTTGGCATGTAACCCAACCACTTTGTCTGGATTGTTTTACAGCTAGCATAAAAACGTCTGTGGTGCATGCAGGGGGAAAGAAAGAGGGAGCAGGGGGAGTTGGCAGATAAAAATGATGAACAGCAGTTTCAGAAGGAAGCAGCAGCTCACGCCGTTCTGCCATTTTCTGTCAAATGCTCACGGGGTAATCACGACGGCCCCTTTATGATTCCGCTTCTGATTAAAAACATATATACCTCGCTTTCGCATCTGTCTTTTACACAGCGGAGAAACAGTGGTCATATAATTCAAGCGAATAAAACCTGCGAGGACAGCGCCCAATTTCTGCCATCCCAACAGTCCTATCAAACTGATGTCGGCACGTTGCAAGTGGGAGGAAGAGGCCAGTGAAACCAGGGAGGAGAGATCAAACCTTGCATTCCCGTGTAATAAGGTATCTACCTGTCACTTCTACTGGAGTGAGGAAGAGAGTCCAGAGAAGACTTCAAAATAGGAGTGGATTCAAGAAAGGCAGGTGGGAATTCCCAATTTATTGGGGGGCACAGCTGTAGAACATCTGCTTTACACGACAGCCCCAGATTCAATCCCCGGCATCCTCTCGTTTTAAAGGTCTTCAGATACCATGGCTGAGAAAGGCCACGGTGTGAGAGGAGAACTGCTGTCAGACAGAGTTAAGGTGGCCATGTGTCCTCTTTTTGAAAGGCTTCCAAAAGCATGTCTGCCAATTTGAAGGTGTCCTCTGTTTGAAGGGCTGTCCAGACAAAGTCCGGTTGAAAGATGGAGAACCATCAGAAGCCAGAGCTGGGCCTTTGTCTGGGCAGCAGACCAAGCAAGGCCCACAGGTCACCTGGTCATGGTCTCCCATGCTATGTTGAGAAGTACTCTATTTCAAATCAAATTATAATAGCTATTTCTAAATTTGCATATTAGCACATGCAAATTTTATGGAACCAGGTGTCCTCTTTTCTCCTTTTTCTTAGTGATGCACGTCTTCTTTTTTGGCAATTCACAAGTGGCCACACTGAACGGTGCTGGGCTACTTGGTCCAATGGACTGACTCCGTAAAATACAGGTTCATATAAGATTGTCAGTAATTACTATTATTTATTACATTTATATACCGCCCCACAGCTGAAGCTCTCTGGGCAGATTACAAAAGTTAAAAACAGTGAACAAGTCCACATTACTAGCCCACAATTTTTAAAAAAACAACTAGCCTGCTGCATGCAGCATGGAAATACAAAACGCTAGTCTCTTAATAGGCTAGTAAAAAACCGCACAACCTTCTACCAAATAGGCTAACAGAGGAAGGAAAGCTCTGAAGGGTGGGCTTCTCTCTTTTCTTAGCCAGCACGGAAACCAAGCAGCCTGTAGAGGAGAGATCCGTCCCTCTTCTGCCAGCAAAACCACTTGCCTGCTTGGAGTTCCTCATTCCCTTTGGCTACCAGGCTAGCAGTTAATTACAAGACTGGTTTCATATGGCTATTGATGTGGGAAGAGGCACACTGGCGGAAGGGAATGAAGAGGAGAAACAATAGCTTTGAGAAACGATGTTTTAGGGGGCCCAAGCTACAGCCTTTTTATTTTCCCAGGTGTTCAGCATTTTAACTTGCTGCTGCTTTTGAGCTTTATCTGTTCATTTCATCTGTTGTTTTTTCCGCCTATCGTTTTCTATTGTGTCTTTACAGAGATTTTTAAAACGTTGTTTCGCATTTCTTCGCTTTCTTAGCCACCGTGGCAATTCCTAGAATGATCACAGGGTGGTATATAATTTAAAAAGATTACTAATAATGCCTTCTGTTTTTTAAAGGGAGAAACAGCAGCAAGGAGATCGCCCCCCCCACCCCCGCTTCCAACAGATCGTGCACAGAGCAGGTTGTCACCGAGAAAGGACTTGTGAGGCTTATCACACAAAAGACCACAAGATCTGGTATGGGGCAAGCTTTGGCTCACTGCGTGCAGAGGGGCCGAAACTATGTGAACTGTACCGAGAGAGAGCACTGCCCCGCTCCTGAACTGCGCCTGCCTTTCCTTCATCGCCACTCCACCCCCTGCTCCAGGAGAGCTTTTATCTTCATTACAGAGAGACCAAGGGCAAATTAGCAAATCACAAGATGCCCTACAGTAGTTATGATTCCAGTGGGATTTGAAGATCATCGCTCTAGCAGGAGACACTAAGAAATGCTTTAAATGAAAGCTTCTGCCTGACCTACCACGACTTGCGGCGGTCTACAGCTGAATTCTAATGGTCCACTTTACTTAGAGCGGGCCCGCGCGCACACACACACACACACAGAGAAACGTCTACCATGGACTGTTTTGACCTTCAAGCTATCACACACACAGCATGTATTCGGGATTAGCATGGATTCATCACAAGTAGGGGGCTCTATAATGGAGGGGACAGCCAAACAGAAGAGATCTCCATTCCAGAGCTCGAAAGGAGGAAATGCATAGCTGTAGTACCATAGCTGGTACTAACATTCAAAGCCCTAAACGGTTTGGGGGCCAGGTTCTTTGAAGGAACGCCTCCTCCCATATGTGCCTGCCTGGACCTTAAGATCATCCACAGGGGTCCTTCTCCGTGAGCCCCTGCCAAAGGAAGTGAGGCAGGCGGCTACTAGGAGGAGGGCCTTCTCTGCTGTGGCACCCCGGCTGTGGAATGAGCTCCCCAGAGAGGTTCAGATGGTGCCTACACTGTATTCCTTCCATCGCCAGCTGAAGACCTTTTTATTTTCTCAGTATTTTAACACCTATTAACTTAAATTTAAACTTTGCTGTTTTAATTCCATATTTTAACCTATTTCAATTTTTGCTGTGTGGTTTTATCCTGGTTGTGCTTTTTATATTGTATTTTGTATTTGTGTTTTTAGATTGTTGGTTGTTTTTATGCTCTTCATAATTTTAATTTTTGTGAATCGCCCAGAGAGCTTCGGCTATTGGGCGGTAAAAAAATGAAAAAAATAAATAGCTATTCCAAGAATTAAAACAAAGCAAGGTGTTTTCGGAATATCAAGGCACTGTTGGGCAGCAGGGAGAGGGAGTCTGTGTTTTTCCAAGCTGTATTCAAGTGGTGGGACCAGACAGCATCCCACCTCTAAAGAAACTGAAGACAGCTGAAATAGTACTTTGTACTGCTTAATTGGTTTCTGTTCACCACTCTGCTACTAAGATAATCTTCTTGGCTCGCCGCTCTGACCATGTTACTCCACTGCTGAAATCTCTTCATTGGCTTCCAATTCACTTCAGAATCCAATATAAACTTCTCCTGTTGACCTACAAAGCTTTTCACAGTCTAGCTCCTTCCTATCTCTCCTCTCTCATCTCACACTATCGCCCCGCTCGTGCTCTTCGCTCCTCTGATGCCATGTTTCTCGCCTGCCCAAGGGTCTCTACTTCCCTTGCTCGGCTCCGTCCATTTTCTTCTGCTGCCCCTTATGCCTGGAACGCTCTTCCAGAACATTTGAGAACTACAAGTTCAACCACAGCTTTTAAAGCTCAGCTAAAAACTTTTCTTTTTCCTAAAGCTTTTAAAACTTGATTTTGTTCTGACTTTATACTGTTAGTTTTACCCTACCCAGTGCCTGTTTACCCTACCCTGTGCCTGTTTGCATTCTCTTCACCTCCTTATTGTTTTATTATGATTTTATTAGAATGTAAGCCTATGCGGCAGGGCCTTGCTATTTACTGTTTTACTCTGTACAGCACCATGTACATTGATGGTGCTATATAAATAAATAAATAATAATAATAATAAATAAAATCCGTTCATACAATAAAATTAACATAATAAAATCCAATACCCTATACGCCAAGCTGCCTAAGGGCCAGGGATTGCTCCCTTATTGGCATAATTTGATTTTAAATATTGTAATTCTGTATTTTGCATCTTTCTTTTTATTATTCACTGCTCTTGTTAGATATACAGCAGTGTATAAATCCTGAAAATAAACAAAATAATCTCCGTATAGCACTTAGCAAACGTTAAATGAGAAATAACAATATTTTTATATAGCACACCGTCAAGGTACATGGCACTTTACAGACGACATCAGTAAGGGCCACTACAGATATTGACACAGCTAGAGACTGGAGGAGAACTCCATTTGGTTCGCAGTTTAATATAAACTGACCTAGTTCGTGCTTCCCAAACCTGGATGCTATTATGCTTGGGTTTCGCACTTGTCTGAATTTGGTGAAGCAGTTCTGAGCAAACACAAGGTATGCAAAAATTCATACGTTAGGGGAAATTGTGTTCAAATCGCTTGCAAAAAACGTTTCTGGCAGGGGGAAAAGTGTTCAGAAACGTATCTGGACTTTTGAGCATATGAATTTCAACACACTTAAAAAAAAAAAAAAATTGGAAACCCTGTGCCTGTTGGCATTCTCTTCCCCTCCTTATTGTTTTACTATGATTTTATTAGATTGTAAGCCTATGCGGCAGGGCCTTGCTATTTACTGTTTTACTCTGTACAGCACCATGTACATTGATGGTGCTATATAAATAAATAATAATAATAATAATAATAATGTAGGAAGCAGGACAGGACGAAGTTGTGCTTGAACTCCAGGCAGCATGGCTAATGGTCAGAGATGAGGGCAGCTGTAGGGTAATGGCAGCTGTAGTTGTAACAATATTTAAAAGGCTTCATGTTGCCCTCCTCTAGTCTAAGCGATTACTGTACACATACAGCTCCATCAATAGAGGTGATGCTGAAACATGGCCCTCTAGGAAAGCAAAATTGGTCTTTTCTACGCCCCCAAATAATACGCATTGGTTAGCAGTGTATTTAAAGTGCAGGTGGGCTCTCTCTGAGGTGTGGGGTGTTGATCTTGCATAAGGAATGTCAATAATGTTTCATCCAAAATTACCCTACCTGAGAGGGATGTAAAGAGGGGAGTGGGGGGGGGGGGGGAGGATACAATACAGTTTCAGGGAAAAAGAACGTGGTTGGTTCGGCACATTGTGAGTGCTGGGTAGTCTCTGGCTGACATCTCATCCATTTTTGATACACTCCATCAAGCTATCAGAAACGGATATGGAACGTAATTATTGCCCAAGGGTAGCTTCCCTTTCCTGTAAAAATATGTACAGCATATCTGAGGTTATAAGGTACCGGTTGTACACATAAGAAAGAACTGGTAAACGTACACCAAGCACGAAGGATTTCAGCAAGCAGTTGAGAGTCTGTGCTTCGCTCTGGCACTTACTGGAGATCTTTGGAAACTTGTTCAACAAGAACAGGCGAAGCACTCGGGAGAGCGACGTATCTTGCAAGTAGTCAGAGATTTAATAACCCAAGTACTCTATTTGAAAGCTAGGCAGATGGCAGGGACGTTGGACGCAGGGAGTTCCAGGAGGCGATGTGAAGGCAAAAGGCAGAGCCGAACTAGAGGAAGCCACCAAAACCCAAAACTTTGCAATTCTAGTGAGGAACTGGGTTAGGGTGGGATGAGGCTAGGCATAGGCTCATAGACCCCTAGTCCTGAATCTATCTACTAGGATCCTGGATCAACAGAGCTTCGGCTATTGGGCGGTATAGAAATGAAACGAATAATTAAATACATTCCCCAAAGCTCTGAATGACAATTGCCACCAATGCAAGGGTTTTTTTCCCCTGAGTTTAATCACCATGCAAGGTGCAATTTTCAAGGGGCATTGAAGCTGGGAAGGGAAAGTTTAACTTTCCCCCTCCCCATATGATGCAGCATTCTGCCACTGCCACTGCCACCAACCCGAAAATGTCCCTGCATGGCAAATGAGGTTAGAAAAGCTTTTTTCCCATTGATTCGGGATGATCTGGGGGCAAGGTGCAAATTAATTGAATAAATGTATGATTTGAGACGATTCAGAAAAGAAATTAATTGGCTGCCTTCTGTGAAATTTAAATGAAATCTAATAGTTATTTCTACATTTTCTAGTAGTTATTTCTACATTGAAAGCTGTTGGCCCTGTTCAGAAGACACCTTAAACCATGGCTTTAACCACATTGAATAAAGCAAAAAGCCTTCTTCACTGTGATTAAAGCCATGATTTAAGGTGTCTTCTGAACACGGCCCGGCTTTCTGGCTGAACCACCATGGTTAAAGCCATGGTTTAAGGTGTCTTCTGAATGGGACCAGTGTGGTGTAGTGGCTAGCGTGTTGGACTGGGAGTCAGGAGATCCGGGTTCTAATCCCCACTTAGCCATGCAGCTCGCTGGGTGACTTTGGGCCAGTCACAGACTCTCAGCCCAACGTATCTCACAGGGTTGTTGTTGTAAAGATAAAATGGAGAGGAAGAGGATTATGTACGCTGCCTAAAGATAAATAGAAATAGATATATAGATATAAATCAACATGTGCAAATTTTATGAAGATTTGTGTTCTGTGGGCCTGCGCTCCAAATCTTTTAAGTGCCTCTTGAGGGAACTCCCAAAATTCTTAACACCCCTACAAGGACTACACAAATGCCTGGCTTGAGACATCACACTCCCATCTCTGCACTGCTGGATGGAGTGTGCCATAATAACTGGAAGGATGAATAGGGTATATTGCTAGGTATTTATATCATTTGGTTCATTAAAGAATGGCCATTGGCCATGTCGGCTGCGGAAGAATGGGAGTTGTAGTACCACACATCCGGAGGGGAGAACAGCAATTGCCAGCGAAGGGCTTAAAACAACGATGTTGACCTTCTGAGATCATGTAGAGCAGGGGCAGGCAACCAAGTGCCCTCCAGATGGCTTGGACTACAACCCCCATCACTCTATCCAGCATGGTCATTAGCTATGTAGGCTGGGGATTATGGGAATCATGGTCCAACGCAACTGGGTTGGGAAAAGCTGATGCAAAAGCTGAGCAGCTTTACTGTTCCTATTATATATCCAAACAATGGAACAACGTTTCTCATTTCTATAATTTCTCAAAACCAAGACACCTTTCTTTATCCTCTTTTGTCAGATGAGGTCCCGCAGAGAGACAATGCTTTGCGTCTGCCTTGAATCCAGGAGGTCTTAATTCCTTAATTAATTAGGATTCTGCAGAGCTCACGACGGCGCTGCCATCCCCCCGGGGTCGTATTATGTACCGACGATGTGGTTTATTCAGAAAACCTGGTGATGTCCTACAGAACCAAGTGTGCTTGACTTCAGGCCCACTCTGCTAATCAACAGGCCCCACTTGAAGCCTGAGATGTGTCGTTTTGCACACTCAGATAGTGACCTTCTTGACTTCAATGTGATTGTCACAACCAGTTCTGCCTCTTGTCCCTTACCCACCCACTCAAACTTTCCCTATTTGCCTGGCCTGGTGACCAAAAGAAGAAGATTTCAACCATTAACTTGTAATGACTGTAGAACTGCACTATGCTCTTTTTCCTACCCATCACTCTTCCCTTTTGTAAAGTTAGAACACCAGAAGAGCCCTGCTGGCTCAGACCAAAGGTCCATCTAGTCCAGCATTCTGTTCACACAGTGGCCATCCATCCATCCATCCATGGGAAATCCACAAGCAGGACATAACAGCACCCTCCTGCCCATGTTCCCCAGCAATTGGTGTACACAGGTATACTGATACTGGAGGTAGCATAGATCCATCAGGACTAGTAGCTATTGATAGCCTTCTCCTCCAGAAATTTGTCTGATCCCCTTTTAAAGTCATCCAAATTGGTGGCCATCATGACGTCTTGAGGTAGCAAATCCCATAGTTTAACTATGCACGATGTGTTTGGCTTATCCCAACGCTTTGGCAATCCTGTCTCCTTTTCTCAACCACTGCACAGCATGTCGCTCTCCTTGACCTTAAGCACTGCAAACTTTGGTTGGCGCCTCCTCTTTCGTTAGCCCCTTCCTGCCATTGCCGAATCTCTATTCTGTTCCTCTAGCACAGTGGTTCTCAACCTTCCTAATGCCGCGACCCTTTAATACAGTTCCTCATGTTGTGGTGACACCCAACCATAAAATTATTTTCGTTCTTCTCTACACGATCCATTGTCATGGGATGGTTTGCTAATGAAAATAATACATAACAATAGCTTTAATAATACAAAAGATGATACATGACATAGTTCAGTCAATACAGTTTCCTAAACCATCGGAAATATGTGTTTTCCGATAGTCTTAGGTGACCTCTGTGAAAGGGTCATTTGATCTCCAAAGGGGTTCCGACCCACAGGTTGAGAACCGCTGCTCTAGCATCATAGAATAGCAGAGTTGGAAGGGGCCTACAAGGTAGCAGCGGCCGGAGCTCAGTGAGAGAGCACATGACCTTCATGCAGGTGTGATCCTCGGCATCTGTAAGTAGGGCATGGCACGACTCCTGTCTGAAACCCTGTAGAGATGCTGTCAGTCAGTGTGGACAGTACTGAGCTAGATGGACCAGGCAGCTTTCTACACAGTGCTTGCCTATACGTTTCTGAGCCTAATTTAAGGTACTGGTTTTAACCTATAAACCGTAACATGGCCTAGGATCAACATCCAAGTGCCACCTCTGAGGGAGGTTCAGGGGATGGCAACAAGGAAGAGGGCCTTTGCAGTGGTGGCTCCCCGATTATGGACTGCCCTCCCCAGCAAGATTGCAGATGCAAGAGGCAGGAAGAACAGAAGGGTTAAAGCCCTTTATTCTGCACCCTACAGTCCAAACCTGGACTCTAGCGTTTACTTTAGAGTAAAAGAAGAAGCTGGGGAGACGTCGCTGCTTGCTATGTCTTTAAGTGACTTTTGGCCCTTAGAAACATAGGCTATAATGTATGGATTTTCAAACGCAAAATGCATCTGCCCCTGTCTCAATTTCCGGGTGGTGTGGGACGGGAAGCCTGTAGGAAAAACTTGAGCTGGTTGTGCGTTTTTCTTAGGGATATGTGAGCAAAGATGTGTTGTCCCTTTTGAATCCAAGAGCTGCAGTTAGAAAGAAACCCAAGAGTAACTAGAGCCTCTGCTATGAAAAATGCCCATGCTGCGAACATTTAGCGCGATCAATTAGATCCACTCCACTGATCTCCATGTTCTTCCCCACCGCTGCTGGATAACTATGAAGTTTTTATAGACTTACTTCAAATCTGCTGCTATCAAATTAAATCCATTGTAAAGATGTCCTTCTACGGCAACTTTCTTCAAGTAAGAGTAACTGTCGACATCCGAAGTCAAAAAATTTGTCACCAGGGCACCTGCACGGAGTAAAGGTGAGGGGAGTAATAGGATTCAGAATTGGTCAAATGATTTCTTGAGATAAACAAATGTATCAGAAACGAATAAGCTTTCAGACTCACTCCTGTCAACATCAAGAGCAAAGCACAAACACGGCTAACTTGCGTTTGATCAGTCGCGGACAGTGCTCACCATTACTAAGTTACCTTTACCTACTTCTTTAGAGCATTTCAAATATTTTATGCCTGCTCCAAACAAATGATGCTGTGTGACCCCCATCACATCATCCCTAATTCTATCTTCCACTAGGCAGGAATTTTGCAAAGCAACTCAGTTGCAAACCTGCACTTTGAGCCCATGTGTATGTTGTGGGAATCCATCGCCAACCCGGCTCTTTGGAGCACACACTGGCATAATATACACGTGGAACTCAAACCCAACGAAGACATCAGAAGAGCCCTGCTGGATCAGACCGAGGCGCCATCTAGTCCAGCACTCTGTTCACACAGTGGCCAACCAGCTGTAGACCAGGGACCAACAAAGCAGGACATGGTGCAACAGCACCCTCTCACCCATGTTCCCCAACAACTAGTGTACATAGGCTTACTGCCTCGGATACTGGAGATAGCACACAACCATCAGGGCTAGTAGCCATGGATCGCCTTCTCCTCCAGGAATTTATCCACCCCCCTTTTAAAGCCATCCAAATTGGTGGCCAACACTACATCTTGTGGTAGTGAGTTCCATAATTTAACTCTGCACTGTGTGAAGAAGTCCTTCCTTTTATCTGTCCTGAATCGCCCACTTCATGGGATGACCCCACTGGGTTCTACTATTCTGAGAGAGGGAAAAAGATGTCTCCCTATCCACATTCTCCACACCATGTTTTGCACACATTTTGTCATATCCACACAACGTATTTTTATATATAGCCATCAGATATCCATCAATTTCTCTTGCTGTTCCTGCCCCTTCTGATTTTTTTTTTTAAATTTCTTAAATCGTTTTTCTCTTACATAGGCATGCTGCAAAGTAAGGTGCTGCCCTCCAGTGCCACCGTATTTTGCATTCAAAGAGTGGCTTTGCGTTTTGGAGCTCAGACCCCACCTTTGCCTTGTAAATTAGGTTTTTGGGTAAGTTGATAGATGCTTTTGAACTGTGGTGTTGGAGGAAAATTCTGAGAGTGCCTTGGACTGCAAGAAGATCCAACCAGTCCATACTCCAGGAAATAAAGCCAGACTGCTCACTTGAGGGAATGGTAGTAAAGGCAAAACTGAAGTACTTTGGCCACATAATGAGAAGACAGGACACCCTGGAGAAGAGGCTGATGCTAGGGAAAGTGGAAGGCAAAAGCAAGAGGGGCCGACCAAGGGCAAGATGGAGGGATGATATTCTGGAGGTGACAGACTTGACCTTGGGGGAGCTAGGGGTGGCAACAGCCGACAGAAAGCTCTGGCGTGGGCTGGTCCATGAAGTCACGAAGAGTCGGAAGCGACTGAACGAATAAGCAACAAAACTTTTCTTTTAGACAGGGTTCAAGCGACACGCTAACCCACACTCAGTGGTTGAGTGTGGATTGTTGTTGAACCGTGGGTTATTGTGTTGTCTGAATGCAGCGCGTTTTGTGCAGGGTGGCTTTTTTTTTAAAAAAACAAGCCACCCTGAAAACTCATGATTTGTTGCTGGGTTGTTCAGGATGCTTAACAAGCCACACTCCATGGTTAACAAGCCGCCCTGCAGAAAAGGCTCTGTGCTCAGACAGCACGATAACCCACACTGCAAAAGATGCACTGCATTCAGACAACACAATAACGCACAGCTCAACAACAACCCACACTCAACCACTGAGTACGGGTTAGCATGTTGTGTGAACCCGGCCATAGTCTCACAAGTTTGCCTTCTGGGAAATGAGTGGTTTGGGACTGGTGATGTCCACCACGGCAGCCATTTTATTAATGAGCAAGCCCTCCCCCCCCCATCATGGCAGCCATTTTCTAAGAGTGCCACAACACTCTCAAAATTCAAAATGTGCCCACGAAACCCAAAAAGGTTGGCGACCCCTCTGACTGGCAGTCTCTCCAAGGTCTGAGGCACAAGGCTTTACCGTTATCTGTGACCTGATCTTTCTAGCTGAAGAGCCTAGGGCAGCTTTCCTCAACCTGGGGCGCTTCAGATGTGTTGGACTGCATCTCCCAGAATGCCCCAGCCAGCTGGCTGGGGCATTCTGGGAGTTGTAGTCCAACACATCTGGAGCGCCCCAGGTTGAGGAAGGCTGGCCTAGGGACTGAACCTGGGATCTTCTGCATGCAAAGCATGTGATCCACCGTGGAGTTATAGATCCTCTCAAGGAAGCGATTTCTGCTGGATTTCAAACTAGGGACCTTTTGGATGTGAAGCAAACATGATAATATCTATGCTGCATAAACTGCAGTTTCAATCCTGTTTGAGCCTTAGGTATCCAAACACCTGGTTCTCATAACTTTCTGGCTGCTGCTGAATGCTTCCAAAGCAACTTGGAACGGAGGAGTCCTATGATAGTTATTTTTTTTCCTGATGCTATCGATGCTTCTGGCAAAAGTCCCTGCCAGTTGGGTCCCGATTTACCAGAAGGGTGATAGAAACCAGCCTAGCAATTACAGACCCATTAGTTTAATTTTTTTCCATATCTCTATACAATGCCAAATATTTGTTGGCAACTCTTGAACGATGGGCCTGTGAAAACATAATTCTCCCTAAGGAGCAAGCAGCTTTTAGAGCTGCATTTTTAAGCATAGTTCAGTATTCGTTTTGACACATTTTAGTCGTTGTTATTAAATTAAATAAATTTTAAAAAAAACTAACTTTCAAGGTGGCATGTGTTTGCAGTACTAAGAGATGGCCCATCATTCCATCTTATTTCCAGTGCTCAGGCTGTGAGTGCTGAACATTATGTAGTCAAAATGACACTATCCCTGTACAAGAGGGTACCAGCATGGAAGAACACCCAAGATTTGCAAAATTACATTTCCCTCCTCTAAATACAAGTTGGGAGGGATGACTCTGAAAACAGCCAAATGAGAACTGACTACAATATCTTGTAAGTGCTACTTATACATTTCCAAATGTGAAATTATTCCATGTCACTAACCAGGGTGTTGAACTGCAGGTCCGTGGGCCGCATCTGGTCCTACTGCGGCCCTCCAGTGTTCCCCAGATGGCCCCACTCCCTTTCCTTGGCTCCAAACCCTTTCCCTTAGTGGCTGATCTCTTGGTAGTTTTCTGGCTTTTGTGTGCATTCCCTCCCCCTGCCCCGTTCTAAAAGTTTGAAATGCCTCTTAGGCTTAGGTACAGCCTGTAAGATTTTTTTTAAAAAATGCTGGTATTATAGGCATTTTGGCTGGGACAGATCTTTGATCATGACCCTGGAGACTTGCTGCCAATCAAAAGTTGCTACTGAAGCAGGTCACAATAGACCAATGGTCTGTCTCTATATAAAAAGATCTCCTTATAACCCTTTCAGAAGTATATTGAAGAGTCTGGGGGAGGTTGAAGGAGGAGATTTCTCAGTCATACCCCCACCCCCACCCCCACCTCCCATTTGATGTCAGCCATGCCCCATCGTTACAGGCCCTATCCAAAAATATCTTCAAGTTTACCCTAAAGGACAGTTTACAATTCTTTTCTGTAAGTAAATAAATGTTATTTTGGTTTAATAATGGAGAGGGAAGCTGTTCTAGGCCTGGGGATATTGTAGCTGAACACATGAACAGAAGAGCAAGAATGGGCCTGCCAAAGAATTCATTTCAATGACAACGATTTACAGTTGCCCACTTCCAGGTATATTATCCGTCGTCACCTCCCACTTCCTTATACATACCTCTTCCTTTTGCATTCTTGTCTATCATTGGCTGCATATAGTTCGTCAAGGCCGCCATCTTGCCTTTCTTGCTGATTCCAAGCCAGGTCCCCCCTTCTTTTCCTTCCTCCATATCCAAACCTACCATAGCAATAAAACAAACAGCATTCATTAAAAACACAAGACCTACTGGATCAGACCAAAGGTCCCTCTATTCTAGAGTTCTGTTGACACAATGGCCAACCAGTTGCCAGTGAGAAACCTGCACGTAGGACATGAGTGCAGTAGCTCCCTCCCGCTGATGCTCCACAGCAACTGATATACAGAGGCTTACTGCCTTGGATACTGGAGGTAGCACATAACCATCATGACTAGTAGCCATCGATGGCCTTCTCCTCCATGAATTTGTCTAACCCCCTTTTAAAACCGTCCAAGTTGGTGGCTATCACTACATCTTATGAAAACCAATTCCATAATGCAACTATATGCTGCGTGAAGAAGTCCTTCCTTTTATCTATTCGGAATCCCCCACCATTCAGCTTCATGGGATGATCCAGGGTTCTAGTTCTATGGGAGCGCTACAGTATTTAAATTGGGTTTTCCCAGGTGATGTGATGGGTTCAAGGTCAACAATTATATGCTACTTTCCTATTCCCATTGGTCTTAGGAGCAATGAAGCCTGAAATCATCATATCACCTGGGCCTGCAAACCCTCCTCTTCCTTATCATCTTAAGGCTCTGAATCGGCTGACATCCTGATTATAACACCCAATCAGCCTCCGTACCCCATTTTCTCTCCTATCACCCACCCCCACAATACTCTTTGTAACTTCTTATCTAACAAAGAGATCTGGGGCTCTCGGAAGCTTGTACATTATTTGTGAACTTTGAGTTGGCCTAATAGAATCATAGAATAGTAGAGTTGGAAGGGGCCTATAAGGCCATTGAGTCCAACCTCCTAAATGCAGGAATCCACCTTAAAGCATACCTAACAGATGGTATTACACTATATGGAGTATTACACTATATGGAGTTATAAAAAAGGTCACACTTTCCACTGCTACTCATCTGACAGTATTTTCCACACCATGGCTTCAATCGTTACATTAGGCAGTCGCCCAGAATCTGTACTGTTTGTCCGTTGCCACAGAGACAGCCTTTGTATCACAAGCAAATAGCACCCATCAAATAGGGGAGAAGCTGACACACAAGCTAATCATGCCCGAGTCACCATGTGAACCAGTCATGGCCATCCGCAGTTGGAAGGCGTAAAGTGAAAAAAGCATTCAGGTCTGCACGAAGCAAGGCATGCCAGAGCCCTTCTCTGCTGCTAGCAAACGTCAGCAGAGCAAGCACTGTGCGATTCACATTAAACTATGGAATTAGCTACCGCAGAATGTAGTGATGGACACCAATTTAAATGGCTTTAAAAGGAGATTAGACAAATTCCTGGAGGGGAAGGCTATCTATAGCTACTAGTCCTGATGGCTATACGCTGCCTACAGTAAGCCTACGTACACCAGTTTTAGGGGAACATGGGCGGGAGGGTGATATTGCATTCGTGTCCTGCTTGTGGGTTCCAGGTCAACAGCTGGTTGGCCTCTGTGTGAACAGAATGCTGGACTAGATGGACTTCTGGTCTGATCCAGAATGGCTCTTTGTATGTTCTTCAAAAGGATGGATCGCCGCGTCCTTTATCCATCAGCCTGCTCCGTTTCTGTCCTGGCCGCAGAGGAAGGGACGTGCTGTTCTCCCAGTGGTGAGCCATCTCTCACCCACCAGCCTTTGCGTTTCTGGGCTGACTTCGCTTTCTCGGGGGCCATCGTGGAGGGTTGGCGGAGGAAAGGCGGAGTGATCTGCCTCTCCTTCTCCTGCCAGCTTCTCTCCCTCCACGGCCAGTGTGGAAATCAAGCAAATTGGCGGAGGAGGAATGGGGAGATCCATCCCCTCCGCGGCCAGCCCACTTGCTCGCCTGTACAGAATTCCTTGTCACCTATGGTAACCAGGCGAGTTTAAAAATCAAGGCTGCCTTAAGGCAGAAAAACGAATTAAGAAAGAAAAAGGTGCACAGCTCTTTTAGTGCACTTGTTTTTGCGTTATTTGTAGTTTTGGGTACGTCTACTCTCATTTGAGACGAGAAAGAAAGGCCTTATCAATTCAAAGAGGGCATTAGCAACACAATAAACGTAACCTAAACCACTAACACCCTTGAGAATATCTTCAATTCATGGCACTCTCATCTCATAGAACTAGGCACAGAAGAGCTTAGAGAGAAAGACAATAAACACATCAAAAATGGGGTTTAGCTTCTCCCCGTTTTGCTATAGGCTAGCACTCGGTTAAAATTCACATTTCAGCATCAAAGTGTGCGCCTTTTTTTTTTGGTCCTGCCATGCATCTGTATAAAAGGAGGGGGTGGAAGCATCCATCAAGAATTTGGAATGAAAGCCAAACTTTCAGAAAGCAAAAGGAGCTGCAGTGCTGAGAGTGTGATTTATCCTTGCAATTCTTCCTGCCAATGACAACAACATCAAGCATAAGAGAAAAATCTTTGCACAGTCAAATGTGTGTGTGGTTTTTTTTTGGTTTTTTTTTGAAGCTACGCTTTGCCTGCCCATCTCTCATTTTTATTTATGTGCATAGAGGAACTTGCACTTTAGTTTGAAAAGATGTGCTCGGGAGCCAGTGTTAAGTGGACAACAGGATGAGGAACTTTTTAAAAAGTTCCCAGGCAGGAGGCTAATAAGCCGAGGAGGCCGGAGAGCCGTTTCTGTTTATGAGTCAGTAAATTGCAAATTGATAAAAAGCAATGAACGACACACTTCAGAAACTCTCTTTCCTGCAGCACCAAGTTGTTTAACTGTTTTAAAGTCACTTGATCAATGCCCGTGTGATTAAAGATGAAAGCCAAGTTCACACAAACACTTTAAAAAGTGCAGCTTTCTGGTTTCCCTGCCAAAACCGTACACTTGAAAAATGGGTTGTCACACCGCATTTATGGGAGAGGAGAATCCATTTCTATTGTATTTAACTAGGGCTGAAATCACTCGATTTCAGGTGTCAGATTAAAACACTGTTGTTTAAGCTGTAAAACACACATACACACACCACCAATGAAAGGAAAATCCAGCAAGCTGGGTAGTACCTATATTAGCTCCAAATAAAATGCCACAAAAGGTGGAATTCACCACTGGGGTGGAAATCTACCTCCTGAAGAAGAGGATTTTCTACCACTGGAAGAGGGACTTTGCATTGAAGGTTGAATTTCTCCAATCAACATTAGGGCTTGAATTAACTTCTTTATCTAATGCACCGCCTACAATTAATCTCCAGCTTTGATAATACAAGGACTGTCATGTCTCTCTGTAAACCTGCTCCATGCCAATCCAGGAACCTGTGCATTTCGCCTAAGGCAAGAGGCAGATCTGAGGTGCAGCTGGCCTTTTAGGTTTTCAGAAATGGGGATCAGCCATTGCTTCTCTCTCCCAAAATGCACTGTTTAATTTAATAGGGTGACCATATGAAAAGGAGGACAGGGCTCCTGTATCTTTAACAGTTGCATAGAAAAGGGAATTTCAGGAGGTGTCATTTGTATATATGGAGAACCTGGTGAAATTCCCTCTTCATCACAACAGTTAAAGCTGCAGGAGCTATACTAGAGTGACCAAATTTAAAAGAGGGCAGGGCACCTGCAGCTTTAACTGTTGTGATGAAGAGGAAATTTCACCAGGTTCTCCATATAAACAAATGACACCTGCTGAAATTCCCTTCTCAATACAACTGTTAAAGATACAGGAGCCCTGTCTTCCTTTTCATAGGGTCACCCTAGCTTAATGTAATTGGATACCTGCAACAATTAGCAAATGACTGGTTCATTCAGTTTGCAAGTCTCCATTTTAAGACTGGGTCTAAAACTGCAGACAAGCTCACATGTGTTCGGGACATTTTTGCTGGTTCTAATAAAAGTATTGCCCAACTATCAGTTTTGGATTTTTTCCTCATGGACCACCACAGCTATCCTTGCTTTTTAAAATGTATTTCAGAAAATGGCGTCCATAATAGCCATACAATCGTCTTTGACGGCCACATCAAACCGTGATGGTAGGTACTCATTCCAATAGAATCTTCTTGTAGATTTATAGTCAGAAGTATAATTGAACATGATCAGAAAAAAGGAGGAATGTGGACCAATGGTTAGAGCGCTGAACTAGGACTGGGGGGACACTGGGGGGACACAGTGGCAGACCTTGGGGCCGTCACTCTCTCTCAGCCTAACCTACCTCACAAGGTTGTTGTGAGATAGAAATGAGAGAGAGAGGACCACGTCCACCACCTTGAGCAATGTAATAAAACAAATAAATAAACATGCAAGGAGTGTGTCACATACCGCTGAGGATCTCATTGCTGTTGTCCCAGAAGTCGGCTGATTTCGATGGTCGGTGGTAAAATTCATCTCTGTTAGCTGCTAGGATAAGCCTGTGGGAGAAGAGTTGGAAAATATCATTGCCTTGGATGGTGAAGAACGTTTGAATGACAAGAATTTTTAGATGGGGCGCTCAATGATGTGCAAAAAAAAAGGGGGGGAAGGTCCTTCTGGGCAGGATCCAATGGAGTCATTCTAGGCTGTTGGGCAGTATAAATATCTAATAAATAAATAAATTAAATAAATTCTGCAAAGTCCATATGGGCCAGCGGAGCTCTGCTGAATCTTTCTGTTGTGTAAGCAGTTACCTATTATGCTCAGACAAGCGGTTGCACAACCGGTTGCACAAGGGTTATGCGCAAGGCAAGCACAACCCACAATCGCTTGAGCATCCATGCTTGCGCAAGTGTAACCTTAACTGGATTCTCATATTGTGCATAGTTCAGAACCTGGTTTCCCCTAGTGCAACATCATTTGCACTAACAGAAGGACCCTGTTGGATGCTGCCCGTTTACATCTCATGACTTGGTATATCTCAACTGTGGGACAGCTTCTTGCATGGGGTGGGAAGTGGGGAAGCATGACTGACCCATGGCGTCAGTCTGTAATG
This sequence comes from Elgaria multicarinata webbii, assembly GCF_023053635.1. Lineage (NCBI taxonomy): Eukaryota > Metazoa > Chordata > Lepidosauria > Squamata > Anguidae > Elgaria > Elgaria multicarinata. Next base: position 10,376,835 of record NC_086188.1, read on the forward strand.
GAAGAGGAAGGAGAGACAAGAGACACTGGGGTCACTTTGAGACATCTGGCCCCCTGGATTGGCATAGTTAAACCCCAATGATCTCTGGCCTATCATAAAGAAATGATGACACCAGAACCCCATTCAATCATCTTTTACCGAGCTCCATTAACAGCTGGCTGGATTGCAGGTAGCCCTCAGGTGAGAAACGAAGCAGCACCTGAACCCACAAGCCTTGAGGAAAGAGCCCTTGCTGCTGCAAATCAAATATCAAACATTAACCAGAAAGCTAATAAGCAGTGATCAATCATGGCTAATGAACGTTATACCATGGGAACAGGGGCAGCATTTGAGGAGGATTTGAGGAAGTGTTGCTCTTTCGCTCATGTAATATAAAAGTATACTTTGGGGGGGGGGTGTTCTCATGCAGCAGCTGATGTTGTTGTTTATTCGTTCAGTCGTTTCCGACTCTTCATGACTTCATGGACCAGCCCACGCCAGAGCTTTCTGTCGGCCGTCGCCACCCCTAGCTCCCCCAAGGTCAAGTCCGTCACCTCCAGACTATCATCCATCCATCTTGCCCTTGGTCGGCCCCTCTTCCTTTTGCCTTCCACTTTCCCTAGCATCAGCCTCTTCTCCAGGGTGTCCTGTCTTCTCATTATGTGGCCAAAGTACTTCAGTTCTGCCTTCAATACCATTCCCTCAAGTGAGCAGTCTGGCTTTATTTCCTGGAGTATGGACTGGTTTGATCTTCTTGCAGTCCAAGGCACTCTCAGAATTTTCCTCCAACACCACAGTTCAAAAGCATCTATCTTCCTTCGCTCAGCCTTCCTTATGGTCCAGCTCTTGCAGCCATAGGTTACTACGGGGAATACCATTGCTTTAACTATGCGGACCTTTGTTGTCACTGTGGTGTCTCTGCTCTTAGCTATTTTATCAGATATTGCTTTGTATTTTATTGGTTTTATTAGCAGAGCTCACTGCCCTGATAATTTACAAGAAAAGCAATATATAAATAAGTGATTGTTTCTCAGGAGCAATGATAGCTTCAGGCCAGCTCATTGGTTGTAGACTATGAAAGAGTATTCCTGTTGGCAAATGAATACCAAAGGCACAGTAAAGAAATGATTCCAAAGGCAGGAACTCCAAATGGCTGCCTCAGAGGGAAGAGGGCTTATTGCCACTGGCACCTCCCCATCCTGAACAGCCTCCCTTACCACCCATTAGAACTGACCTCATAGGAGGAAGTGGTAAGGCAGAAGGCCCTGTCCATTGGCCTGGCTGGAACGAAGTGTTCCTTTCCAGAACTGATGGTCACAACGGCCATTCCCCCTGGCTACTACATAACTTCATTATGACCTTGTTCAGACAACGCGCTAAGCCAAGGTGGTTAAGCATTTTGAGCTAAACATTATTGCTTAACATGTCACGTGACCCATGACTTAGCATGTCATGTGAACCATTCCTAACCATGGTGGCTACATAACCATGGTTTAAACACGCTCACTAACCATTTGCTGCAAAAAGGGTTAACGGCCTAAGCATGGCTTAGCGTGTTGTCTGAACAGCTCCCATGTAAGAGTATGAACCAGTCAATATTTGCATTTTCTTGTTTTCCTCTCTCCCCACCGATTCTTTGATATTTTCTGGTCAGCTCACGGGTTCGACACAATGAAAAAAGTATCCTTGTCTACAAACGGGCCTATGTAGACACTGTATGTAGGCATCGCCTATGGCAGAAAGGCCGCATCTACATACAGTAAAACAAAACAAAACATTATATATGAATACTCAACACACACAACTTTTATGCAATTTAACTGGGGAGGTATCCAAGACCGGATCTTAAACCATGTGGAGTCTCCATATGGCACATTTATCGGAATTGTTTCCACCTCCTCAAGGGCAGAAGATTTCAAAAGGACTTAGAACAGCGTCTCCCAAACTGGTGCCATCCAGATGTCGTGGATGGCAGCCTTAGCCAGCATTCCTAATAGTCAGGGGTGATGGGAGTTGTCATCTAAAACATCTGGAGGACCTCAGATTGGGGAAGGCTGATTTGCAGAGTGCCTTTCTGTCACTTCTTGAGTCTCAACATTCAGTTTCAGAATTTCAAGGGCATTTGGGGATCAGGAGCTGCAACATCCAGGCGGCCATAACCCCTGTTTGAAGTTAGTACTGGGTAAAAGGAGGACTTCACAGTTTATACTTTCCCTTGAGTTTTATCTATTTAAAGGAACAGGGTGGGATGGGATCAGGGACAAAGGCTTGAAGAGGTCTGCTTCATGTGGCAATTCAATGAGCAGCTGGACGTGTAAGATGTCTAGAGACAGAAAGAAGGGTCGTTTCTCCCCGAGATATACACAGAAATGCAATTTTCTGAATTCAGAGACCAAAAAGGAGGCTAGCATAAGAGCAGTCAATACGGCAAGGAAGCCTCAGAGGAGCACCCGATCCATAATATTTGGACTCTTTGGCCTTTGAGCTCCAAGTTTCACTTGGCTATTAAAGCAGAGAAGGATGCTTTGCGTATTCGTTTGGAGTTCATTCCAATGCCCACTGGAAGATGTAATCAGTTTCTCAGTGCTACTGATGGAGCATCTCCAAAAACTTTAGACAGCTACAAACAATCCTTTTAAGCAGAAACATCGAAATTACCAAAAAACAAAAGAAGATTCCATCATAGCTTCTTTAAGAAGTTTTCTGCAGGAAGACTACCCTAAAATCCCACGCAATATACTGACACTGAAGGTGCTCAGAATGTGTAGATATGACTTGTGTAATTGAAAAGTGTACTGCGTTGCTCAGTATTAACAGTTAACCAAAACCAGCCATTAAGGCTGCCTAAATCTATGCTTCTGCTTGTCATTAGGAAACTCTTAACTATCCACCAGGAACAATGTGCCAGGAACAGAAATAGCGACAACCTGTTGACAGAACTGGTTTTCTGTCCCATTGCAGAGATCATTCCTGCCTCCGCATCATCTCCCATCCAGCCACAGCCATGCAACAGAGCTTCTAGCCTGGTCTTGGGAACACCACACTGCATGAGCCAACCCAAATTGTCCTCCACCTTCATTTGAAGTTGATGTTCAGGCCTACCAGGACTGGAAGCCCCTACTGAGGCCTTAGGTCTGACCTTGCAGAGCTGTCCTTATGCTACCACAAAATGGAGAGATGGGAACTTCCCTTGGCATCTGGTTGGCCATTGTGGGAACAGAATTGCTGGACTAAATAGGCCAAGGATGGGGAACCTCAGGTCCAGAGGCCAAATCCAGATAGTCATCCCTAGAGACGCCTTTCACCCAACCACCAATTATTTGGTGGTTTCACAGCTTTTGTGAGGTCTCCCCCCACATTTTAAGTCACTGGCAATAAGAGCTTTAAGCTACAATATGACGGTGGTTTTTGTTGTTGTTGTTGTTGTTGTAATTTTGGCCCCGCCCCTTCTGGCTTTGGCCCCACCCACCGCTGGAACATGGCCCCTGAGACCTTCCCTAAAATTGAATTTGGCCCTCAGGTTGAAAGAAGTTCCCTACCCTTGAGACAGGCCTTTGGTTTGATCCAGTAGGGTTCTTATGGCAGACGGTAGGACCCAATGCTAGGCAATGAATATGGAGATGCAATCTGAAAAGTGGACTGTATTGCCCACTCCCAATTACAGGATCAGGTTTTAAAGGAAACACAAATGTTTCTAGTCAATACAAATACATTATCCCACGTGTGAAGGTTCCAAATTGTGCATTTTACCAGAAGGCATGGTGTTCCAAAAGGCTGGATGCTAAATAAGAGCCAAGCAGTGCTCCCTTCCGCACTTGAGCAATGAAGCATAGATTTAAAAGGCAGCCAGGTTTAATTCAAGGAGTTACTCAAGAAACAACAATTTGAACATTTTAAGGGTGACCTCCGAAGCAGCCTGCTTTCTTAAGCCAATTAGTTATAATATATTTGGTCATTATGAAGTAATTTTGATGATCTAGAAGAGGCTATAAAAGCCGACATTAATTCATGGGAAGAGGAGACTTTGGCTACAATGGCTAAGCATTTCTAATCAATGAGCTAGACCAGTTTTATGCTCAGTAGAGTATCTTTAATCTCAATTACTGGTTGATTTGCCAGTACCCACATCTTGGACTCAAGGGTTGTTCTAGTTTCTCTCTTGCCCTCAAAAATACCTTTCGGGAACCTTTCTTTTGGAGACTCAGGGTTGGCAGGATTTTGTTTTTCATTATGGGGAAAGAGGCACAAACCTACAGAGGACTGTGCCAGGATGTGATGAAGTTTCACTGTCGACCTAGGAGATGGGATGCATGGTTTAGAGTTTAAAATGACCTCCTGCAGATTTTCAGAAGACTTTGAAAATAATAATTTTTGCTCAAGCAAAATAAGGCAAGGATCTCTGGGCAAAAAACGCTCACCAGTTTTGTATGCGCCCCACCAGGGTACACCGGTCAAACACACTCTTGGCTGTGGCTGCCACCTGTGAATTTGGAAGAATGCAGCTACGAAACCAGGAAGCTGCTTTATACCAAGTCAGATCATTGTTGCATTTAGATTAGTGCTGTCTACACTAGGGATGGGGAAACTCCAGGCCATGGGATGGATGTGGCTCCACCCCACCCTAGTGTTCCCTATTGGTGTAAGCTTCATTTGCTGATATTTCTAACTACTGATTGGAGATAAGAAGGTATTTAAAGGCAACTAACCTTTAAATACCTTGCAAAGAATTGGGCTGTGCTTTTTGCAGGCAGGAGAGCTACTTATTTGTGAGTAGAAATGCAGAGGCTTTGTATATGGGAGGCTATTGGAAAGTGCTGCTGAGTGATTCAGTCCCGCTTACTTATGATTAGACAGAAGCCTTCTCCTTCTTACTTCTGAGTAGAGTTAAAATGGTAATAATCACATTTGACCATGCCCACTCTGCCTTTGGCCCTGCTCATAGATGGAATGGGGTCCCCCTGAGACCTTTCCCATTGTGCAATTTGGCCCTCGGGCTGAAAAAGGTTCTCTACCTCTGGTTTACACCACTGGTTTTCAGCTGGTACGTCAGGACCCACTCCCAGATCACAGCCTGGCCTAAAGTGGGTCATAATAGCACCGCTATCAGCATACAAATATTTCGGGGCAGGGGGAGAACTAAGATGTGGATCCTCAAATGCATGTTTGGGCTAAAGGTCAGTCACTGGTCCAAAAAGGCTGAAGACTACATTGACTGGCTGTCGCTCTCCAGAAGTTCACATTGAAATTTCTCTCTGGGGATCGAACTTAGGACCTTTAACGCTTCAAGCAACGACTCTACCACTAAGTTTCATCCCCTCCCCGAAGCATCAAGGAGCACTTGCAAATTTATCTGCCCTTTTTTAAAAAAAACCCAAACAAAACATTATTCTCCACATTATCCACCACCTCTATAGGTTTTAAGTCCAGTCTGCAAAAACGTTGGTGACATTCTAGAGCAAAGCCAAGTTAACGAATGGCATTACACCACCGCCTCTGACAAGAGGCTAGGTTGCTAGCTTTTAAACCTTGTTTTCCGTTCCTTTCTGCTCTGTGCCGTAAATATACAGCATCTTTTAGGGATTCTACTTCCCCCGCGCCCCCACGAGGCACTGCATCTTATTTGTTAGATTATTTTTATTCATACTCTGTCCAAACACATCAACTGAAGAATGCATTAGTCTGAAACAACTTCTGTGTGTCAAATCTATTTAATCCATGGAAGCAAGAACAGGGAGACTAACAAATAAGCGCAGAAAGGCAGGTTAATGCTACGATGTTGCCTTTATTTGGGAAACAAGGCTTAACATTTTGCCAACTATTTAACCATTCTAAGGAGTGCAGAAGAGCATCCTGAATTCTGAACTGACCTTTGTACTGCAGCAAACAGAGAGACCAGCTTTTGATTCTAAACTCTTGAGCTGCGCACATACGGCCATGGCACAAACGGCGAAATCTGCAGCATCGGAGAGCCAATGCAGCATAGCGGTGGGCACGTTGCAACTAGGACCAGAGCAAATTGGGTGTAAATCCTCACTCAGCCATGTAGCTTGCTGGGTGACTCTGGGCTAGTCACTCTCAGTCTCAGCCTAGCCTACCTCCAGGGCTGTTGTGCGGATACAATGTGATGAGGGCTAATAAACTGAAACTCAATCCAGACAAGACTGAGATGCTGCTGGTGGGTGGTTCTTCTGGCCAGATGGTGGGTATTCAACCTGTCCTGGATGGGGTTGCACTCCCTCTGAAGGAGCAGGTTCGTAGCTTGGGGGTTCTCCTAGAACCATCTGTCACTTGAGGCTTAGGTGACCTCGATGGCACGGAGTGCCTTCTATCTACCAACTCCGTTTGGTGGCCCAGCTATGCCCCTATCTGGACAGGGATAACCTAGCTTCTGTAGTCCATGCTCTGGTAACCTCCAAATTAGATTACTGCAATGCCCTCTACACGGAGCAGTCTTTGGAAACAGTTCAGAAGCTGCAGCTTGTGCAAAATGCAGCGGCCATATTGATAACTGGAACCAGAAGGTTCAAATATATAACACCGATTCTGGCCTGCTTGCATTGGCTGCCTACACGTTTCTGAGCCCAATTCAAGGTGCTGGTTTTAACCTATAAAGCCTTACATGGCTTGGGACCACAATACCTGACGGAACGCCTCTCCTGACATGAACCTACCCGTACACTGCGCTCAACATCTAAGGTCCTCCTACGAGTGCCTACTCCGAGGGAAGCTCGGAGGATGGCAACAAGGGAGAGGGCCTTTTCAGTGGTGGCCCTCCAATTATGGAATGATCTCCCCGATGAGGCTCGCCTGGCGCCAACATTGTTAATTTTTCGGTGCCAGGTCAAGTCTTTTCTCTTCTCCCAGGCATTTAACAGCATTTAACAACATATGCTGAGTTTGTTTGTTTTTAATGGACCCCAGAACTGTTGGTGTTTAAATGGATACTGTTGCTTTATACTGTTGTTTTTATATTTTTGATGGTTTTAAATTTTGTATACTTTTAAAAGTTCACTGTTTTTAACTTTTGTGAAACGCCCAGAGAGCTTCGGCTATGGGGCGGGATATAAATTTAAATAATAATAAATAAATAAATAAATAAATAAAGGGGAAGAGGTAAGAAGGATGGGAAGATTACAACAGCTGGGATTGTTTAGCTTGGGTGGGGTGAACTGGAAACCCATTTCAAACCATGGTTTCTGGTACTGATTTAAAAAATGAACTACAGGTTGCTCAAACCAGGAGATGACAGAGTGACTCTGAGCAGGAAAGAAGAGAGAGCACACACACAAGCATGGATCTCATTCATGACAGCCAAACCATGACCATGATGACTACATTTGGAGCATGAACGTTCGTTCCAGTGCAACTCAGAAACCAAAGCCCTGAAACTGGAGGGGGAAGAGAAGAATGTAAGGTTTAAACTCAAGCAGCTAATTAAAATACCTTACTTCTTTCTTCCAAAGTAAGCCATATCAGAAAGCAGCAGCAGAAATGATCTTCTCCCAAATAAATTATACAAAACTCTAAAAATAGCTCCATAACCTCAACTGCATGAAGATTTATGTAACTTCTTAATGTGGGGGCAAGTGAGATGGAAACATGAGAAACCGTTCCATTGAAGCAATTTCCTGTGATATAATTCAGTGCCATAAAAAGATTACGAGATTACGGCTCAGAAATCTAAACCTGTATTTACAAAAAGTAGCAATTTGTATTACAAAAATGGGATTTATGAACACGCACACACCGAAATAAGATATGTTTGTACATAAAACAAACGGGGGGGGGGGGAATGCTGTAAGATGTCAGCTAACAAAATAAGGGCCGTGCAGGATCAGGCTGAATGTTGAACTAGTCCAGCGTTCAGTTTCCACAGTGGCCAGCCAGATGCCTGTGGGAAGCCCACAAGCATGACATGAGCACAAAAGCAGACTTCTACTTTTAGAGCAATCTCATCCCCCAAACTCTAACTGCATAGGCATACTCCAGCTGTCCACTACCATATGCTCCAATTGTGCCCTATTTACCAGGGACGATCCCTGTGTTCCTGGCCCCAGGCAAGGCGTTGTCCCTATTATTTGCCTTGGCAGTTGGGGATGCCTTGGTATCATTGTGTCAGTGTGAGCTGCTATGATTGCCATTCTTCCAAGAAACGCAGGAGGCTGCCTTATATAGAATCAGACGACTAGCTCAGTATTGTCTACACCAGGGATGGGGAACCTCCGGCTCGTGGGCCGAATACGGCCCACAGAGGTTCCTCCTCTGGCCTGCAAGTTCTTTGGCCAGGCCACACCCCTTGTTGGATTTTCCAAGCTCAGAGCTACAGAAAAGATTGCCTTTCTGCAGCGCTGTGCTAGGAAACACAGATCTTATTTCAGTCAGCCCTTTCTGTGGAATTGAGCTGGGAACCAGTGACACAGAGAGTGAGGCTTCAGGTGAATTCCCACCAGGGACACCCTCAGGGTCTGGATGAGGTCGGGGGGCAGGACTTCAGGAGGGAGGAGCCTTCCTCCTGACATCACCCAGTCCCCAGGGTTGTCCCAGGAGGGAGTCCACCCCTGCCTCCGGGGCCAAAACTGTCCCTTACTCCCAGTCTGTACTGAATGGCAGCCACTCTCCCAGAGTTTTAGTCACCATCTTATCCCGTGTCCTAGATGCCACGAGTTGAACCTAGGACACTTTTGCAAAGAAAGCATGTGCTCTTCCATTGATCTATGTATGGCCTTAAACGGTTTGGGACCAAGTTACTTGAAGGACCACCTTCAACCATATCTGCCTGCCTGCATTTTAAGATCAGAAAGAGAGACCCTTCTCATTTGCCTACCTATGAGAGCACTCAGGTGGGCAATCAGACATGACAGGGCCCTCTCTGCAGTGGCCCCACACCTTTGGAGCAAGTTGCCATCGGAGGTCCACTATGCTCCATCATTGCAGGCTTTTAAGGTGGCCTTGAAAACCAATTATTTTACCTTGGTCTTCTCTCGATATGAGTGCTGTTGATGCTGTTAGTGCCATTGTCAATGCTGGTGTTTTTGCTGTTGGCTTTTATTGCTGCTTTTTGCTATTTTAATGCGTTTATGTTTTTATCACTTTTAATATTTTGTTTCTCTGTATTTTTATCGCTATAAGCCGCCTTGGGAGGGCTTCTGCCCTGAAAGGCAGCCAAGAAATATTTTAAATAAATAAATAATAAATCTATGGCTTTTCTGCCAATGATGGGTTCATGCCTCTGGAAGTTCTGCCTCTGAGCAGCTCGGTAGACACATATTATCTCTAATGTAAATGCAGGAAATTGTGTGCATGAACACTAAAGGCACCATGCAATGCATAGACTTTTATGGACCCTGATCGTAATATTTTGAGATGGCATACATTTGCTGGCACAGGCAGGTTTTATAACTGAGCAATAAATGGAAGAAAAATACTAGTTTGAGTTTAGTGTCTATATTCCTAATTTTTTAGAGATGACACACACTTTATACAAGCTTTAGAACTGGTAAATACCAATGTACTGATAATTTCAGGTAGTATAGAAGAATGAAATCAAGAGATTTCCCTTCTTAAAAAAATCCCATTGCCTTGTTTTGAGAATATCAAAATATTTCTACTATTATTCTATTTCTTTAGCTGATTCTCTGCTATCTACCATGCTGCCGGAGTCTTAGCAAAATTCCTTTCCATTCTGCAAATTCACTCCGCATATAGATTTGTCATTTTCTTGTTGTGTTTCTTATTTAGTATTTTCGTGCCATTTCCCAGTATTATATACTTCATTAGTTTTATCTTACAAGTTTTCTTATGATTCTAGTATACTTATTTTCTTAAATCACACTTACTATGTGGCACATTTCTGGAAAATATTGCTCAATAAACTCCATGTTTCCTTTAAAAAAATTAATATGTATTTCTAAACAAATATATTAAATGGGCATTTTTTTTTACCCTGGGGGAAGAGTAAATTTTATTGAAATGGAAATATGATCAGCAACTGGAAAGGCAGCTCACAGTCACAATTAAAATTATTGTATGAAAGCATCACACACTGGGCCAAGTCACATCACCAGATCTTTCATTTTGAAGTTGAACTGTGAAACTCTGGGCCAAATAAAACACGACAATTAACATAAAAATCATCAACAACAACAACCAAACAGCTGGAGAGTAGGGGCAATCTGGATCAAAGTTGTGATATAGGGCAAGGGGAGGGAATGTTAACATCTCCATTTGCAAGGAGGGGGTTGGATTTAATTAATTCTCTGCAGCCTCACTGGCTATTTCACTAGCAATTAGCATCTAAATGGAAGTTTTATGCAATTGCCAAATTCTGCAAGTTAGTTCTCTTCTGCCTTTTAGAATTTGGTATCCCGAACAGGTAACTGCAAGTCTCAACAAGATGAGAATAAACCCATGGAACTAACAGAAGTGGTTAATAGCTTTTCAAATTTGAGACGGATTCTGGTTGCCTGAGCTCTAATATATTTATTATGTTTTCATCAGCTGTTACAAATTTGCTGGTGGATTTTTAAGGGGTTTTTTGTTGCCTACTCCTGAATTTTTGGGATGAGTCAGGCTACTATCAATCAATCTTTGATTTATGGTTCACTGACCACAAAACAATAGAACAGCATGATATAAATATGAATTACTTGCAAAAAACACACACCCATATAGACACACATATAGAGCAAAATCCTATTGCAATGACCGTAAGCCTCCGAACGCAGAGGGTTATGGTCAGCCTATGCAGGGCAGGAGGTGTCCTTCACCTACCTGTCCTCCCACCCTGCATTTTTGCTAGACAGACTTCTTTGCCCATCTAGTGAAAGTGTCTCAGATCGGGTGGGAAGGAGGTTGAAGTGGCAGCAGGATAGCTCGTATCCTGGCCTCTCCAACCTCCTCCCCTCCCACCAAAACACCCACTTTTCCCCGTCTTGGAGGTCTCATTCCTGATCTCGGAGAGGTAACTGGTGCGGTACTTTCTGTGCTGGCTGCGAGGGACCAGGGTTGGGTTTTTTGGAATTTCGGTTCCCAGCTCCAGGGTCAGAGCCCTGACTCCGACTTCAGATCTAGGAATCTGAACCATTGCCCTGCCTGGCCTGTAGGATGCTCGAAGGTGCAGATCAAGTATAAACAGAGGGACGATCAAGGGGTCAGAGCACATGCAGTCAATCAGTCCAGAGGGTCAGGTAATATCAGGAGTAGTCACAAAACAGGTAAAGGTCAAAACAGAGGTAAACAGTTAGTACGTTACACAGTCCGGAGGCAGAGTTGGTAGGCAGTCCAAAGGTCAAGAAACAAGATATCAGGCAGAACCACGGTACAGGCAACACGATACAAGGTGGGTGGACCAAAGTTGTTCCAATCCTGGGCTGATATCAAATGCAGGCTTTTAAGCCCAAAGCCTATTAGAGCCCACCCAGAGCTCAGCTGCAGTAATCAAAGCTGATCAGAGCCCTACTCCTGAGGAGACCCTTTCTGCAGGCGAGTACTCCTTCGCTCAGGAGCCTTACTCGCCTGTCGCTTGAGGCAACGTCGCTCCCAGGGGCCAGGGGGGTGCTCAGCCTCTGCCTTAGAGGCAGGGTCCCTTTCTCCTGGCAGGGATGGTCCTGCAACTACCTCCCCCGAGGGCTCAGGCTCCTGTGGGACTGATGGTGGTCTTGGGTCTGGGGCTTTAGTTCTGGAGCATCCTGGGCTTCTGGGGCCTCTAGCTTCTTCTCTGAGGAGGACTCCTCAAGCAGGGGCATGACAACCATCCCCACCTCCTAAATCTGTGAACATGGCTTTGGCCTCATTTCCTAAGCCAGCCTTTCCCAACCTGGCATTCTCCAGATGCACTGGACTTCAATCCCCTTCATTCCCAGCAAACTTGCTGGCTGGGAATGATGGGAGTTGCAGTCCAACACAAATGGAGAGCACCGGGTTGCGGAAGGCTATCCTAGCCAACAGAACGCAAATGGTTCTACTGCAAAATCCATTCGTTCTCGTCCTGGGCACCAGAAACAGAGACCGATGTTCTGTTAATGGTCTCAGTTTTCCATTTCGGAGACAAATAGGAGGCTAGATTAAGGTCATGAACAGCATCACAAGGCGAGCGCAACCAGCAACCCCATGAATGGCTTTTCATATCTCGGCAGCTGCAGCGGCAAACATTTAGATAAGAGACTATAAACCGGCGCTGAACATTACCTGTATGCATTTTTGGAAACAGGTCGCGGGTCAAATTTAAAGAAAAGAATGCACATGGGTAACTGAGAGGGAAGCTTTGCTTCTTCCGGCCAGGGTCAGTGAAAGGTCATACTGCGGCAGCCTGCAAATGAAACATAAGGGCCAATATGACTTGGACATTCATACAAATACAGCCTTCTGTCCTCGAACGGAGTTCAAAATTCATGCTATTCTCATTAGCAATGTTCCACACTAAAATGAACAGGCCTTCATATGTATATTTCACACTGACTCATATTTAAGCATGGCTCTGTGAAGGCAGACCTTTGGCACTGCTGAAAATACTACTGGTTTAAATTGGAATTTTAAAATTCAGACTCTCAGGAGGAGGAGGAGGAGGAGGAAAGAATCACAGAGTATTGGCATGTCCAGAAGCAGCCAAAAACAGATCAGTTAAACCAATTCTCCAGTCCATAGTTTGTGATCTCTTCTCGATCCTCCCAGAGTGCAGGACACGGAATAACGGGCTCAAGTTACAGGAAGCCAGATTCCGGCTGGACATCAGGAAAAACTTCCTGACTGTTAGAGCAGTACAACAATGGAACCAATTCCCTAGGGAGGTTGTGGGCTCTCCCACACTAGAGGCGTTCAAGAGGCAGCTGGACAACCATCTGTCAGGGATGCTTTAGGGTGGATTCCTGCATTGAGCAGGGGGTTGGATGGCCTTATAGGCCCCTTCCAACTCTACTATTCTATGATTCTATGTTGTGCTCACACACACCCTCCTCCATGGGTGTGTTTCAAACCCATCCCACTTTTTCTAATTTGTTCAAACCATCGTTTGCCTCCAAACAATTGTTGTTTTTAAATGGATACTGTTGTTTTTATACTGTTTTTTATGTGTGTGTGTGTGTGTGTGTGTTTTAAATTGTATACTTTTAATGTTTACTATTTTTAAATGTTGTAAACCGCCCAGAGAGCTTCGGCTGTGGGGCGGTATATAAATGTAATTAAATAAATAAATAAATAAATAAATAAATAAATAAATAAACCAGAACTGGAAACCCAGTCCAAGACGTGGTCCCTACTTCTGCTTTGGAAACAAACGACGTACAAACAACCGTCTGGCCGATTCAGACATCCATAACAGCAAACTACTGTTCTCTCAAAGGAACAAATTTCAAGTGTGCGAAGAGAAAAGTGTGCGAGGCTCATTCTGAGTCTTCCAGACCATGGCTTGGAGGATTGGCAGAAGCAACCCAAAGACTCATGCTCTCAATATTTTGTTACCTGCTACCAGCTCAGGGTGCAAGGTGTGGCTTTTCTGGACCAAATCCAGACTTTTAAAACACAAAGACTTGGATACAAGTCAAACTCATTCACGAATTCTGTAACAGAGACGGGGAAAAACTAAATCACAAGGAAATGTTTCTGTCAAATGCAGGAAACACACTTAAAAGACAGCCTTTTTGCGAAGATTTAAATCAGTGGAAGAGGAAACAAGACACATGTATGCACACTATATAACATGTAAGGTGTATTTAGACATTAACACCAAATCATGGTTTGGAACAAGGAGAAGAAACTCCAAGGGGACTCAGGTGTCTGTGTTCTCTCTTCCATCTCCCTCCCATCTGCCCCATGAGAAGTAACTTCTTATCATGGGTTTGTGATCCTAGTTTGAAGGCAAATGCAAACTATAGTTTACTGGTTTGGACAAGACGGCAAACTATAGTTTGTTGTGACAGCACCAGAAATGATGAAGCGATGATGTATTGTGCAAGTGTAAGACATGTTATTGTGATCCATCTGAATGGCCCCATAGGGTACCTAAGAAATACTGATGGCAGAGTGAATTGTAATACATAATCAGAACATAGGAGGAGGAAGGGACATAGTTTAGCAGTAGAGCAGAGATTTTACAGGAAGAAGGTCCTAGGTTCAATCCCTGGTGTCTCTAGATCAGGGATACAGAATTTCTTTCAGCCTGAGTGCAGAATTCAATTTTGGAGAAGCTCTCAGAGGCCACATTTCAGTGGTGGGTGGGGCAAAAGGAGGCGGGGTCAAAATACAAGCATATTTGTGCTTAACGCACTTACTGCCAGTGACTAAGCCTTAAGGGAAGCATTTCAACCTTTTAGAATGGGGGGGGGGGACATGCAAATGCTTGGAAATCACCAAAAGATCGAGGGGCAGGGAGGGAAGCAGGAATCACTTGGGGATGTAGGGAGGGGGAGGCCATCTGGGGAACCTTGGATTGGGACCCCCGGAGGGCCAAATTGGGGACCCCAGGAGGGCCAGCCTGAGACGCTAAACCCAGAGGTGGCTCTATATTTGGGGGGGATGGGGTGATGACCCTCTGCGTCTCCCCCAACCACTTGTGGCAAAGAAAGCCCACCACAACCAGGTTCTTTTGCATGCAGCTACTGATCGCCATACACAATGTTCTCTTGTCTTCCTTTGACAATCTTAGCAGAATATCGAGTGTCTGCTCTGCCCCACCAGCCCTAATGAGCACCAGCTGCCACTGCCCAGACCTAAAGTTCAATTTTCCTGCTCTAGATAAACAGGATCAGGAAACAGTTGATGAGGAAGATCCTCTACTTGAGACCATTGATGGCTGTTGCCTGGCCAGGCAGACAATCCTGGGTCTAGATGGATAAACAACCCAACTTGTTAAGCAACCTACGTTCCTAGTGTGCTTTCCCCAACACACAATTCCAACACCGGCAGCTCACTTGAAGATTCGGCGCACGTCTGGACGGCACGACAAATGGTCTTTCCAGATCGGAACCCTTGCAAGCCTTTCCAGATATTTTCTATATTGCCCCACTGGGAACGGTGTCTGGTAATAAAACTACAATGGGGCTTACTTTTCCCTCCAGCTGGAACAATGATGAGAATGTTAGTAATTGAACAGGCCCCTTGCATGTTTCACAGCTACAGACAGCTTGCACGGATTAAGGGTTTTCCAGCATGGAGAGAGATGGTGGTACGACAATCAATACCTGAACTCCATAACGGCTCTGAATAATTAGCTTAACCTTGCCCCAGTGAGTGATGACCGAGGGGGTTTTATTGAAAACAAATTAAATTATTTTTTTTATGAGCCCAAGAACATGGTGAAAGATAAAGAGATCTCTTCCCTTTTCCACACTAAAAACCCCACTTCTAATTCAAGATCCGTGTTTCATGGCACCTCGCCAAAAACCTCCCACAATATCCCACATTTCAATTCCAACAGAAGGCAGTCATTTTCTGTAGCGTTTCACACTATTTTGCTCTTTACCATTAAAAGCAGCGTTAAAAGTACAAGCGTTTGTATGAATTTCAGAATTAATAGCCTGCCAAAACAGCAGCTTGCTACTGTCAAGCCATAACTCAGCTCAATACAGATAGCAGTCTACTGCCACTGTTCAGCTGCAATAAACTCTCCAATTGCCATGATCCTGCTAAGGACGTCCACAGCTGCAAGTAAAATAATCCAAGTAGGGCTGGCATCCAGGATAGGCAGAGTGGGGCACCGGCCAAGGGGCCACATCCCAGCAGGGGCCTACTGACAAAAGCCGCCTGGAGTTGCTCTTCCTCTTCACCCTTGCAACCTCCTTGTTACAGGAAGCCAGATTCCAGCTGGACATCAGGAAAAAATTCCTGACGGTTAGAGCAGTACGACAATGGAACCAATGACCTAGGGAGGTTGTGGGCTCTCCCACCCTAGAGGGCATTCAAGAGGCAGCTCGACAGCCATCTGTCAGGACTGCTTTAAGGTAGATTCCTGCAATAAGTAGGAGGTTGGACTCGATGGCCTTATAGGCCCCTTCCAACTCTATGATTCTATGAGTTGTACCCATTATCCAGCAGTTGGAACGGGGCTTACCTGCCTCCCCCTGGAGCTACCTGCACCCCAAAAAATTCTGTCACAATTAAAAGAAGTGTACTGCTTTTCTTAACAGTTTGGCAGGTGCAACTCTGTGCTTTCACCCTACATCCATTGTCCACATTCAATTTGCAATTTTGTCTTTGATAAGCCACCGAACATGGTGTAATATAATTTTAACTGGATGATTGTTATTATGTTTTATGATGAAAATTTCTACAATATTTTGTACACTGCTTTGGTGGGGCAATTGTACCTTAGAAGCTGGTTTATCAATCAGGGAATGAATGAATGAAATAGTCAGGAATTACATGAACAATCATGTCAAGGAACCTCGGGCTCACATTAGTTCTCCCCACGCTCATTCCCTGCCTCCTATCCTGGTTCAAAGCAAACCATAGTTTGCTATCCCATTTGAACAGGTAAACTACAGCTTGTGTTTGCCTTACAAATCAGAATCCTGGTTTACTAGGCAAGGACAAGATATAGTTTGCTGTTTGGGACAAAACAGAACCACCCTTAAAAACAAATGCAGCAAAATCTCGTTTGGTTCTCTCCAGTTCTCGTCTTCCACATTTCTTTCAGTATCTTATTCTAAACACTCTTTGCATGATGCTTTCTTTTTTAACCATCACTCTTCGTGGTAGAAGATCTGGAACTGTTTTTGTACATGGGAGACAGATGTGTGACAAATCTGTGCTCCATTATGACATCTAAAAATGAGGAAGTGTTGGTCCTGGGCTATAAAGAACTGTCTATTTTAAAGCCAGTCTTTTCAAAAGCCTTTGGAAGGCTATGCTTCCAACTTCACTGGAAATGACTTGCTATGAGCCCCTGTTTGCTCACTGTAAAACCAGGAGGGCTGCACAGTTTAGCTGATTAAAAATGTTTTCTTCTACTGAAAGGTTGCCCCTGATCAGCCAGCCTGCAGATTTTTCACGATAATAGAGCAATTTTAAAATATATTTAGAGCTAAATGTTTCTGCCCTCATCAAGAGCTGTGATGCTAAAAATGATGTTGTGATACTTCACACATACCTCACCTATACTCATAAGACTGCAGCCCTCTTATTAGAGAGGCATCCCTTCCTCAGAGTGAGTTTAATAGAATGGAGAAGACCTCTTCTAAGAGGGTTCCTCCCCTGCAGCACATGTGTGCACCACTGAAAAGCAAACAGTGTGCTGTTTTCTTTACAATGTAGAGCAACCTCAGATCTGTGGGTGAGATCTGGCTCTCCTGGGTTCCCCAGATGGCCGTACCTACTTTCTGGTGGATTCTTGGCTTTTGCAGTTTTATCTTCCATTCTAGAAGGTTGAAATGCCTCCTGAGGCTGAGTTAATGGCAGTAAGGGCTTTAAGATAAAATAGGCTGGGATTTTGGCCCCACCCCCTTTTGGCTTTGTCCCGCCCACCACTGAAATGCACCCTCCACCCCGAGAAATTCTCCAAAATTTAACTCCGCACTCGGGCTGAAAGTGGTTCAACACCCCTGCTATAGTGAAGTGTTAGCTGAAAGTGATTTCTCTATAAGGTTCTTACACTGCTGTTTTTAGCTTTTGGATCCCACTGCTTCTAGCTTGCAGTATCATGTTTTAAACTTTGGAATTGTATATTTGATTCTGTGTTATAAGCTCCCCTGGGAATTCATTTAATGGGCGGGATATGCAGTTCTATAATAAATACATTAAAATAAACTCTCTCTCGGTTGGAAATACCCACTTACAAAGGACGAGAGTTTTAGAAACATCCATTAAAATTATACTTTTGTGACTGCTTAATAAGAACAGGAGCTAGATTCCAAGTTTGCTTTGGCTAGCTGCTAGCTACTGTTTATATAGCTTTCTTTCAGATGCTTTTCACAGATGATTCTATAATTAAACTAGCAGACAGGCCTTGATGATAACTTTGATGAACTGTACCCTCTACAACAATAGAAAGACAGCCACCCAGACTTTGTTTATGCTAGCCAGTATCTTCCTTCCTTTGAGTTTCAAAGGGTATTTGTTCCAAAGGCAAACATCAGGGAAAAGCCCAGATCCTCAAAAGAAACAATTAATGTTACTGTAGAGTAGAAGCAGCCCATGAAGTCTCTTTTGTGCCAGCGTATGAGCCCTGCTAGATTGAGTCTTAACTGCTTGAAATTATATTTCTATTTTCCAGGGTTGAAGAAAAAGCTTGTGCAACGGCACCGACCTCACCCAGAAGGCCTTGCCTAGCACACCCTTCTCAAGCCAAGCGCCACCTCTTGAAAAGCCTGAGGAAAGGGTAAAAACAACACAACCTTTCCCTTAGATGTGAGGGAACAAGGTAAAGGGTTTTGGGAAATAGGTTCTATTACTGAGGTACTGAACTGCAGGTGTATTGTTAGATGTTTTTACACTGTGTAATACGGCAGGCAATAAATCCGAGCTGACGCGTGGTTTGTGGTAACAGAACACAAAGTAAAGTTTATTGAAATTGAACAAATCTTTAGTTTTTCAATTTAGATCAAACCTGCATATTTTTTATATTTAAAACAACAATCCCAAGTCCCTTAAAATTCTATCACTTCTCACACCAAACACTCTCATGAAGCACAAGCCAGACTAAAACTCTCAAACTAAAACCTAAACTAAACCTCACAATCCCTTCAGCCAACCTATTTATACTCCTCCCTCCCCCTCTCTCAACGCATCACTAGCCACACCCACTCAGTCAAACACTCCGCACTCACTAGACATACAAAGTCAGACATACCTAAGGGACAGAAAGGTGGATATCGCCACAGCTTGCCTTTCTAATCTCGCATGATCATCATAAAAATCCTCGCTGGATCAGACCAGAAGGCTTATCTGGTCTAACACCATGCTAAACCCAGTGGCCAACTAGATACCTCTGGGAAGCCACAAAGCAGGTTATGAAGGGCAAGAGCTCTCTCCCATTGGTTCATATGAAGTAAAATGTCTACTGAACCTGGAGTTTGCATATATCTATCATCCCTTCTAATAGTGAACCCACGGCTCAGTGCCAACAGGAACACAGCCCAAATGGGCCCACTGAGAAACAAGAAAGGGTAGTAGCAGGCTTGGGGAAACCCTGAAGTTTGCAGAAGTTAGCTCAACATGACAATGTTTTCTTGCAGGTTCCACTTGTCGTAACAAGTAGCCATCGATAGTCCTATCCCCATGAATGGCCCCGTTCAGAAAGCACCTTAAAATCACGGCTTTAACCATGGTGGTTAAGCCAGAAAGCCGGGATGTGTTCAGAAGACACCTTAAACCATGGCTTTAACCACAGTGAATAAAGCCATGGTTTAAGGTATCTTCTGAACACAGCCCGGCTTTCTGGCTTAACCACTGTGGTTAAAGCCATGGTTTAAGGTGTCTTCTGAACGGGTGGCCATGACCACAACTTGGGGCACCAAATTCCAAAGGTTAACTATACTTTGATTTGATGGTTTTGACTTTTGTGAACCGCCCAGAGAGCTTTGGCTATTGGGCGGTATAGAAATGCAATAAATAAATGTGCTGTGTGAAAAAGGTGCCTGACCTGAATTCTCCTGTCAGTCAGTTTCATTGAATGATTCTTAAGTTCTAGAATTTTTGTTAAAAAAACACCTTTAAATTGGGTTATTACCCCCTTTGCAGCACTACCTATCTGTTCAAAGAGAGTTCTACCCATAGTGATACATTTCCACTAGCTGTGATACAATGCAAGCATTTATTTCATTAAGAGTATGTCTTGCTATTGAATTCAACACAGCACCTGAGCTCCCAGGAAGTCTCCCATCCAGGTACTGACCAGATCCATACCTACTTAGCTCCAGCAAGGTTCCGACATCAGGTGCCTTCAAACCATGTATAAAATTGAACTATCACAGTCCCACATGATGGAAAAAAGTGTTAGAACTAGCATTTGTTTATATTTATTTATTTTATCATCACCATTCATTAACTACAAATGCAGATCAATTTTTGATTTCACATACATCCTTACATAAAACCATTCAACAATGCAAACAGCATAAACCAAGTATAGTGTCCGTATTATAAGTGCAGTTACTTTGTATTTTTATACTAGCCTATAACTCGCCTTAATATTTCTATTTAAAATCTTCCCAATAAATCATAAGGTTGCAGCTTGCCTTACTGTTCCAGAGCATTAAAAAATAAATAAAGTAGTTCAGCTTTGGGGCAGTACAGAAATGTAATAAATAAAGCATTTTTCAAGAAAGCTTTTATTTCCCCATCTGTCCTGTCTAATACTTGTAAGCTTCAACAGTTCTCAGACCATGATCACCCATTCTCTCATGGACAGTGTGTGTGAGAGAGGAGGTCTTTTGGTTTCCATTTATAATAGATTGCTAAGAGCCGCCAGAATAGCAGATGAATAATCTTTTCCCTATCTTCCCGAGGAACGCCATCCTTCAAATATCTGGATCATAAGTTTGCATTTCATTTTTTTAAAAAATATAGTTGAATGGGCATTGCAGTGGCACACATCACGAACAAAGAGAGAAGTTTAAAAGAAGGAGCCATTTACTAGGGTGGGGATGAAATGAGGGGAGAAGACGGATGGCATCAATCATGAATGATACACAGGCACTATCCAATAGGGGCTCCTGACGCTCCCAAACCCGTTCCGCAGAGCTTTGCGATAGCAATGGGTGCATTGGAGGGGTAAAAGCAAGCTCTTCCATCTTTTCGGCAATACAAAGTAGTCATCTGAATGCTGGGGCAATGTATGATATAGCCGCACAACAGAACTGATACCTTGATGGAGGGTATTTGCATTTCACTCCAATGAGTAACCATGTACGTGTTTAGCATGCTACAAACCAGGGGTAGCCAACTGTGGGCGCTCCAGGGGCCATTTTTGCCCCTAGACACCTCCATGCAGGCTACACCCCATCAAAAGGTGTATTTTTTTAAAAAAAAATGGCATCTCTAGTGGCTACGGGGCATCAAAAGGGACAAATTTAGGTTGCAAGCAAGCTATTTTTGATCCTTTCAACACTCTGTAGCTGCTACAGATGCATTCCCCCCCACCAAAGAACCGCTCCTCTCCAAAATGGGGGAGGGGGGTTTGCAGTGGAGGATGCATGTTGCCTACCCCTGCTATAGACTAATAGTTGAGAAAGAAGCTGTTGAATTTTTATTCTTTTGTGAAACAGGCCTTCTAATTTTAGCACAACTACTATACATGTTTTCAAACTTCTTGCAACGAACTTGGGTGCTAGGAACACATCTTTTTCAACTGAGTGTTGCAATCCTGGTGATTCCAACTTAAGGGTTTTTGCAAGACATGCTGCTGGCTTGCTAAACTGAAAAGTGTTAATTGTACACCCCAGCTAATGGACTACATATGGGATTATGGGAGATGCAGTCCGACCACCTTTGGAAGGCCACAGGTCTCTCAGCTCTGACTTAAGCATTAAGCAAACATCTTAAAGCAGGTGTGGGGAACCTGTGCGCCCCCCTGATATTGGTGGACTACAACTCCCATCATCCCAGACCAATGGTCATGCTGGCTGGAGCCACTGATTCTCCAGACCTGTCTTAACAGAAGGGCATTCTGGGAAAAGAATAGGCGCAGGTCTTGCTTTTATTGCCCCAGGATTAAGAGCCATGTTTTCAGTGTCCTCAGGAAGCAAGCAACGAAACACCCATAAGAAGCAGCCGTCCAACTAGCTATAAACATCCAACTTATCAGCCAGCATCAAAACAATGCTTACGATACCAAAGGAAATTGCAGTGTTTCCTGGCTGGAACATGGCATTCAAGTTTTACAGAGTTTAAAATTAACAGGAATTCCTAACGCCTGTACGTACACACACACACACACACACCTCCCACCAAGGGGAGTGGATATAACAAATTTAAGGACAGATGTCAGATGACTTCTATAAGCAGCAAGAGCATTTTGTCGGGTCCCCCTGCCAGCAAATTAATTGGATTACTTAATCAAAAGAAACTGTTGACAGTTAATGGCTCCCAACTACTTGCGGGGGTTGTTTTATAGGAGATTTCCGTCTCCGTGAGCCGATTAAAATGTGCTGCCGAGTGGCGAAGTTTACTTCTGCAAGTACAAGTTAATTTCGTTCCCGCATGAAAGCCAAACCAGCTGTTTGCATCAAGCTGCTGCCCACCACCAGGCCCAAAGGAAAGCTGCTGGCACGAACGACAGATCTCTCTCAGAGCTTTAAATAGGAGCGAGACCACAGCCTTGCCTCTTGCTCCGACGTTTTTGCCAAACACTTCCCCGCTGGAGGTGATGATTCTGATCACCATGTGTAGATTTCTCTACGTCCAAGGGGGCACCCCGATTATACTCTCTCACAGTAGCGTGTCTCTTCACTGGGCCTTCTTAAGTTCCTTGTTTTTCTTGCCTCCTCTCTTTCCTCTTTGTTTAAATCAAATGCTTGCACTTATTTAGTATTATATTGTTCTGCCATAAACAGATGCTTGCTGTCTACACAAAAAGCAGGCTATTGGGGGGGGGGGGAGTTGAGGCACACCCCTGTTCACAGTTTCCCTTCAGTGATGGGGAGCGGAATTTTTCCCATGGAACTTTTTCCAAAGCGGAAGAGTTCTCAGAGCTTTATTTTTCCGCAGAAAATCTTCCATTTCATAGGTTCATCAGTAACTCATGAACGGATGCCAATTGCAAGTACGGTATTAAGCAAGCTTAATCGTTTCAAAATTGTAATTAATGTTTTTAGGTGATTATCCCTAGCAAGTAGGTGGGAGGATAAATATACGCCACTGAAATACAAATATCTCAAGAGTGAAATAGTGAAAGCGAAACTGAAGGTGCCCTAATAAACTCAGTGGAAGAGAGCTGACCTCTGCTGAAATAGTTGAGTGGTTGTCAACCTATCACGTAAGGTTGATAAAATTAATTCATACAGCCATCCCCAACCTGGTGCCCTCCAGACGTGCTGCACTACAATTCCAAGCATCCCCATCCATCTATGCTATTGTCTTTAAATTTTTTACAGCTACTCCGATAAAAATGCCAACATTACGTAACTATTCAATTACATTAAGCGTGGTTTAGGGGGTAAAGTGTGTGTGTGTACCATGGGGATCTGTCAAGCCAAAAGCGGACAGGATTTCCCCACGACCATGCCTACTGTGAAAACACCCAAGTTAGTTTTCACTCCCACCACGGCCCTGTATCCTGATCTTAAGTTTGTTTAGCTTGTGGAGATGATTGCTGTAAGAATTCCAATATAAAAAGGTTCTTGGTATTTAATAGTGTTGAATGGAGAAGTGGATATATAAGAAAGAATTTCAGTAGTAGTTTCAATATATCGGCATCAAGGAGAAAAGGCTTAAAAAGATGCTTTCGTTGCCTGTCAACACAGGGCGTTTGCTCTGGCAGTGCTATAACTGTTAGACTCTGCCTTGAGTTAAATGCTTCCGATATCCAGATAGCATCTCGATCCTGGGTGGTTGTTTTTTGCTTTTTGTTTTTAGTAAGAGGGTAGCTAACAGGGACAGATTATGTATCCCTAAAGCAATCCAGCCACATCTCTCTTTTACTTACCACTCGGGAATTCACAGGTCAGTCCAAGAAGTGATCCGGCCTTCAAAAGACTGAAGTTACAAGTCACAGAGAGATAGTCAGACTCCCAGAAAGAGGAACTGAAAGTCTTGAGCCTTAGCTGTTGACTGAAAAAGCAAAAAAAAAAAAAAAAAACAGAACAAAAACCTGACCCGGCGTGGGGGGGACAGAAGAGGAAGAAACCAGGTCAAAGGCCCAAGCAGCTTTTTGACTTGTTTTGACAGTTATTTTCAAGCTTTTCTCTAAAGCAATGGAAGAAAGTATCCAAATACTAGTTTAGGCATGCAATTAACATGGTTAAAATCTTTAAAATGAAAGATCTTTGGTATACAAGCCTGCCTGTATACTACTATAATGCAGAACAGAAGGCAGGATACTTGAGCAAACCGAGCACAAGAGATCGTCAAACACTGCTGGGAAAGGGCTTGGGAGGCGGTAGGGACTGCATCCATTACACTATCTGTTCAACAAGATACTGCAGTAAACATTCCAGCTCGAAGATATAGCTGACCTTCCATTCAAGGAAAAAGAGTTTGCCAACTGCTCTGAACAGGTATGGTTCTTCAAATTCCTGATGGGTCAGATCCAGGGCCTTTCCAGACGTGAAAAATGTTTTCCACTCTCAGAAGTCCTATTTTATGCCTGACCAAGAAAGAAATCTTGGGGTTGTGGTGGAAAGCTTGATGAAAATATAGACCCAGTGTGTGGCTAAGCGGGACATGACTGAGCTGTACAAAATTATATATGGTGTAGAGAATGTGGATAGGGAGCTTCGGCTATTGGGCAGTATAAAAACGCAATAAATAAATAAATATTTTTTCTTCCTCTCCCATATTATTGGAAATCAGGATCATCCCATGAAGCACATAGTTAAACTATGGAATTCACTAAGGATGGCTACCAATTTGAAATGCTTTAAAAGGCGATTAGACAAATTCATGGATGATGAGGTTATCAGTGGCTACTAGTCCTGATGGCTATACGCTACCTCCAGTATCAGAGGCCATATGCCCTATGTACACAGGTTTCTGGGAGCATGAACAGGAAGGGGTGGTTGCAGTCTTCTTCTATTTGCAGGCTTCCTACAGGCACCTGGTTGGCCATTGTGTGAACAGAACGGACCCTTGGTCCATCTGCAGACAAGCTGGAGCGTGTTCAGAGGAGGGCAACCAGGATGATCAGGGGTCTGGAAACAAAGCCCTATGAAGAGAGACTGAAAGAACTGGGCCTGTTTAGCCTGGAGAAGAGAAGATTGAGGGGGGACATGAGAGCACTCTTCAAAGACTTGAAAGGTTGTCACACAGAGGAGGGCCAGGATCTCTTCTCCATCCTCCCAGAGTGCAGGACACGGAATAACGGGCTCAAGTTAAAGGAAGCCAGATTCCAGCTGGACATCAGGAAAAACTTCCTGACTGTTAGAGCAGTACGACAATGGAATCAGTTGCCTGGTGAGGTTTTGGCCTCTCCCACACTAGTCCTTCAAGAGGCAGCTGGACAACCATCTGTCAGGCATGCTTTAGGGTGGATTCCTGCATTGAGCACGGTGTTGGACTCGATGGCCTTGTAGGCCCCTTCCAACTCTGCTATTCTATGATTCTATAATCCAGCATGGCTCTGAATTAGAAGATGTGCTAGAACACTGCATGAAAAAAGTGAAAATTAAAAGGTTCTGTTCTGCTTGCCGAAGACATTGTGAATTCTAATCAAACTGCATAAACTGTAGCACAAACATTTGCAAAACAGCACTAGCAGCTAGATTTCCCATCTGCTCGTGGTTCTTTGGATCCAATCCGCAGTCGCCATTTTAAACCACTGGTTTTCAGACTCTGACCTGTGATTAAAAGATCACCAGTATCGATCTCCCCTAGGGAGCACCAAACACAGTCTCCGGTTCACAGTATATTTATGTTGAACAATGGTTAGGCCCAACGGACCTTTCTGACAGTTGGCAGAAACTGAGAATTGGCCTTACATTGTAGCCCAGAAGCCCTGCAAAGGGCAGCCTGCTCTAAACAGGAAGCTTTTGCCTTCCAGCACTGAAAGAATGGTTGGAATTCTACATGGGACAGAATTACACCTTATCAAGTCCAAGTCACTACACATTTTACTGCTTGTCGTCTTTAAGAATTTATGCTGCTTTATGCAAAACATACATTTTTCATAAGCCTGCTGCCAGGACGCTCACAAAGGAAGGAAAGAGTTGCATTTTCTCGACACCCGGAACTGCAACACTTGTGGCGAGGCGCCTTTTGTTCATTAGCATCCTCAGCACATGTCCTTAATGTGCTTCTAAACAACACAGCAATGTCAGTCAACAATTTATTGTTTAACCAATTAGGCTATTACAAGGCTCCATCATTAATGCAGATAAAGAACAAGCAAAACTGCGCCCAGATTAACAGCAAGCAAAAACAAATAAATGCATGGCAGTATTTTGTATTTTAGGGGGCATTTTTTTTACCGTGTATGCATACTTTAACTAGGGTGGCCAGTTACGAAAAAAGACAGAACGTGTTGCCAAAAAGAGAGAGATGAGGACACAGGACACAGATGTAAACATGAAAATGTGTAAAGAATTACTAGAATTTAAAGAGAAGTGCAATATGACTCATTGTAAGAAGGGGAAAACTGGGACCAGTGTGCCTGATCAGTCTCCTTCCCAGGTGCTAACTGGGTAAGGTCTCTACTCTCTGTTTCGATGGTTCTTCATCTCTGCTGCTATGGTTCTTCATCTTTAAACTGGTCTTTGACTAGACAAGACAGTCCTTCAAACAGAGGAGCCTTCATGTAAAGTAGGATATTACCACTCTGATTTAGTTTACAGTGTACATGTGCATTCTCCATTTAGACATAGCAGAACACACACGTCAATGTGTTTATCAACGAGCACACAATCAATGGGCACAGGCTTTAAGAGTCTTCAACCAAGTAGCTAAACCCTTATTATGTGCCTTGGACTCACCAAGGGAACAAACAATATTAAGGTAGATGCACGCTCTCGATTAGTTTGCAGGAGAGCATTGCGATTATTACTTCTTCACCCCCTTCCCTATAATTTGATTAGGAATGGCATCATTTAACTCACCTCTGAAAGCAACTACAATTCTTTGAAGATTACTGCAAACCTCTAAAGTCATTATTAATGAAGCTTTCTCAGCAGCAGTAGCTACAGAGAGACCAGATGAGAATGAGATATAAATCATAAAGTGATGGGTACATTAAGGCTGACATTTCCAATATTTTGCCTGTCTCACATCGCTGCCTCTCGTTATCACCCTTTGTTCCATATTTTATTTATTCTATGTGATTAACTTCATATGGATCTGTTAAAAACATGACAGCTTAACATTGTTATAATAATTGAAATCTATTCAGCTCCTTGATTTGCCAGTTTGTTGTTCAACAACAACAAAATACTCACTTAGCTGCTTTTGAATAAGGAAATGTGCTGGAAAGCTTATGTAAAAGCAAAGAACAAGGCAGCGTTTGATTATCGGGCCATCGCTACAGAATAAAGGGGGGACATACAGAACAACGGCACTTTTCACTGGCATGATCAAAGTGATGCAACAAAATATTAATTTTAATTTTAAAATAGGCATTTGCTCGCTACACCTACTAAAAACAAATGTTTGAGAGACATGGACGTCTTTCACTATACCACATTGTTACGTCGCAAATAAAGTTGTGTGAATGAGCTATTTTAATGAGCACAGGTGGTCTCTCATTTGTATTCCCCATGTCGAATATATTTGTAGTCTGACTTTCTACACACCATCACTTCCAAATAATGCTGGTATCTTCCCCCAAATAGTTCTGCTTTCAAAGCTGCACTATGCAAACACTTCCTTTTTAATAGCTCCTTTATAATCTTATCTGTATTCGAAGATCGTACTCAGAGGACCTGTTACAGGTCAGCCTGCCGTTTGAGATATGTTGGGAATTGCTTGAGAAAGGGCCTTTGACACCAAGGCATTTCAAATTCCTCCTGGGAGAATAACTGGACCAAAACATAGGCACAATAGGTCCATTTCCTTTTGAGCCCATCCACGCACCCCTTTTCTCCTATATAAAGTGCTTTAGCAGCTGTGAAAAGATGAAATCAGATCTTGTAAAACACAGAATTGTATGAAATATTGAATTCATCTGCATGACACCGCTGCCCATTCAACAGCACTATGACAGTCCCAGATTGCATACCCCATACATTTACCATGTCACTGCAAAGCTTTAGAACAGCCTTCTCCAAGCCTCATGCCTTCCAGATGTGTTGAACTACAACTCCCCCAATCCTCAGCAAGCATGGGCAGACTGCTCTATTTTTATTATTATTTATTTATTTATATAGCACCATCAATGTACATGGTGCTGTACAGAGTAAAACAGTAAATAGCAAGACCCTGCCGCATAGGCTTACATTCTAGAAAACTAACCTAGTGGTACAAATCTTAACCGTTATACAAATCTTATCAGTTTTGTTGAGGCTCTGCTTGTATAGGTACTCTTGAAAATGTTTTATTCTCAGCATTGTCATCTTCTTCTTTTTTTTTTGTTAAAAAATCATATTAACATTGCTGAGCAGAACAATGACTCTCTATATCTCTGTTCTTTTCAGACCCGACACCCACCTTTAAGCCCCACCCTGAAATACAATGAACCACCCATTTCTATAACACCAGCGTCATCTTCAGGTGGAGTCCCCATGTCTGCAATCTCTCAAACCAGATTTGCATTAAAAAACAAACAAACTTGTGCCACTTTCACTTATCCTCTCTTTCTCGGGTATTTCTTGGCTGCAGCAGAGGGGCAGCAAGACGGCATGGCTCAATACATTGGCTCTGCTTTGACCAATTTCCATTTGGCTCCTCCTTCGCTCACTTCGCTCACAACTGTTTCCTTAGTAGCCTTTGCATGTGGTCATGACGTAACTAGGAAGTAATTTTTATTTATTTATTTATTACATTTTTATACCGCCCAATAGCCGAAGCTCTAATGGTAATGGTACCTGAATTTACTTGTTTTCCTCTTCCCTTTGTTTTGCGCCTTTTGAATTTTACTAAATGACAATTCCCAGGGGGTGTGTGTTTGAGAGAGAGAGAGAGAGAGAGAGAGAGAGAGAGAGAGAGAGAGAGAGCGAGAGCGCACAGCTATACCTGTACTGAACATCTGCACTGTGCATATACTTTCAACTCTCTCTCCCTTTCTCATCTTTAACCAAATGTCAAGCTGCAACACGTTAGCTGAAGACCAGTGAGTTAGGTCAACTGCTTTCCCATGGGTTGAATCGCAACACAGATCAAGTCAACTTTCTAAACTGAAGAGGACATATCAGAAGATCCATGCAGATCATAGCGAGCATATTGGCAATTTGTGCTCATGATGAGCCAATGCATGCATGGCACCACTTTAAATATGCACATAACGCAGGACAAAAGTACTCCAGGCTTATTCCCCCCCCCATGCTCAAAGAAGAAAAAAAACAGATTGTCGAGATAGGTCCCTAAACTGTACTCAGACATTATGAAGTGTGTTACACTGCAGAATCTCACACACAAATCACACAGCCCTTCTGCCAACTACTTTATGTTTGGCATTCATTTTCCAAATTCCCCCTTTGCATTCCTCTCATGTGGCATGTATTCCTTTTGCTCAGTCACATTAATTACTCTCCAATAGCATTTGGCTAGTACCCAATGGCGTATAAAGAGCTGAACCGGGCAGAAAGCATCCCAGCCCCAGAATTGGTTCCCGAAGTAGTTCACAACAATTAAAATCCAATACAAGCAACAATAGAAAATGCTGGTGAGGGGAGGGCTTCTTGGCCATATTCAGATATGATGGAAGGGTACTTAGCTGTAGCCTCTTCAACCTTCCAGCATTCCTGACCATTGGTCATGCTGGCTGGGGCTGATGGGAGTTGGAGTTCAACACTGGAGTGGGGCACAGACTCTTTACTCCCTGGAGTAATCAGTACTACACCACATGAATAAATAATTCTCAGAAAATGTAAAGATCCTTTGCGAGACATTTTAAAAAAGTTAATTGATCCCTGAGGGAAACGCATTGGACATCATGAAAGTGTTTTCAGACACCTGAGAATATTTCCCCCCAATTTGGAATAAATCATCTGACCATGTATAACGCAGGTTCCTAAGGAGAGTGGATCTCCATGTGGCATCTTGGGATCAAAGGTGTGCTCTATATCTAAAAAAAATGGAAGTCTACTTATTGGAAAGTATTTGAGTGAATACCACTGCAGAGACAGCTCTGATTGGACTGCCCCTCACTTTCTCCTACCTTCCACAGGGCTATTACCACCAACTGCCCTATGGGAAGGATCCTGTTACATTGATAAAATAAATGACACTTTAAAATATATCTTTGTGTTATTTGAAAACTGACTTGGAAGGAAGGGTGAGATATAAATACTTGCAATAAAATAAATGAATGTATTGTGCATAGTTGAAATCCAGAAGTAGCATTAATTACTCCTGACAGCTGGCTCTATCTACATTTTAAAAATATGGTGTAACTTTTCAGTTCTCATCTTGTCACTGAAATTACCAGAATTTTTAAAATGTCTCCATTTCAAACACACACAAAATGGATGTCCAGCAACAAAACCCAAGTTCAGCACAAAACTGATCATGGAGGAGAGAGTACATATGTTTTTCTGAGTGGTACAAATATTGCACAATGGAACAAAATACTTAAGAACAGCTGAATTATGCAAACGCCGAAACAGATGGCCAGAAGCAATATTGTGCTTGAGTTATAAAAAAAATCATAGCATAAGTCACTGGTATTTATGCCAGTTCACAGTTATTAGGTAAAACCAGCTATTACCCAACAGCACTGATTTTGGTTTTTTTTGTTTTTCTAGTGAATAAGGCCACATTCCTATACACACTTAACTGGGAGTAATGCCCATTGAATGAGTTTTCAGTAGACACACATAGGATTCAGCTGTAAGAATGTCATTTATTAAATGCCAAAGAGGTTTAACAATTTATTTATAATTCCAAAGGCAATGAAAATGAAAACTCTGATACAAACCAGAACCTACACCTCCAAGGACAGTATACCTGGTCCATCCCCCGCACTACCATTTCATCAGCATAACTCCCTGAGATAGTGATTTTGTGCTTATGCACATTTCATTCACAATGCTTGCTTGCTTTTTGGGTCACAAACACATTTACACTATTCTTATGGAGACTGCTAAAATCCTTGCTTATTGAATGAAGATGAAACATGGATGAACTGAAAGACAGTAATTTGGATGTTCTGGAAGGTAGTCATTTTATCCGAGAAATAAGTTGCCACAGTTTGAATAAAATTCTTGAAGGGAACTTCTACGCAAGTCACTGAAATGAATGAAGATTGAGTCTTAGTTCAGCACTAGTCTTGGATAACTCCCCTGTATTTCAACAGTGATTGAAGGATATTCCTGAAGGAGATTTTTTTTTTATGAACGGTGGCAAGGTACATCAGTAAAAGACATTTTGGAAAGATGGTCTACATTGGGCCTTAAAAACAACAACCAGAAAAAAATTGAGATTCAGAATTTCCCTTTCATTGGCATGGCCAAGGATGGTAGATAATTCCTTTTATAAGCATTATGTCTTGAAATACCAAGGGCTCCAATAAGAAGGGGATTTTGATCACTGGGATTCAAAAACCATTTTTACTTTGAACTTTAATACCAATTTTGCATCTTTCCCAGAGTTCTGTTCGTTTATACAGCAAGTCCCGCCCTTCTCTGTTCAAGAGACCTTTTTGAACTCACTACTTTGTACACATTTATTTTCAGAAGTCTAATCACATTAAGTTCAATCACTGCCAAATGACAGAACACAGTTCTTGGAACCAAGGTTACACCGCCCGTTTCTGCTGACTATAGGTTGGAGAGAATTAGTCTTGAAGTGTTCCTAAGCCTTCCTGCTAGGAAACTAAAAGCCCCCGAAACAATACTCCTGTTACAGCAAAAACTGATTTGGGAGAACTGGCACAGTTACCAGGTCAGATTTAACTTCTCACATTTGTTCCATATGCTGAAAGCAGTCATAAACACATGCATACCTTTTCAGAACATGATTTATTTAGAACTGACATTTAAGAGTGAATCTCTGGACAAGCGTTAAGTATTCAAAATACTGTGATTTAAAGTTTCACTCAACAGTTACATTGACCTTCACTTAAAACCTATTAAGGATAAACTTATCCTATGCATATCGACCTGAAAGCAAGCCCCACTGAACGTAGGTTCTTTTATCGGTCCTGAATCACCCGCCAATCATGTTCATGGGATGACCCCGGGTTTTCGTATTATGAGAGGAGAAAAAATGTCTCCCCATCCACATTCTCCACACCATGCATCATTTTGTACACCTCTATCATGTCTCCACTCACTTTCCTTTTTCCAAGCTAAACAATCCCAGCTGTTATAACCTTCACCCTTTATAGGGGAGATGCTCCAGCCTGTCGATAATTTTAGTTGCCCTTTTGCCAGCTCTACAATATCCATGTTGTTGTTTTTTAAAGTAGGATGACCAGAACGGATTGACAGCAGTTCTCCAGGGTCTCAGCTTGCATTCGCATGCCTCCTTTTTAAAGCCTGCAATTTATTATTTATGCCGCACCCACAGAAGATGATAAGTACTTCAACAAAAACTAACTGTACCATTACTATGAAGTAAATCATTATTACTCCCATGTAATGCACAAGGACTAAGCGTTAAGATGTCCACTTGCATAAGAATATACTTAGAGGCTATGGACAAGCAGGATTCGAAGAGGGGGTTCCCAGAAACAAATTCAATAATCTTCCTGACAGACAAGAGCTATCATTTGAGTAAACTTCACCAAGAACGCTGGGCATTGTTGGAATATTTGGTTTGCTTACAATATCAGCCAGCATCCAGGGTAGACCTCTCCATAACATAATGTGAAAACAGCCAGATCGCAGATTCCAGATTTTCTTGCCTCCATTTCTGCATGTCACTGAAAGGTTCAATGAGTCACTCTGACTTTTTGCTGCAAGTGCAAAAGATGTCTAAGCCCACAACTGATAGCATCTACGGCTGCACTTGTGATGAACATCATCTGACAATACAGAGTTGCTGAACACAGTTCCTAAAGTTGACTGAATATACATATTCTTTTAACTCTCACCATAGTCAAAAGTTCACTTACAACCAGCAGATGCAAAATTGACATCAAAAGAGCTCTGAAATCCAAGGTCAGCTAATAGATTTATAGCAGTTACTGAAAGATATTAGTGACTACTAATATTGGGGGCTACTATCAACTATGATATCCATTTTTATATAACCCTAAAATAGCAAATTAATATTATAGCTATTATAAAAATACATACATATATTGGACCTGCAACAAAACGTTGCAGTGTATCCTTACCAATAGGAATGCTCCATTTTTAGCTAGCCATGCCTTCTTCCAGTATACTTTGCTCCAAAGGCTGGTTTCAGACCAACTGATCAGGCACTCTCAGGCCCCACACACATGAGGGGAAGGAGGGTAAAGTATCCATGGGGGTGGACGGTGAGTTAACCCATGACATGTACAGCCATCTCACAACCACTGCCCCCACAGAGCGCCATGGTTTATTTACCTCCCCCACACTCCATGGATACTTCCACAGTCTCCTGCTGCTGTGCCCATCCCAGCGGGTGCGTCAGCATGAAATCAGGCCGCCGCAGCAGCCACCCCGGCTGTCCAATGTGGCACAGGACCACAGAAAAACACTGCAGCGACAAAAGCGTCTTGCTGGCAGACTCTATGGTTGCCAGCATTTATTATTATTATTATTATTATTATTATTATTATTATTTCCCTCAGAATGAGCAGAAATACCCACAGCGTTCCTATCGCACAGCACGGGATTCAATGTTGATACCCACTAACCCGGCTGCAGAAAGTGGGTATTTCAACCATCATGGGGGGTAAACACCCACACACGACACGCTAGCCCACCGTGGATCGTCTGAACAGGCCCTCAGTGTTGGAAATCATATCTGCAATAGTAGCACTTCTTGGTGCTCCAATTTTTTCCAGAATTTGTAGAACTTTTTTCCTGTGTACTGCATAGGATTTTTCATTTTTATTTCTTATTATGTTTATATCCTGCCCTTTCTCCTTTTACATGGTCCTCCTCCACCTCTTCCCCATTTTATCCTCACAACAACCCAGTAAGGTAGGTTAGGCTGAGAGTCAGGGACTGGCCCAAAGTCATCCAACAAGGGTCATGGCTAAGTGGGGACTAAAATCAGAGCTCCCAAGTCCCCACCCAAAAATCACTACACCAGAAGACACTCTCAGGATTGCATCCTTAGAAGTCTTCCCCTCATATGCTACGGTTTCCACATCCAGGGATTTCTGATTACTTGTTTGATAGAGTGGAACTTTCCACCCATATGAGCCAGACCCCACCTGAAGTGGTACCACCCTGACACAGGGAGAATGAGGCCAAGAAACCTTGCTTCTTCCCTCAGGTGAGGTGGTACAGCCCTGACACAAACTCAGGGAAAATAAAGCCAAGAGAACTCTATTGTCCCCTGAACTGAGGTGGTACAGCCCTGACACAAGCCAACCACCTCAAGTAGAATGACACCAAGAGACCCCCCCTCACTTGAAGTGGTATAGCCCTGACACAAGCCAACCACCTCAGGGAGAATGACACCAAGAGACCCCCCTCGCCTGAAGTGGTACAGCCCTGACACAAGCCAACCACCTCAGGGAGAATGACACCAAGAGACCCCCCTCACCTGATGTGGTACAGCCCTGACACAAGCCAACCACCTCAGGGAGAATGACACCAATAGATCCCCCCTCACCTGACGTGGTACAGCCCTGACACAAGCCAACCACCTCAGGGAGAATGACACCAATAGATCTCCCCTCACCTGACATGGTACAGCTCTGACACAAGCCAACCACCTCAGGGAGAATGACACCAAGAGACCCCCCTCACCTGACATGGTACAGCTCTGACACAAGCCAACCACCTCAGGGAGAATGACACCAATAGATCTCCCCTCACCTGAAGTGGTACAGCCATGACACAAATCAACCACCTCAGGGAAAATGAGGCCAAGGGCACCCCTGACCTCAAGTGGTACAGCCCTGACACAACCCAACTACCTCAAGGAGAATGAGGCCGAGAAACCTCTCTGGTCCCCTCCGGAAAACTAGGAAAGAAGAAGTCGACACCGCCCCTAACAACAACCACTTCAACGTCCCTCGGGCTGGGAGTACGGGGACTGCGGAGGAAAGAGCCCGTTGCCTTCCCACTGCCTGCCTTGCGCTCGACGCCCAGCCTCTGCCAGGCCAACCCGACTATCCCACCGCCGCCGCCTTCTCCACTCACCCCCGAGAGGCTAAATAAGACCCGTCAAGCTCCGACGCCGCTTCCGGGAACGCACCCCCCACCTCGCAACAACGAGCGCCCTGATTCGTCCCTCCGGGCTGAGCACGCCTTCGCTCGTTCCATTGGGCCACCTTAAACCGCCGCTTGTTCCCGCCCCTTTCTCCTCCGCGCGCCACGCCGATTGGCTCCCCTGCCTTGTTACTCAAGCCTTTTAACTCCGCCCCAGAGCCTTGGTTCTTCTCTTTGGGGTTCCTTCCTCCCGCCGGCGGCTTTTCCGGCTGCTCCTCCCTCTACTCGCTCCTCCCTCCTCCGTCTGTCAATTACACTTCACGAATATTTCAATTTCAATTTCCGATATGGGGTGGTTCGAGTGGAGGTTGGTGGCTCCTATTTCAGTGGGGCAGAGAATCCTCTCTGGGTTTCAGTTAGAACCAGCCAGAACTCTAAAGGAGCTGTCCAAAGTGCTGAACTGATAGGGCCTCCAGCCAGGCTAGAAATCTACATTGTTTCCAGCATTTCATACACAGAAACGGTGACACATTCGTGACCATGAGACTTCAGGAGACCTGAGGGAGGGAACTGAACCCTCAAGATTCAGTTCAAGTTTTAGTTTCTCACACTAACACATTATTAAAAAGGTACAAGTGGAAACTGCAACAAAATGTTGCAGTATGAAGTGCTTCTGGCCACAATTTCAGCCAGCCAGCCAGCCAGCCATGCCCTCATGCAGAATACTCTTTTCCATTCCCCATCTCACCCAGTTTTCTGGTGGGTGTGATTTTCTCTCATAACAGTCTGGGCATGTCTACACCAGCCCTATATCCCGGGATCATCCCGGGATCATTCCTGTGCATCCAGATGCCACACAGGGGATCCTGGGAGCAGGCAGGGATGATTCCTCCATTTTCCTGGGATAACCCTTAGGTGTAGAAAGGGCCTCTGTCAACATCCTGTGGCTTTTGAACACAGTTCTCATTGGTCTGCTGGGGGGATTTCTCGCCCTGCTTTATTTATTTATTTATTTATTTATTTATTACATTTCTATACCGCCCAATAGCCGGAGCTCTTTGGGCGGTTCACAAAAATTAAAAACATTCAAAGTATAAAACAACAGTATAAAACCATAATATAAAATACAATATAAAAGCTCAACTAGATAAAAACAGCAGCAATGCAAAATTACAAATTTAAAACACCAAGTTAAAATTTATTTATAGACTGTTAAAATGCTGGGAGAATAAAAAGGTCTTCACCTGGCATCTAAAAGCATATAATGTAGGTGCCAAGCGAACCTCCTTAGGGAACTCATTTCACAGCCGGGGTGCCACAGCAGAGAAGGCCCTCCTCCTGGTAGCCACCTGCCTCACTTCCTTTAGCAGAGGCTCATGGAGAAGGACCCCTGAGGATGACCTTAGGGTCCGGGCAGGTACATATGGGAGGAGGCGTTCCTTCAGATAACCTGGCCCCAAGCCGTTTAGGGCTTTAAATGTTAATACCAGCACTTTGAATCAGGCCCGGACCTGGACTGGCAGCCAATGAAGCTGGAAAAGGACTGGCGTAATGTGGTCTCGTCGGCCACTCCCTGTTAGTAAGCGTGCTGCCCTGTTTTGTACCAGTTGAAGTTTCCGGACCATTTTCAAAGGCAGCCCCACGTATTGCAGTAATCCAAACGAGAGGTTATCAGAGCATGGAGAACTGTAGCTAGGCTATCTCTGTCCAGATAAGGGCGCAGCTGGTATATCAGCCTAAGCTGATAAAAGGTGCTCTTTGCCACTGAGTTCACCTGTGCCTCAAGTGACAGTTCTGGATCCGAGAGCATCCCCAAACTACGGACCTGATCCTTTAGGGGGAGTGCAACCCCGTCCAGGACAGGGCAAACATCACCTCGCCGGACAGATGAACCACCCGCTAACAGTACCTCTGTCTTGTCTGGATTGAGTTTCAGTTTATTAGCCCTCA
This sequence comes from Elgaria multicarinata webbii, assembly GCF_023053635.1. Classification (NCBI taxonomy): domain Eukaryota; kingdom Metazoa; phylum Chordata; class Lepidosauria; order Squamata; family Anguidae; genus Elgaria; species Elgaria multicarinata. The sequence continues at coordinate 10,413,752 of NC_086188.1, forward strand.
TCCAGTCCATTACCGTGCCCAGGCACTGGTTCAGAACAGCCACTGCCTCTCCTGGGTTTGATGAAAAGGAAAGGTAGAACCCCCTCCCCAAATATTAGTTCTACTTCTGCAAACCTTGGGGTTCTTTTCAGTCTGCTGATCTCTCTCCCTCTCCCCCCCCCCCTCTCTCCCTTGTGTGTGGGTGTTGTTGTTTTGGCTATATAAGGAACAACACTCACCCCTGAACATCAGAAATAGAAGGAACTATCCCCAAACTGTAAATGAAAGCCAGGGGTTTACCAAGGAAAGGTACCAGAATATAAGGACTCCCCCTGGTAAATACAGAGCATATGATCCCAGTATATTATACACTCATGTATGTGTGTGTATAATATATACTAATCACCACCTCTGTGTGCATAATATATACCAATCACCCCAGTCAACTGACAGGTTTGGCTAGTGAGATTACTCTAGTCCATTGCATCCATGCAAATATTATGCAGATTGTATGGAAGCTCAAACCTGCTGGAGTTCTCCTCTGCATAATATGTTGTCATTGTGACTATGGAGCTATTTAACTACTCCTGGCTTTAAGGTTGCTTTGCTCCTGTGGTTGGAAAACTGATATTATTATGATGGCCTCTATGTGACATATGCACAGGAATAGCAAAACAGCAACTTCAATCAACACAGGCAGAATGTTGGTGTGAAATGAATTTCTAAGGCGCGACACCTCTGAACAAACTGAGCTGCAGCATCTATTTGTGTGCATGGTGCTCCAATTGATTACTTAATATATGTGCAATGCTCAGAAGCAAGAGGTCTCCTCTCCTCTCAAGAGTGGCTCTGTACCCGGCTACATTGAGACCAGCAGATAATTTTGATGTTAAGCAGAAGATATTTACATTGGGAAGCAGTGCATTAGAAAACTCTTTAGAATGGTTGATTAGAGTACAGTGAAACATGTCATAAGCTATCACTCAAGAGCCCAACCAAATGAGTTGTTTACCACAGGTGGATTTGGATTAAAGGTGGCTCAGAATTATTCTGAAATAGTTTAAGGTAGTCTCGGAATATTATAATTTGTTTACAAGGGCAGCCTTGGTCACCAATGTTGTGTATAATAGGATTGGGCAGCCCTTCAGATAAAATAGCTATTCCTAAACTGATGTCCTGCAGTTCTTTTGGACTGCAAGTCCCATCAGCCTCTGCCAGCATGGCTAATGGTCAGGTTTGATAGGAGCTGTACTCCAAAAGATCTGGAGGGCCACAGATTGGGGAAGGATGAAGTAGGGGATAGGGCTGTTCACACAATACTCTAACTCACACTAGTGATTGACTGTGAATTGTTGTTGAACCATGGGTTCTTTGCTGAACTGTGGGTGAGTGTGTTGTCTGAACCCAGGACATTTTCACAGGGCGACTTGTTAAATATGCATTGTGGCTTGTTAACCACCCTGAACAAACCAACAACAAACCACAGGGTCCCCAAGCTGGCTTGTTTGAGAAAAATAAGTCACACTGCAAGTTTAACAAGCCGCCATGCAGAAAATGTCCTGGGTTCAGACAACCGCTAACCCATAGTTAAATAAGCAAAACACAGTTAACAACAAACCACACTCTAGGTAAATAAGGCTAATTTCCACCTTTTACTGTTCATCTGCCTTTGCTGATGTGTGTGTGTGTGTGTGTGTGTGTGTGTGTGTAAAGGATGCCGTTTTCACTGCTGTTTCTTTGCTTTGCTTTGTGTTAGAATGATTGTTTTTAATTTTGTTACAATATACGTTTTTATTTGTAAGCAGCCTTAGGTTTGATTTTATCATAGAACTGAGGAGAGAGACGAAGGCAGAAATACAATACAGTACAATAAAAACCATAAAATGTGTGCCCTGATGTCCTGATGCTTCTATACTACTTCCTCTATCAGAGGCTGTAAACCTATGCTGAGGAATATGGGTGGGAGGGTGCTGTTGCTTGTGGGGTCCCCGGTCAGCCACTGTGTGAACAGAATGCTGGACCTTGGCCTGATCCAGCACGGCTCTTCTTAATCCAGGTCTCCTCAGAATTAAGCATCCTTCCCGTGAGCTCAATGAAACTGACACCCAGCTCAGTGTGCAGCAGAGGCTGGTGACTCCAATTTCAGTGGGGCTGTGAATACGCTTCAGCACCTTGGACAGCTCCTTTAGAGTTCCGGGTGGTTCTGACTGAAACCCAGAGCAGATGCATTGCCCCATTGAAATAGGGGCCGCGCGCCCTTGCTGTCAGTGTGCATATATATAATAGGATCGATTGCACCCTGATACATGGCAGCGAGGATTAAACGAAAACCCAGCAGCTCTACAATCGCGTGTTCCAAATGCGGCCCGAGAAGAATTCCTCGGTGCCTACGTGTACGTGTGAATGTGTCTGAGCGTGCGGATGAGTGGCGTGCGCGTCACAAGACAAGCGGAAGACAAGGGGCCGCCCAGCCGAGAGAACCACCAACCAAGCTGCGGTCGCTGGGTGCAACACAACCAATCCAGAGACTCCGCTGCAAACCGGATGAAGGACGAGGGAAGAGGAGGAGGAGGAGGACTTGGGGGCAGGAGGAAGGGCAGCCCCTGCCTCGCTCCCTCCAACCAGCTTTGCCGCAAGCGTGAAGCACACACACTCCGCAGTCCTTCGTATAGGTTTTTTTACTCCGAAGTCAGTCCCCCTTGCGTCCAGAATGGCACTTATTCCGGTGTAAAGATGCACAGGATCGCAGCCTCAGCCAGGAACCGATCCTTCGCAAAGCCCAACGAAGAGAGATTGATGTTTGAATAACCCCACATTTACTTACCCGGGAGTAAGCCCCATTGAACGCAAAGGACTTTACTTCTGAGTAGACATGTATAAGCTAGATTGCACTCTTAGATCCACTTAGGTGAGAATAAGCTTCATTGAACTTACTTCTGAGCAGACATGTATAGGATTACACTGTAGGGTTGCGCTCCTATACACTCTTACTTGGGAATAAGCCCCATTGAACTCAGTGGAGTTTACTACTGAGTAGAATTGTATAGGATTGCACTGTTAAATTGCACTCTGTGCATTCAATTGACTTACTTCTGAGCAGATAGGATTGCATTGTAGGGTTGTGCTCCAATATGCACTTATCTGCGAGTAAGCCCCATTGAACTTAAGAGAGTTTACTTCTGAGTAGACCGTTCTGGGAGTTATGGGGTTAATAGCAATATAATATTGCAAGGATTTTAGTTCTAAAATATTGTTCTCAAGTTTTTCTAACACATGTCACTGTTTCTGGCCTTTCTTCTTCTTTTTTCTTCTTCTCTCTCTCTTTCTTTAATATAAAAGGATCGTTCCGGCCCGTTCCGTTCCAGCTTTTACACCGTCCCCTTAAATCCCACTCGGTTCAATGGACCGTATTCCCAGGTCAGTGTGCCTTTAAAACCACATTTGTTTCCCGTGAGCTCTGCTTTGATTGAAAAGATATTCGATGCAACCTCTTTTCAGTTCAGAGCCCAGAGCTCTTCCATGGGATGGGGGTAAACAGAGAAAGGTGGCCCTCCTACCGGCCCGATCCTAAGGCAGGCCGACTTGCAAGTAAGTCCCCTTAAGCTTATTTGAGAAAGCTGCTTCTTTTCAGTCTGCAGCTCTTTCATGGGACTGGGGACCTTAAAAGGGGGGGGGGGGGGTTGCGCGCGTGGAGGGTGTGTGTGTTGGAGAGTCATATAAAAGTGGGCAGTCCGGATCCTAGACAGGTCTCCTTGCAAGAAAGTCCCCCCCCTGAGTTTCAAGGACGTGTGGGTTATTAATTCCCCTCCACTTGGGCAGCCTTGGCTAGGATTTGGAGAAGGGGGGAAATGTAAGAAAGAAAGACCTGCTCTCTGTCACCGTTGGAGTGAGCATCATCGAAATGTGTTCGATGCAAGCCCCCAGTTTTTAAAGGGAGGAGGGAGAGAGAATTCGCAGGGACTGGAGGGAGGGGTGTGTGTGAGAGAGAGGAAACACATTTCTCTGGGTGGGTGCCCTCTGAGGCGTCCCCATTCGGTTCTCGGGGTGGGCAGGGCAAGAACTGAGGGTGTGAATCTCTGAGAGATGATTTGGAGGAAGGAGGAGGGGAGATTGCTGGAACTGGAAGGAAATTCGATGTGACCCTGATGCACCTCCAGGCAGAGCAGGCGAGGCGTGCGCCCATCTTTCGTTCCCTCTCTCTCCCCAGGCCCCCCCCCCCTTTCCTCTGAGCCGGTGAGAATCTGTAAGCTTGGGCCGGAGGAATCCTGGGATGCGTTTGCAGCTTTTGCATTGAGAGCGAGAGAGAGAGAGACTGACACCCACAAGGAGAGTTGGAGGATTTGACCCTCCTGCTCCGGTGATCAATTTGCTGAGCAGGGGCTTCGGAGGCGTCTCCGCCCCTTTCGACACCCGCCTCCTTGCGATCGTGTGAATCCAGCCAGGAAGAGCGAAATAGCTCCTGCAGACGCACACACATTCAGCTGTAAGGCAGAGAAACAGAAGGCGAGGGGAAGATGGTGAGTGGATCCGATTGGGAAAGGGGGGGAGGTGAGGAAGAGACAGGGATGAGCATGTTGGCTGAGCTCTGTTGCATCTCGACTCGCGCAAGGGCAGCGTTTGATGTGTGTCCCCCCCCCCCCCGTGTATCCCTTTCTCATTGCTTTGTCTGGACAAAGGTCCAGCTTTGAAATTCGCTTTCATCCGGCATCGTGCCGGGGGGGCATCCCTCGCGCGTGTTCATTGTTTCCAAAGGGATGGGAGCCGCGGAGAGGCTGGATGGTGCTGGGAATGGCTTGGGGTTGCAGGAGGGGGTGGGGGGAGAGAAAGGGAAGAGGAAAAAAAAATCCGCATATGCCAAAGGCGAAAACAACCCGGCATTGTGCGGTGTGGGAAACCCTGCAATGCTCTGGGTCGCCTCGTTCTTGTCCTGGAGGCAAATGGGAGAGCCCCCCCACGCCTTTGGGTTTGCATTGTGAATGATCCAGAGCGAGCCCTAAACTCAAGCGACGTTGCCTACTGTACTCAAAAGTAGCATGCAATTCATTCTCTCTCTCTCTCTCTCTCTCTCTCTCTCTCTCTCTCTCTCTCTCTCTCTCTCTCTCTCCTCCCCCACCTTTCTCTCTCCTCCCCCATCTCTCTCTCTCGCTCTCCCCCATCTCTCTCTCCCCCCATCTCTCTCTCTCCCCCCCCCCCACCGCGCCTTTAAGCTTTCCTGGTACAGAAATCACCTTTTCTTAAACTTCCCTGTCGCCTGCAGAATTGTTTCTTTCCTGGGTTGGAAATGGTTGCAAAGAACTTGAGCGAACTCTTACTCCCCCCCCCCCCCGTTTAAAAACTCACACCCCCAACTGTCACTCCAGAGGCATTTCGAAGATCCGCTGAAATCTGATCCACCTTACTTTGCCTCTCTGTAATGTACTAATCCCCTGCGTCTAGGCTGCAATCCTCTACACGCTTACCCAGAGGAAGTCCCCCCTTAACTAAATGCTTCAGAGTAGACGTGAATGGGATCGCACTGTAAAGCTGCAATCACTGTGTACACTTACTTCAGAGTAAGCCTAACCATGCGCAGTGGGATTTCCTTCTGAGTAAGCATGCATAGGGTTATGTCTGACTTTTTTTTTTTTAGTTTCTTGTGATAATATCACATTGGCCCCTTTCAGACAACACTCTAAACCATGCTGCTTACAGCATGGTTTAGCGTGTTGTCTGAACAGGGGCAGTGGGTGTCTGCTTTCACCCCACACTGCAGAACCTTTCACGTTCTCCCCCCACCCACCCCAATTTCCTGATGCTTATGTTTTTTCAGGCGCCCCCTTACATATGTCATAGCAGCAAATGCTTACAGATAAATACGTACTTCTACAAAGCGAGGATAAAGTATATTTTTGTACCGTTAAAAGAGGGAGAGCGTCTTGTACTCCCAAGTGACAGAATATTGACATGGTTGATAGTATCATTGCCAAGATGACATGCTGCAGTCGTTTTAAGTGGGTTGCCGGTTTAAGCTTCCAGACAGATTGGAATTGATACCTCTAAGTCACAAAATTGTAGAGCTCAGCTATGTGGTTGTGACAACTGGACATTTATTTTCATGCCATACTTTAAAGGTGGTGGTGATGAAATCATAGTTTGGGCATTAAGCTGCTTTTTAGGTGTGCAAATTATGTCTAAAACGGCATCCCAGGTTTAGCATGCTTTTCTGGAAAGGTTGGCACTGAAAGACCCACTGTTCTCCTCCATCTATTTCATCTAGTGTTTCTGTGATGTATGAAATGTGGATATGATGTCCCTCGTTAAGCAAATTGTCCCTTTTGTTTTTTTCCTTGAGCAAACAAACCGACTAGGGAAGGCTTAAGAATGCAGGCGAGGCCCATGTCCCTCCATGCTTTGATACTGGCGCGATTCTAATCAGGCCTTGGTTTTTACCTATGTCGTGTTACTTTTTAATTTTAATTCCTCATCCAGTCCTTGCTGCCAAGGTTCATCGCTGCGGTCTGGTTTTTGAGTTGGCCTGATGCGCGTTGAAAGTGGCGTATGCCTTTGGTTTTCATCTGGTCATTCAAAATTCCCCACAAAGGGGCTATGAAAATGCAATTGGTTCTTTGCTGGAGGGACTGGTCCAAAGTAAGCGAAATGGAAGGCTAGTAACTTTGTGTGCGGGTGTGCATGTGCGATGACTTTCTGGGAGCGTCAAATTCTCTTGTGCCTTTCAGCTTGTTCTTCAGATTCTGTCACTTTAAAACCTCTTGCCATCTTATCCAAGAGATTGTGTACGTATGCAACGAGATTGTGTATGTATCTGAGCTGGTGTATATTATTTTCTTTAAGTGCAATTTGCTAAAGCTCTGCCAATGTCTCCGGAGGGTATATGCACCTAGCTTTGGAAATCAAAAATCTATCTGAAAACTTGTTAGAGCTGTTTGCAACCTCAGATGTATAATTTGCTGCTCTTAATATTTTATTGTGTTGGTATAAACCATGGGTGCAATAAGAAATCCCATGTTATACTTGAGAAGAGGGGGGAATGTTTGGGTTGGGTTCCTTCTCAAACTGACACTTGGGCCATTAGGTACAGTCATCTCTTCTGTAATCAATAAATACTCTTCACCTCTGCTATCGTCCCAGATTTTTTTTTATTACCCGAGGCTCAAGGGGTCTACATGCAATAACATAAAGCAAGGGTGTTCAACCTTTTTAAACCCGAGGGCCAAATTCAATTTCGGAGGAGCTCTCAGGGGCTGCTTTCCAATGGTGGGAGGAGCTAAAGGCAAAAAACAGTGGAACCAGAATTCCAGCCTGTTTCGTCATAAGACTCTTACTGCCAGTAACTAAGCCAAGAGAGTCATTTTGATCTTTTAGTAGGGAGGGAAAAACACGCAAAAGCTGGTGAGCCACCAAAAATCGGTAGTCAGGGAAAGGGGGTGGTACGAAAGAAGGGTGTGTGGCCATCTGGGACCCCCAGGAGAAAAGGATTTAGCCCAAAGGCAACCCTGGTGTAGAGTAACACAGAGTCTGAGTTTCCTGTGAAAATAGAAAACCCGCACTGGCCATGATTTTCTGTAGCTGTGGAGGGGAGTTGCTCTAAGTCAGCCTTGTAGCTAAGTCCCCTGAAGTTACCAGCGTGCAATAAATATGCTTACTTTTTACTCATCAAGTAGATGGTATTTGTTTTGTTTTTGTTTTGGCAAGCTAGTAACGCAGCAGGATTGATCCGGGGATAGGGTGACCATATGAAAAGGAGGACAGGGTTCCTGTATCTTTAACAGTTGTATTGAAAAGGGAATTTCAGCAGGTGTCATTTGTATTTATGGAAAACCTGCTGAAATTCCCTCTTCATCGCAACAGTTACAGCTGCAGCAGCCCTGCCCTCTTTTGTATCTGGCCACTCTACTATAGCTAGTGTAGCTTTAACTGTTGTGATGAAGAGGGAATTTCACCCTCTACAATTGACACCTGCTGAAATTCCCTTTCCTACATTACTGTTAAAGATACAGGAGCCCTGTCCTCCTTTTCATATGGTCACCCTATCCGGGGACCTTCTGCATGCAAAGCACGTGCTCTACCATTCACCTATCATCCAGTGCAGCCTCCGAAAGCTTCTCAGAAATTGAATTTGACCCTGTGGATGGTGGAGGTTGCCCTTACTTAGATCAAGGACAGGGGATCTGTGGCGCTCCAGCTGCAGTCCCAGCCAGCTTGGCCAGTGGAGATGGGAGTGGTGGCCTTCCAGAGGTTGCTGGACTGCATGTTCCCCACCCCTGTCTTAGATGGCCAGAAGGAGTAGAGGAAGAATATAGAGGATCGGTTTGAGAATTTCAGAGTGAAGGGGGCGAGGCAGCAAAATCCAGCTCTGGTCAAACTGATTGTTCTACCACTGGATCACTCTCTGGTTACTCTTCTTCGGTAGCCACAAGAAATATGGGGCCATAGCTCATTGGTAGAACATGTATTTTGCATGTAGTAGGTCCCCAGTTCAGTCGTGGATTAAAGGAACTGATGGGAAACAGCCCCACTTGCTAGCAGAGCCTTCTGGAGAGTTTGAACTACAACTCCCAGAAGTCCTGACTATTGACTATGCTGATTAGGACTGCTGGGAGTTGAGTGAAACATCTGGAGGCTACCAGGTTGGGGAAGTCTGGGCTAGAGGGAACAGTGTCTATTTAATGCAATCTTCTGCAATCTAGGGCTTTCCAATAGGGGTGTGCAGAGTAGATCTGCTCTGGCCTGAAATTCGGGGCAGAGCTCCGATGAGGCAATTCCCCGCCCTGATTTTCAGGGTGGCTCTGTCTCCCTGCACAGCTGGATTGCTCATCGGAAAAGTGCTCTGTTTTTGGAGAAATGGGAATTGACGAAAGTGCATACATCTTTGTCATTTTTTAAAGATAAAGAGATGAAACTTGGCACCCTGGTAGCTCTTAAATAGCGCTTTAGCCATGCCAAGTTTACTGCAGATCCCGCCATCCCTTGATTTTTATGATTTTTTTAAAATCCCCTCAACCCCCCACCCAAAAAAAAACTATGCAGGACCTTTTGTCCTTTACTTTGCTGATGTACAGTTGTACATCTTCACTTCATTAAAATAGAGATCTGTTCCCAGACCCTTTGCTCTAATGGGGTGAAATGGGTGTATGCGTGTGTGATCACCCTATGAGAGGTCAGACAAGAACAAGTTGGAGTCCAACAGCAAAAGAGGAGGCTTGGATTCCCCATCCATACTGTAAATTGTCATCGACACTGTCTTTTCTTCTTTTGGTTTGCGTAGAGAACCCGGCTTTCTCTCGTAATTGCAGGTTTGGCAAATTTTGCTACAGATCCAGCTGTGCACAGCATTGACTGGCTGACAGCTGGAGTCCCACCTACTCCATTTCCCGCATGGATTTCACAGAAAGGTTTTGCATTTGTAAAAGGTGGCTGCATGAATGTTCATGAGTTTATTACACAATTAAACCATGGTTTATTAGACTGAGGACAAGTGTCATGCCTGTTTCTTCCTCTGCATTCCTGATCTCTTCACATACCTTAATTCAAGCCTTGTTAAACCTCAGTTTCTTGTTGCATCCAGACAAAGAAACTGTGGTTTAATTTCTGCTTTCTAACCAGGATATGAAACCAGGATCTGATCCTAGTATCCTATACTGGCTAGAATAGTTTAAGAAACTGCAGAGGTATTGAGTGCTGATACAGAAGGGGAATGTAGAAGGAGTGTGCAGATGCAACTCTCGTTCTTGATCTAATATCCAAGGGATGTGTGGTTAGCTCTTTCAGTTGTAGTAGTTAGAAAGGCTTTGAAACCCCTCCTATTTTGAATTACTTTTAATTGACGCAATTTGTTGGTCATACTGCTGTTTTTATTTATGTTTATGTTTTTATTACTACGGCTCTGGATTTCCTTTAGTTTTAGACTAAATTATATTTTAATGTATTATAGGTAGTTTTTTTATAAATGTCTATTTTAATATTAGATTTTTGTATTTATGTTTATATATGTATTTTGTTCACTACCTTGAGTGGAGATGGTTTAGAAGGCAGCCGATAAATATTTGAATAATCGGCTTTTTTAAAATAGAATATGGCATCCTTATATTAGAACATAAGATGTGCCATGCTGGATCATACCAAAGGTCCATCTACTCCAGCACTCTGTTCACACAGTGGCCAACCAGCCATCGGCCAGGGATGAACAAGCAGGACATGGTGCAACAGCACCCTCTCACCCATGTTCCCCAGCAACTGGTGCACACAGGCTTATTGCCTCAAATACTGGAGATTAGCACACAACCATCAGGACTAGTAGCCATTGATAGCCTTTGCCTCCAGGAATTGATCCAACCCCCTTTTGAAGCCATCCAGATTGGTGGCCATCACTACATCTTGTGGTAGTGAGTTCCATAATTTAACTATGCGCTGTGTGAAGAAGTACTTCTCTAGTATTGAGAAGAATACACAACAACCTCGTAAGACACATGGAACTCAGTGGTGTGATCTATTAGGATAACGGACAATTTATCAGATAATCTTGCTTGTACCAAAGAGTGATCAGAATGACTGTATAGAAATTGACTCACACGTAGTGTATTTACCCTACTGATCACAAAAGAGGTGGGGTAAGGACTCCTGACATTGGCAAACAGTGCTTGGGTGCGCTCGTTCCACTCACTTGGGCTGTGATCTTATATCCTGGCTTTCCTGCCAGTAAGACCTACTGAACTTGACGGGGACTTCCGTTTGAGCGGACACGTACAGGGTGTCTGCTGTTACTCTGTGATTTGCTCCTTAAATGTGGAGATAAATCAGCCACTGGGCTGATCTCTGGAGTGGTTGTTATTGCAAGACAGCTGCCCAGGCCGACTTAAAAGGATTTTGGAATTGCTCTGACTTGATACCTTCTTTTTCTTCTTCTTGTGAATCTTTGTCATCCAGATTTTCCAAGTTATCTTTGCAATTATGGGTTTTTTAGAAAATCATTTTAGAATGGAAGCTGGGCTTTCCCAGAGTTAGACAAGGATTTGTTAGTAATCTAAGTGCCCCATCAAGGGCTTACTTGAGGGAGGAGCTGTTTGTATGCAGAAGGTCCCTGGCATCTCCAAATAGGACAGAGCAGACCAGGGAACGCAATGTGGTACCCACAGGCGCTAATCCACCACAGGAGATATTTCTTGGCACCTGCTTAGCCCTCCTCCCCTCTGTTTTAAAAATTAGCACATTTTTGCACCAGCAGCTGAGATTGATATGAAAAAGGTTTCTGTTGGTGGTGGAAATTGTGGGTTCAAAGGAGTTTAGTGTGTTGGGACTCAGCTCCCACCTTATACACAGTCCTTTGGATATGTTGCTTGTCCTGTGCCGTGTCACTCATGGCAGCCATTTTGTGCTGGTGCCCAAGACAGTTTCTCAAATTACCAAACGTACCCACGGGTCCCAAAAGATGGCCTATCTCTGGAATAGACAGTTCTGGGCTAGAGAGACATATGGACTGTGTTGGTATAAGACAGCTCCCTACGTTCCTGTACATCAGGGTTTTCGAACCTTAGGCCCGAGGGCCAAATCAAGCTTGTGTGGGGCCCCAATCCAGCCCTTTGGGGTCTCCCCGATAGCCATGCCCCCTTCTCTGGCCCCACTCTATTCCCCCAACTGCAGGTAATTGGGGGTAGTTTTCAGGCTTTAGGTCCCCACTCCCCAATTCTAAATGGTTCAAATCCCGCTCCAAAGATGTAGTTACCTGCAGTAAGAGCTTTAAGCTGAGCTTTGCTGGTATATTTGGTATTTGGCCCCATCTCTGTTACCTTGGGGGCCCTTTGGCCTTCAGACCCACCGCAAAGAGCTTTTCAAAACTGAATTATAGCCCTCATTCTGCAAGAGTTTCTCCGCTCCTGCTTGAAGCCGTGTTACAAATCGAACATATTCTCATGGTAGTTCCTTGTGCCTGTATATTTCCTTGCGCAAGTTTTCCCCATAGCTTTTGCAGGGGCTGTAAAACAGAGGTGGAGAAGCCCAGGACTTGGGCGGGGGGCAAATATGGGCCTCCTAGGGTCGCAATCCATCCCTCTGGCATGGCCCCGATGGCCCCACCCCCTTTCCCCCCCATCACCGACCATTTGGAAGATTCCCGGCTTTTTTGCATTTCCCCCTCCATTCTACGAGCTCCGAATACCTCTCCTAAGGCTTAGTTAATGGCAGTAAGAGCTTTAAGCCATAATAGGCTGTTGTAATTTTGGCTCCACCCATTTTGCCTTTTGTCCTGCCTCTTTTGTCTTTGCCCACCAATGGAATGCACTGGCAATCCACAAGAGCTTCTCTGCATTTGGATTTGGCTCTTGGCCCTCCCTGCTATAGAAGAAAATGCACCAGTACGTCTCTGAAGCCGTAATTTCATGATTTTCCAATCTTGCTGTGTAAGCAGTATCATCTTTTCTTTCTTTCTCTCCCCCCACCCGCAGTTTGCTCCTTCCACAGCGATTTGAGTTGGCCAAATATTAAAAGGTCACCGTAAAAGAGTTCTTGCACAACGTCTTAAATTTGCATCAGTTTTATTGTGTAATTGCATGTCAGTGGTTTACAGAAGAACCACCAAGGAGCTGATTTGGAACTGTTGAAGCAATGATTCGTTTGGGGAAAAAACACTCATGGATAAATCTCAGATAATTGCAATGAGCTAAGGGGGTTCAGGTGGAAGTGAGGGGAAGAATGTTTGCAGAAGGCAACGTCAGGGGCAGAGAAGGATGCTGCAGTTTATGAAATGAGAGGTCATGTCAGGTTTTGAGGGCCCTGGATTGGGCTACTTTTCTGAAAATTGTTTCCAGTTGTACATGGAAGGGCTAGTTGCAATCCAGTTAGTTGGAAAGAAATGTCCAAGCCTTTAGAGCAGGTAGATCAAAGGCAATTTGATGTGGCGTCAGATCTGCAAACTGTATAGGTCATGGGGTAATATCCAATGTTTTGGGTGACCATATGAAAAGGAGGACAGGGCTCCTGTATCTTTAACAGTTGCATAGAAAAGGGAATTTCAGCAGGTGTCATTTGTATGCATGTCGCACCTGGTGAAATTCCCTCTTCATCACAGGAGCTATACTAGAGTGACCAGATCTAAAAGAGGGCAGGGCACCTGCAGCTTTAACTGTTGTGATGAAGAGCGAATTTCACCAGGTTCTCCATATATACAAATGACACCTGCTGAAATTCCCTTTTCACTACAACTGTTAAAGAAACAGGAGCCCTGCCCTCCTTTTCATATGGTCACCCTACCAATGTTAGCCTGACTTAGAATAGACCCATTGAAATGAACGGGACTTAGGTTAATCATGACTAATGGGTCCCATTCATTGCAAAGGGACTACTCTGAGTAGGACTAACTTCGGATACTGCCCATGGAGCTTGGGTGAAAAGTGATGCAAACTAAGCTGTAGAGCAGCCTCACCCAGTATGGCACCCTCTAGATGCCTCAGATTATCACTCCCATAAACTTCAATAGGAACTTAAGTTCAACACATCTGAAGAGCGCCAGGTTCAGGAAGGCTCCTGCTGTGATAATGTCTACTGGTACTTTCCACAGTGTAGAGGATGAGCCCATCATTCTGCGGTTGCTCACACAGTCATTCCCCCTTTGAAACTTTTGCTGGGGATGATACATATCTTTGAATATTGTTGGGCCTATTGGTAGAGAGGCCACTTTCACCATAACGAACCTGCCTGTGGCTGATGATTGGCTTCAGAAATCCTTTTCTGTGTCCCATCACTGTTGGCGGGGCCTTTTCAGGTGGTGGCACCATATACTGTAGAACATCAGCTAACCCAGCCCATCACCTTGTCCACACACTGATAAAGTACCACCAAATCATCCAAGAGTAATGCTTGCCCCCACATTAATTAGGGAAGCCTCTCTAGGAGGCTACCATGGCTGATGGTATCAAAAGCCAATGAGAGGGCCAGGAGAATCAACAGCATTCCTTCTATCTTGCAAAGCTTAATCCTGTGGGGAGAGGGGGGAACCAAGGCAATTTCAGTATCTAAACCAGGCCTAAACCCAAGTTGAAATGGATCTAGGAAACTGGTGTCATCGAAAAGTGCCTTTGCAAATAAATGGAATCTAGCAAAAAATATGGGAGGCAGATGCTGTCAACCCTTCAGCTTCCCAGCATTAAAAAATCCAAAACACCCCATATGTTTAAAAGATGTAAATGTCTATTCATCTATTTTAAAATGAGACTAATATTATTAGTGTGTATGTGTATGTTTGTGGGGAAACCCTGATGCAAAGCATCTCCAATCTCATGGTTTAAAATACCCACGTATCCGTATACATGAAAGCGCTTCTTTGATCAAATCCATTGTGAGTCCTCTAATTGTAAGTAGGTTGGCCTTTTGGAAGTGGAAAAGCTCTTCCATGTTCTACATTCGGTCACTCTGCAGCAGCAAGTTAGGAGAGAGATTGGATACTTTTCTTAAAAACAACAACAAATAATCAAACCACTAGATGAAGGATAATCCTTGCTTTAAAATAAAAACAAAATAGCCTCGGGTTTACTTTGGCGAAAAGCTACAAAGGTTCTGGTGATTAATTTTGAAAGACGTTGAGCTTTCCTGGTGTATGAAAGTGCATTCTCTTTCTCTGTCTTTCTCTCTTTGCTCTTTACGCTATAAGGGCAAACCAAAAGCATAGTTTTGTATGGCAAAGGGGTGGCTGACATTCTTTTATCTCTGCAATAACCATGCCTTTGCTTAATTTATCTAAATTTGTTGTGCTGTTAAGGAAGAGAGCCAAATCCAGTGGTCCCTGCCATATCTCTCTAGCCAGGGAATTTGTAATAGCCTGATCATCAGTCATTATGGCAGCATAATTTTGGTAAACATGACCTATAAGTATATCAATGCAATTTCCTTTATGGGCTTTTTCTCATCCCAGTAAACAATCCTTGTTTTGAATCCGCGTTAGGTAGCGAGAAAAGCGCTTTCTTCTCCAACCTCCACTTCCACTGCCTTTTATTTTATTTTGCTGTTTTGATCGCTGAGGTTGGGTCCACAGAATTAATCTCATCCTAGACAGCGCTAAGACAGCTCATCTAGAATATAATTAGATTATCATTATGGCGGGCGGACTTAAACGCAGTGTGATTAAGCAGTGGTGTCTGCTGCAGTGGGATAAATGGAGGTTTGTCATGCAGGTGAATCTGTTTGATTAGAGGTTTTTTAAATTTATTTAAAGAAATGGCTCTTTGAACATTTAAAATGATTAAACTCTTGGGATGGGGCAGGAAGTGAGAAGGAAGGGATTCCACTTATCCTAGGCTACTTATGAAGCTGCTCCCTGAGGAGACATAGGCAGCAGTTGCTAGGATAATTTCTTCTTGGCTGTTATGCCCAGTCTTGCGTGTGTCTTGGCAAAATATCTTATTACTTAAAAAGCCAACAAACACCGGGGAACTTCTCAGCGAGGTGACAAATCTGGCGTAGTTATTTTGTTGTTATCAATCAGGGATGGGGAATTACTTTTGGAGGGGCACAGATGATCGCCACAGCCCTATACATACCAAATGACGTGTGTGTGTGTGGAAACACGGCTGCACCTACACCCCTGAGGTCATTAATACTCTCTCTGAGTTTAAGACAGCCATAAAGACTAATCTCTTCTGGCAGGCCTACCCAGATGAATTTTAAACCTAAGAATTTTAAGATGTTGTGATGGTTATTTTAATATTGTATCGGTTTTATATGCTCTTTTAACCAGTTTTGTGTATTGTATTGTTGTATTTAATACTGTTTCCTGCCTCGATCCAGAGGGAGAGGCTGGTAAGAAATTCTTCTTATTCTTATTCTTATTCTTATTCTTATTTTATTGGGTTCTCGGCCAAAGCTCTGGCTCCTACTGATACTTGGGACATGTACCTGATTTCACAGTGCTCCACCTTTACCTGGATGAGGAAGGCCCTGGTGACAAACGGATGACCCACCTACTCCCTCACCCAGGGCAGTTTACCCACTCCACACTTTCTTCCTTCTGGGAGGACGTGGGGCCACCGTGAAGCCACCCAGTTCAGTCCCATTTTCTCCTTTGCCCAAACATGGGAATTTCCCTGAGTTCTATTAAATCATCAAATAAGGATGTCTTTCATGGAGAAAAGTGTTTCTTTTTGGCTCAACGGAATTTACAACTTGCTTTGCATCTCTGAGCCATCCTGCAGGCTGTTCCCTGAACTCTGGAAATTTTTCAGCACTATTTTTTTTGTCGTGGGGGAGGGAAGGTTCTACAATTTGCACCAATTTCTCAGCCACTTGCTCAAATAATGGCTGAATTTGCACAAATGACACAAATTCGGCCATATTCGCACAATTCACAGAATTTCAACCAAAATTTGCATGAAACGCAGAACCTACCCAAAAAAACTAAATTTAAAAAAAATATCAAAAAAAAAAAATAAATCCCAGAAAATTCACAAACTTGCTCGACTCGTTGCAGATCAAGTTGGTTGCCTCAGGGGGAACCGAAATGAAATCTGGGGGTGGAAGCCTAGGAAAATCTCTTAAACTCCACCACTCAGATGGATTTCTCTGACACCCCTATCATCAAAGCATGGGTGATGGAGTTTGGCTCCTTATTTATTTATTTATTAAAACAGTTATAGAGGAAATAGAAACAAGGTGCACTGTTACAAGATGGGGGATACTTGGCTCAGCAATACTACAAATGAGAAGAATCTTGGAATTGTTGTAGATCACAAGCTGAATATGAGCCAACAGTGCGATGTGGCTGCAAGAAAGGCAAATGCTATTTTGGGCTGCATTAATAGAAGTATAGCTTCCAAATCTCATGAGGTACTGGTTCATCTCTATTCGGCCCTGGTTAGGCCTCATCTTGAGTATTGCGTCCAATTCTGGGCTCCGCAATTCAAGAAGGACGCAGGCAAGCTGGAGTGTGTTCAGAGGAGGGCAATCAGGATGATCAGGGATCTGGAAACAAAGCCCTTTGAAGAGATACTGAAAGAACTGGGCATGTTTAGCCTGGAGAAGAGAAGATTGAGGGGAGACATGATAGCACTTTTCAAATACTTAAAAGTTTGTCACACAGAGGAGGGCCAGGATCTCTTCTCAATCCTCCCAGAGTGCAGGACACAGAATAACGGGCTCAAGTTAAAGGAAGCCAGATTCTAGCTGGACATCAGGAAAAACTTCCTGACTGTTAGAGCAGTACAATAATGGAATCAGTTACCTGGGGAGGTGGTGGGCTCTCCCACACTAGAGGCGTTCAAGAAGCTGCTGGACAACCATCTGTCAGGTATGCTTTAGGGTGGATACCTGCACTGAGCAGGGGGTTGGACTCGATGGCCTTGTAGGCCCCTTCCAACTCTGCTATTCTATGATTCTATGCAATCACCACTATGCACACTCAATTATTGAGCTGTTTTGGAGTTCCTTTCTGCTTAGGGCATTTTGAGAAAGAGTTTTTGTACTTCTGCAAACTTGGGGACTGCCCCAAGACTGCTCATATCCCCCTCTTGTGCATAGAGTGCCATTTTGGCTACAGCCAAAATGGCCCCTTCCAACTCTACTATTCTATGATTCTATATCCCATCCTATATCACAAGGATCTCAGGGCGGTGTACAGATGAAATCATACATATAAAATAAAACAAACAAAAAATAAACATATGGGTCCATATTCCTTTATAGCAAGGGTGCAGAACCTCTTTCAGCCTGGGAGCTGAATTCCATGTCAGTGATGCTTTTGGGGGCTGCATTCCAGTAGTGGTCCCTGGGCCTGAAGTTCTGCACCTGAGTAGAGCCTTTATAGTAAGACTAGCTTGGGGCTCATCCAAACCAAGCAGGATATTCAACTATGAAAGTGGTATGAAAGCGGTATATAAAAGGCAGGAGCCACACTACTGTTTTATAGCGGTACTGAAGTGCACTGACAACTGTTGGGGCCCATTGACACAGACCATATACCACTTTCATAGTATTATGTCCTGCTTGGTGTGGATGTGTCATGGGCCCCAACAGTTGCCAGTGCACTTCAGCACTGCTATAAAGCAGTAGTATGGCTCCTACCTTTTATATACACCTTTCATAGTGGAATATCCTGCTTGGTGTAGATGAGCCCTTGGTCACCCACCAACTAAGAATGGATTTACTTTCTGGCTTGTAAATTGTCCACCCCCATGTCTTGCAATGAGCCCAGGCATTCTGAGACCTCAAAGGCTGACGTGGCCGTTCTCTACCCATCCTTTATTTATTGCTACTGAATAAATTTGTTCTGGGCCACGTTTTTGCCAGTGAGTCAGTAATATGCACATAGATACATGTTAAAAAATAATTTTACTGCAGATCAGGACCATAAATTTAAGAGCTTTCCGCTGTGTTTCAGTTGTAAGTCTCTCCCCACCCTGGCTGGATAGGTACAATATCTGACTTTCTTTTGTCAATGTAATGTCAGGTGGATTGCTGAAGTTGAATCTTGCCTGAAAGTGGCAGCGTTCTGCTTCCTGTCATGTTGTACTGGCATAACTTCTTCATTTTTTCCCTTTTTAAGTCCTCTTCTTCGTTAATATGCTGCGACAACATGAGAAGTGAGTTATTGACGGCAGCTGAAGTTGAGGCCATTATAACTGTAATCAATAACACGCCTGCCGGAATAATAACCACTACCAGGAATGCATTTTTTTGGTATTGATTTCAGAATTCATGTTTCCTCTGGCTGCTGTCCGGCCACCCCCCCTCCCGCCCCCAAATTTGCTTTACTGTTGATTTATAAAATGAAATTATTTGCTTTGGAGAGAATTCTGCTTATCTTAAATATTGAGGAAAACTGATGACTTATCAAGATGTAAACTGTGCTGTCATGAAAACATGTCTTCCATCCAAAACAGTTGAGCATGCCTCCAGATTCTGATGTAGAATTGGGGTTATTTCAGTGCTAAAGTTCTAGATCTACTAAGACAAAAGTTCAGCACCACTCTCCCAAGAACTGTGTGTAAAAAAAGCTAGGGAAGGAGGGAATGTCATGTTCTCTGGCCCAGATCCTACCCTCTGGCTCTGAGGTGGGGGAGCCATCACTGAGTGAGTCATCTTCTGTTATCCTGGGACCTTCCAGGCCAGAAGGCATGGCTTTTCCAGGCTCTTTGGGTACCCCCTTTAATGTAGTTCTCAACACCTCCATGCTGGAGGTGCAGTCAGCTGCAAAATCAGGCAATGGCTTTTGAAGACCCAGATGGCTCCTCAGAGGGTGGGATTAAGTGCGGGCCAAAATCATTTAGCCTTCATAAAGCTGAAGAAGACGTCTGCGTATTGCTCAGACAACAGCTCTTCTTGAGGGAGTGCCAGACAGCATAGAGCTGTCCAGGGTGCTGATAGATCCTGTCTGGTTTAGTATGGCCATCCTACATAACCAAACTTGCTTCTGCTTCATGGGATTGACCTGGCCATTCTGGCGAGTGCAGCTGCTTCCTACTGGCTCTGCTTGGGAAACCTGAGTTGAGCTACAAAGGACAGGGGGGATTCAAAATGTCAGGTCTCAATGGAATACATTTTTGGAGTCCTTATTCAGTAAAAAAAAAAATCTTGTCATACTTTTAGTGTCTGTGAAGGCTAGGAGCTGTCCTCTAAGCCTAATTAGCTAAACAAAGCAAGGGAGATGCCTATCAACAAAATGTAAATCTGGAGGACCACGTCCCACCTCTTCTCAATTCTGCCCACTTAACTCTGCAGCAAACTCTGATCTGCCAATTCTGGTGCTCCCGCTCCCTTTGACAAGGGCTGAGTTTTCATGGGGGGGAGAGGGAGATGGCCCTTGAATCTGGTCCACCTCTTTGAAGTTCTCCTGGGAAGATTCTTCTCTGATTCCTGGAGAGTCTTGGGACACTTTCTCCCCTGCTCTGTGTCTTGACTGGTCTTCTATCTCTGCCTCCGATTCTGACCCAGAATCTGAAACCATGTCCCCTCCTGATAATTGTTGGCCTGCAATTGCCAGGAGAGGTCCTAGGGCAGGCTGTTCAAATGAGGAAGCATTTGCCTTCCAGCGTTAGAAGAATGGATAGATACCACAACAACCTCAGGAGGGGGAATCCAAATGGGGATTTCCCCCTGCCCTGTGCTGCCTCTGCTACCTTTGCAACTGCCACAGCAAGCTCTGTGGCAGCTTCTGACAAAGCTGTTGTGATCTCAGAAGCAGGTGGGTAGAAGGGGGCTTGCCACTGTGTGGGGAGAGAGGAGAGGACGTGGAGGGGATGTGGTTCTGCAGGATCCACAAGCCTCTTGGTTCCCAGCCATGTCCTCAGGTAAGTCAGCAAGCTGGACATTTCAGAAGCCCACCCAGCTAAAAATAGCTGACTGGAGCAAACTGTGTGGGGGCATTCTTACCTTTGTTCCTCCCACCTTGCCTGGAAATGCATAGAATGGAGACATGGCTCAGATTTTGGAGACCTCTGTCCATAGAGCAGCAACCTCTTAGAGTTGTGCTCTAGGACATTAAAAAAAGAAAAGAAACCCTAAGTACAGATGGAATATCTTTCTGTTCTCATCCTTGTCGTTTGCATTTAAGGAATTGGAGGGGGAATCCCCTCACATATATCTATATATCAGCATATTTTAGCTGAACGCTCTTACTGCCAGTGACAAAGCCTTAAGGGAGGCATTTCAAACTT
This sequence comes from Elgaria multicarinata webbii, assembly GCF_023053635.1. Taxonomy (NCBI): domain Eukaryota; kingdom Metazoa; phylum Chordata; class Lepidosauria; order Squamata; family Anguidae; genus Elgaria; species Elgaria multicarinata. The sequence continues at coordinate 10,434,361 of NC_086188.1, forward strand.
TTCAGAACGGAGAAGACTCCACACAAAAGCTAGGACACCACCCAATGATCTGTGCTGGGGGGACAGTGGGTGGGGCCAGGGAAAGTGGGTGGGGCCATTGGGGAACCTGGGAGTGGTGGATGTGCCCTCCCTGATCGGCCTGAAGTACTGCAGCTCAGCAGGGACTTTATAGCAACGCTGGTTGTTCACGCATCAAATGGGGCACGGATTTGCCATCTGCAAATTGTCCATCCCCCTGCTTTACAACGAGCCCAGGTATTTCGAGGCCTTGAAGGCTCAGGTGGGCTGTACTCTACCCGTCCTGTACTCTACGCCGCCACATGATCCTTGTGATATAGGGCAGGATATAAATGTTTTAATAAATAAATAAAATAAATATAGAGAAGCAATCTCTTAGGGTTGCACTCTAAGACATTAACATGAAATCAAATACAGATTGAATACCTCTCTTCTCATTCTTGTCTGGAGGGAGGATCACTTAAAAACCATATGGTGGGATAGATTAGCCACACAGACTCAGAAGTATTCCTTTTGGGGCAACGTAGGATGGGGAGCTTTTTTCTTTTTTTTATACTATTTTTATTGATTTTCAAGTAAGGACAAATACAATAAACACACAGAGTAAAAGAAAACACTCAACAACAATATAGATGTTCCCACAGCACCACTATAAAAAAGCATGGGTGTTCATTCCTTCAATGAGCACTTGGTACAGAAAAAGATGCAGGTTAAGTTAGAACTTCTGACCAAAAGGATTTCTGAGTCATTGGGGGTCTAGGTTCACCAGGATTCATATTAATAAATGTAAAAAAGTCCAACCAGTTTTCCACAAATGTGTCTGATGTTATTTCTCCTCTTGCTAACCTGCTATGTTGTGTCAATTTATCATTTAAAGCTAGTTTCCAAATCTTATCAAACCAGCGTTGATGCTCAAAAGGTCTGTCGCTTTTCCAGAATTGGGCAATTTCCCACCTGGCTACAGCCAGCAAATGGGTGACCAAGGCTTTGGGAATAATGTTTCTATTGGCATTCCTAAAAATAGAAAGTAGAGCCAGTGCTGGATCAGTTTCTACTTTAACATGAATAATGTTTGTAATGGTTTGGAAAACGCTTGACCAAAAAGTTTTTGTTGTAGCCCACATTCCCTCGAGGATGATGTGTGTATAGGTGTGGAGTACATGCTGCCCCAGGTGGGTGGGACCCGAGCTAAAAGCAAGGATGGGAGGGGGGAAAAATCAATTTCTTTAGTTCACATTTAATGCAAATTTATTCACAGTTCCTGAGCCAATATATGAACTGAAATGCTGTTGTTCTTTGATATTCACCCTTTCACAAATTATGGAATGGAGCACTCTAACAAAATTGCATATAAAAATGGGGAAAGTGCACACAAAAATGCATATATTGATGAAAATAATGTGCAAAACCCCATTATATTTGGGTAAACTTTCTCGCATTAGGATAAAGGGCATACAAAAATGTGTATCTTGAGAGTTTTATGCACAAAAATGTGTGTGAGTTTTTGTATGGGCTTAATCTTTTTTATCGCTAACTGATGCCAAAATGGGATGCAATGAGTGAAAGGTTGGAAAAACGATCAGTTGGGCAAACCCAAAATTGACAAGTTCGTCTTTCCTTAGTTTCAACAGTGGTTTAGTCAAAAGTTGTTTTCAGTTTAATAGATTGTCAGGTTAGTATTAAGAACACTGAACGTCCCAGATAAAATGCTGTGCAAAGCTTTTGTTGCTGTGACCATTCCTTTCTTTTTGTCCTCGGAGGGCCTTCCTTTTGTTGATATCAAATTAGTTCTGCAACTTCAATAATGTATGTGAAGTGAACTGGGGCTAAATGGGACAGCAATATGGACAAATATTTTCATTTTGTTTTTATCATGCTTTTTTATGTCTCTGACCAATTTCTCAAAATGAAAGAGCGGACAGGGAGGCGGCATTGACCATAAATTGCAAGTAATCAACCAACGAGGAAGATTTATAAACAATGGAATGTTTTTATATTAATAGAACTTCCGTGGTTTAAACTAACCTCAAGTAGCGATGATCCAGAACACATTCTCCTCCTCCTGCTCCCCCCAAATGACTCCTGATCCATTCCCAATCTGGTGTGGGACTACACCTCCCCGTTCAAAGATTATGCTCAGTTTCATCTCTGAAATATCCACATCACTTTACAACACTCTGATATGAATATGTTTCTATTACAGCCCTTGCACCTGAATTGACTTTCAAAGAGGTTGTTCCAGCACTCCTCCTCTCCATTTTCAGGAGGCATAGATTATGTTTCTCCTTAATTATAACTTGGGTTTCTCCTTTATAACCAGGTGCAGTCCCCTTTATCCTCTTAGCTCAGATTGTTTTAAAAAAGAATTCAGCTCTGTTTACTCTGGACCTCAGAACATCAATGCAACAGTTTGAACTGTAATAGTGGTAATAATAAAAATAGATGATAAAGTCAGCAGCCATTCTGAGAGCCAAAGAAAAACAGATGATTGAAACCATCTGAATCTGATTGACTGTGAACCCCAACGGGGATATACTTAGTGTAAACTTGTAAATGAAATTACAGTTCTCATAAGTCCATATAAATGATGTGTATATGGATGGGGAATCTGTGGTCTTTGAGATGCTGGACTTCAGTGTCCATCAGCCCCAACTAACATGGTCAAGGGTTGTGGATGATGGGAGTTGCAGTCCACCAACATATGGTGGCCACAGGTGCCTCGCCCCCTGATCTAGTAGCAGTAGATTAAGACCTCATTCTTGCTCCTGAGCTCAAAGGACATGCCTGCTGCAAGAAATCCCCTGTATGTTCTTTGTTCCCTCTTATATATCTAGAAAAATCTTGTGAATCCTGTTGAAGAGCAGGATATAAATACCCTGAATAATGAGAAACTATTGGTTTCTCATTATTAAAACTTGTAATTTTCAAGTCCCTCCCTCAAGTGGGTGGACTGTTTTTTTCTGACCTCTCAATGCATTGTTCTCCTGGTTACCTATTGTAGCACTGATTGGGTTTTATGGTGCGTTGTCTGTCATTTAATGTTGTTCATGTGGTTTTGAGTTGGCCTGGTGGAAAAAATGTAGGGTAGAAGTTTTTTAAATAAATATTTCAAGGTCTGCAGTGCCAGCCTTACCATTAGGCAGCACGAGGAGGACCCTTCAGGCAAGTGATTTGGGGTTTTATAGAAAGACAGCAAATTAGTTGTTGTTATTATTATTGTTGCTGCTAAGAAAAAGGAGGGACTCTTGTGGGATCTTCTACCACATGTGCCAAAATAAACTAAGTGCCCTCAATTACTGTGTGTACCTTGACTTGGGCTAATACAGGTATTGAGCTAACACAGCTTTTCCCAACCTGCTGCCCTCCCTCAGTGTTGGACTACAACTCCCAGCAGGCCATGCTGGCTGGAGGATGATAGGAGTTGTAATCCATCACATCTGGAGGGCATCAGGTTGGATATGGCTGGGTTAGCACTTGTGCTGGACAGTCCTCGACTCTGTTCCCAGATCCAAGTTGGGAATTGGAGAGAGGGCAAGGATAGTCCCTGTGGTTTTGCTGTGCTTTTGAAGGCACGATTATGGATCAGCACAGCGGTCTGCATTTTTAGCCCCTCTTTTGGGGCATCATTAGGTGGACTGTTATGATCATAACAGTAGTGCTTGCAGTTCAAAATATACCACCACACCGCTGCTGACCACTTAACTGGGGATTTTGAAGGTACCACACTGGACGTGGTTGCTGCACAACCTCTGCCTTTCATCTGCTTCCATCAGAAGCAGAGCATCCTTTGGGTACCACATTCTTAGACCCCCAGGAGTGGCTCTGTAAAAAGAACATTGTTATCTAGTGTTGTTCCACCTTCCTTTCCAAAGTAAGCTCATTCTTCTCTTCTTCTCAACTTTCTTTCCTCCCCCCCCCCTTCCTACATGTCCCAGTTCATCTCTGTTGTTTTTTCAAACATGCTGCTTTAAACCTCAGCTAGAAGCATTTATCCTTTTACGGTCCATTTTTTACTAGGATGCTGCCATGATTTCCATTTAAACCCCCTTGTCCCCAACTCAAAATGATTTAAGCAGCTTCTGCAGAGACTCAAAACGGCGTTGATTTTAGAACTGTAAGTACAATAATTGTCCCAAAAATATTTAGTTCCATGTCTACAAGAGCAGCGTGTCCGTTTAATGCATGCTCTTCTCCTTGGGAGGCTTTTGACATTTCTTTGCTTGTTAGTTTTGCCCTTCTTGGAGCAAATGTCACTTGAGACCCTTTAACAACGGGCCAGGAAAAGAGGAAAAGTTGTATTTATTTTGGATCGCTCATGTCATTTCAGATGACATCAAGTGACTGACTTACGGTAAGTCAAAATGTCATGTTCATGGAGGTTTGCTTCTTCCCTGTTTATTAGAACAGTCACGTCGTTCATGCAAGGAACCTTTTGAGCCCAAGATGATAACTTGGGTTACTTAAAAATTGTGGCATTAATAGGAAGAGAAAGAAAGAAATGTCAATTGAACAGTGTGGTCTAGGTCTACCCTGATGTGCTCTGCAGAAGTGCCACCAGGGGGAATTGTGCAAGAGTTTTGCCTCTTGAACGCAACAAAATGTTGCAGTGTATCTTTACTTCCTAGCAGAGGGTGTTCCTGTTCACGATTCCTATCAGTCCTTCTCCATGAAGCTGTAAGGAACTCATTCAGGGCATACTACCATCGCCACTACTATCCTAGCTTTCTATTCTTCTCTTCCAACTTACACAGCATTCTGTGGCTACTTAACATTCTCAGTTCTTAGTGGGCTGGGGGTTTTTTTGGGGGGGAGGGATGTTTAATTCCACCCCCCCATTTGGGCTTCCCTCCTCCCCCAATTGTACATCTGCAAACTTCAACATTGGGGAGATCATTCCATAATTGGGGAGCCACCACAGAGAAGGCCCTCTCCGTTGTTGTCTCCTTCCAAGCTTCTCTCAGAAGAGGCAAACACAGGAGGACCTTAGATGTTGAGTGTAGTGTATGGGTCAGCAGAGGCGCTCCATCAGTTATTGCTTTCTCAAGCCGTGTAAAGCTTTATAGGTTAAAAACCAGCACCTTGGATCAAGGTGGTTGGAGTGGGGGAGGGGAAGGTGACATGGAAAACCTTTTGAATATTTTAGAACTCATTAAGCAAATTCTCATCGCTGTACAAAGAATGTAACTCATTACTTTGTAATAAATGCTGCGCTAGACATTTGTTAGAGCTTGTGATAGTCGATTAGATTAAGTGCTTTCCCCTATCATTAATGATATTAAGCTATCTTAGTTGTATATGTGGCAAGTTAAAATTACATCTCCCTTTTATGCTACTGCTTGTAGTTTTTTGGTTGTAGCCTCCGCAGGCCCCTTGAGAGTTGATGTTTGGCAGGCAAAAACAGGTTATAAAAATACGGAAGAGCACGGCTTGTTTGCCTGTGCCGTTAGCGTTTCATTTTTCCTTGAGAGCAAATTCTGATGTCATGTATTGCAGTGCTTGAAATTCTTTGCGTGAGGATCGAGCATGTGAAAGCGAGTTTTTTTTTTGTCATCACCTGTCCGACTTGTTCACAGCCCTAGCGCAGCAGCAGAGCACGTGTTTTGCATGCTAAAGGTCCCAGTTTCGATTCTCCAGGTAGTGCTGGGAAAGAACAAACCTGGAGAGTCGCTGCCAGTCAGTGTAGACGATATGGAGCTAGATTAGGGATGCACAACCTGCGGCCTGCCTTCCTAAAGGCCTTCCTGTCCCCCCTCACCCGTGGTTGCCTGCTCCACCCTTCACTTTCCCTGATTTCCCTACTGCTTGTACTTAGGAACACAGGAAGATACCTTATTCTGAGTCTGACCATGGTCTATTTATCCCAATATTGTCAGCACTGACTGGCAGCAGCTCTCCAGGGTTTCAGGCGGGTGTTTATCCAGCCCTCCCTGTAGATACTGGGGATTGAACCTGGGACCTTCTGCATGCAACGCAGGGGCTCTACCTAGTGAGCTATGGCCCCTCCTTTCCTCAGAGATCCACTACAAACCACTGTTTCCCCATTGTTGCTAGCAGCAAGGAAAATGATCTGGATCAGGTTCACTGAAGGATAGGGATTTATGAGAAATTCATTTCAGTTCATTTTTGCACTTTTCAGAATGAACGATCTGTCATTGAAATTCATATATGCCCCAACATGGCAATTAAACTGAGGGGGGAAAATGTCCATTGATACCAATGGACACACAAGGCTCTGTGGATTAGATATGGGATAAAATTAACCACATTCCTGGCCCTGGGCCTAATTTCCAAAGCTGGCTGTGTACAATCATTTCAGGCCTCTGGCAATATTGATCTATTCTTCCTGCAGCAGCATGCTGGATCCGGGGCGGGGCGGGGTGGGGGAGGGAGGAGACAGGGAGAGAAATGGGCGTGTGTGTGAGGAAGTGTTCCATGTAGACAAACACACCTGATTTGCAGTTGAATCTGACTCTAATACTGGTGACTGGACCGCATCCCCTGCACCACCAGAGGGCGGTAAGCTAGCTTAAGAAAGACAGCTGGTATGCATCACCCTAACACCTCACTGCCACTCTGCTCTGAGTCCGCTGCCTGAGGTAGGACCTAATGGTAGGGCCGGCCCTCAGAGAGGGAGAAAGGGTGGCCTTGCCTACTACTGGCTTTGAACTCACCCCCGGCCAGCAAGTGGTCTGTAACAGACTACCCTTGATGGAAAGGGCCCCTGGGCAGAAGAATGGTTAAGAACATAAGAAGAGCTCTGTTGGATCAGACCAAAGGTCCATCTAGTCCAGCACTCTGTTCACACAGTGGCCAACTAGCCATCGGCCAGGGACCCACAAGCATCACACTGTGCAACACCACCCTCCCACCCATGTTTCTCAGCTACTGGGGTATAGAGGCTTACTGCCTCTGATACTGCCCTGTGTTAAAGTAAATACATGGTGTGAGTGCCATGTTTAAACTTCCAACATCTGACCTGGCAAAGTGTGGGTAATCTAGCCATCTACTGCTCCGGTGGGACTGAACAAGTAAGACATCTAGAGTCCTAGTTTGACAAGAACATACCCGTGGGTATATACCTTCATTGTTTTGTTTTTTGCTATTAAAGGCAGAGAGGCAGGGGAATGTATTAATGCCAAAATGTCGTTATCTTACACAGGCGTTCTGTTTTTCAGAGTGCTTACGGGTAGAAAACAACACTAACATGAATTGTATTTCTGCAAAACAACTTGCTTCTGTTCATTTTTAAAGCATACCTGCTCTCGGGACTGGTTCCAGGTTTTTGTGGGCCCTGGGGCAAGACACCCTCAATGGGGCCCTTCCTTCAGTGAGTCTATCTTCTCACCTCCGTTTTCACCAGCTGCTCCTCATCCTTTCCCCCATCATGGCCACCTCTTGCTTACTTGACAGGCAGAGAGCCAGGAAGCAAGTAGGCAGTGGCATCTCCTGCTCCACCTTCATACCATCAGTGTTGTCTGGGCAAAACAAGCAGGTTGCAATGGTGAAGAGGAAGAGCAAGCCCAGGAAGGTCATGTCAGCAGACCCTTGCTGGGGTATGGGCCCTCAGCAAGTGCCCAACCAGTCCTACTTCTGACATCAGCTCTGCTAGCTCTTGCTAGCACCCAGTTCTAGAGTCTCTTATTTCCCCCTCTAAATATGTATTTTTGCAGCGGAAGGCAAGACAGGTTGCCGTATGCTTGGACACATATTTCTGCCTTCACAAAAATACAAAGAAGCCCCGAGCAGCGCTGTTGGAAATAGGGACAATAGATAAAGTATTGTGGATTGGAGGCAACTCAACTTCTAATGTAATGGTTTCACACCATGCTTCTGCAGATACTGTTCCTAGGAGACATCTCTTGTACAGACAACGCTACATAGAAGCTGACCTTTTGTGCTGGACAGCTGATATTAACAAGTGTGATCATTAACATGCTACTGACTTTAATATCTCTTGGTTGCTTCAGCACCGGAGGGTTAATTCTGATGTAGCCTACCGTGGTCCATGGAAGGCTACTCATTTTTTTTAAAAAAGTTACACCAGAATAGATAGAAGCCATATGGATTTTGCAAGAAAAATCCATTCGGAGGAGCAGATTGAAATCTACAGTCTTGCCTGTGGGTTTTTCCCCTGAAAAAAACTAACATGGGTTTTGCATGTGAACTCTTCGGTGTTTCCCATAGCAGGGGGAGAGAAAGGTAGGCAGAGGGACAGAGGTGCAATATGCGATGGCTTAAACTATCTCATTTGTTTATTCATCATTTATTTATCATAGGATATTTTATCCCGCCCTTTAGTCAAAAAGGTTCCCAAGGCGGCTTCAAAAATACTTCTGAACACAGTCCCTGCCCATAGGCTTGCAATCTAGAAAACAATACAGGAAAGGAAAGGGGATTGGGAGGGAGGGAGGAGGGGGGAAAAAGAGCAAATTTAGTACTAGATTTTTAGTTGCAAAGTTCAGCAGGTCATGGACATAGTAGAAGGGTTGCTACTTCCTCTCCCTCTAATAGCCTCATTCAGATCCAGGCATGATGGAGTCATACCTACTCCTGGCTTAGCAAATTAAGCTAAAGTACAATGCATACCCTGACATAATAAATTTCAGACTTTCTCAAGAATAACAGTATTTATTATTGGGTTCTCTTATGCCTGCTTCCAACAAAATGGAAGACAAAATATTACCATTACAAGCTCTTGAGGTGTGAGAGTTCTCGTTAACATTGTCTCTCATAAAGCAATCATGTTCTAACATATATGCTCAATTTTAGAGTTGTTTAAACTATTGATTTTTCTCCCTCCCTCCATCTGCTTCTCCGTGAAATAGTCTATGTTTCTCCCCCCACCTGCATTTCAGTTCTTCCCTCTTCCATTTTCTCTGACTGAATTACCCATCTTTTTCTCATTAGGTCTTAATTGTATTCAGAAGCAAGTTTCTCCCAGGTTATGCCATCTCTTTACTACAGGGCAGGCCTCTGGTGGATTGTCTGTGGTTTCTCAGACAAGTATTGTAATCACTCCGCTCAAGACTTGAAGAGTCGTACTGAGTCTCTTTCCCCCATTTTCTTTCTCCCTCCCTCCCCTCCTCGAAAATAGCTTTTCTGATTGCCAGGCTGGCTAGTATAGATGAAAATACATTACATTTACTCATACCCTTTGAATAGATTGAAGGCTGAAAATAACCTATGTTCTGGCAGAAAATAGCAAGTGAGTTAATTGCAAAGGAGACCTCTTTGGAGGGCTGGCAGGCGTAGCGCAACCCTTAAAAGGCACACGCCGACCGGTTGATCAGATCGTGGCACCTCCGTGGATGACAGTGTGAAGTGTTGTTCCTTAGTTAGCTGGCCTGGATAGTTTGGAGATCGGCACTGGTTGTATAGAGATAGAGGTTAGTGTGTGCTTTCTTTTGGAGGGTGTGTGTGGTTGTTTGGGTGTATTGCTGGGCCAGACATTGGCTCTCAGCCTACCTCACAGGGTTGTTGTGATGATAAAATGGAGAGGAGGCACCTTGGATTAACGCTTAAAGGCGGGGTAATTTTTTTAAAAATAATTTTAATAAATGAATCGGAGGAGAAGGCACTAGAAGAATTTGCACAAAGCTCCTGTATCGTATCTCCATTGGTGAATCCAGTCCAGATACAGTCTCTCAAGGCTAGCCCACACGTGCAGTGGAACAAGACAGAAGAATGGTCAATACCACTTTGGACTGTAGGTGGAAGATACCATTTCTGGCTGCTTACCTGTGTAGATTTTGTTTTTTGTTTTCTTAAAAAATATATAAGAACAATGATGATGATTGATTTGTAAATCCGCTTACCATAATGAAATATATTTACAGAAGCAGTTTGCAAAATCAAATGTTAAAAGAGGGGACAGAGGCTTAATTTTTTTAAAAAAACCGCTCATCTTTCGGGGTGCACGTGGCCCCTTTAAGACGCTGCAGGGCTTCCCTCATCCCTACGCGTCACCCCGCCTCCCTGCCGGCTTATCCCGGCAGGTCTAGCTCAGAGTCACCGGAAGAAGGAGGTTTACTTCAGAGCTAATGAAGAACGTTCTAAAGAAGAGTGTGCCCGGGTAAAACGATAGAAGAAAAGGTATTTCGATTGACTGGGCTCAAGTTGCATTTTGTAACGTAGCAAGGGAGGACGCAACAATGCACTTAAACAACGGTGTAATGAATAGTGTAGATGCTCCCCTGGTGTTTTCCAGATGTGTTGGACTATAACTCTGTTATCCCCAGCCAGCATGGAATTGATGGGAATCGTAGTCCAATAGTTGTTGCCTCCTAAATAGCAGGGAGCAAATCCTGCAAGTAGAAACCATGACTCCTGCCATAGCATGAGGCACACTCCAAATCCCCATAGACCTTATGGGCCTGTCCTTCCCCTCCTTTCCTGTTCTCCTGCCTACAGTGTTCAGAAGACACCTTAAACCACAGCTTTAACTATGGTGGTTAAGTGAGAAAGCCAGGCGATGTTCAGAAGACACCATAAACCACAGCTTTAACTTTGGTGGTTAAGCCAGAAAGCCAGGTGATGTTCAGAAGACGCCTTAAACCATGGCTTTAACCATGGTGAATAAGGCAAAAGAACCTGCCTCAATCCAATCGGAGAGGTGGGTAAGAAAATTATTATTATTATTATTATTATTATTATTATTATTATTATTATTATTATTATTATGGTTTAAGGTGTCTTCTGAACACGGCCTGGCTTTCTGGCTTAACCACTGTAGTTAAAGCTATGGTTTAACATGTCCTCTGAGGGAGCAGTGAGTCATCTCTGTATGTTTTTTTCTCTCCCTCTGGGGTGGTGGTGGTGGTACATATGGATCCATGAGGAAGAACCATGCAACCAGGCAGGTTGGCACACCTGGGGAGAAGGGGGTAGGGTGACCATATGAAAAGGAGGACAGGGCTCCTGTATCTTTAACAGTTGCATTGAAAAGGGAATTTCTGCAGGTGTCATTTGTATATATGGAAAACCTGGTGAAATTTCCTCTTCATCTCAACAGTTAAAGCTGCAGGTGCCCTGCCCTCTTTTAAATCTGACCACTCTAGTATATCTCCTGAAACTTTAACTGTTGTGATGAAGAGGGAATTTCACCAGGTTCTCCTTATATACAAATGGCATCTGCTGAAATTCCATTTTCTATGCAATTGTTAAAGATACAGGAGCCCTGTCCTCTTTTTCATATGGTCACCCTAGAAGGAGGGTGTTTGCGAAAGCATATCACAGAAGAGCCCCATAAAACCTAGAACTGAGGCAGCCTGCAGCAATGTTTTTTTTTTTGTAAACTTCATTTATTTATTTTATCTCATAGAATTTCTATACCGTTGTGCATTAAAAATAGTAATAATCCCAAAGTGGTTTGCAAGATAAAATCAGGATAAAAAAATACAATAAACCCAATTATTAAAACAATAAAACAGCGACAAAACAATAATATCTCATTAAAGTAGCTAAGGGGAGCTGACAATGCTAGTGCTTGGGGAAATGGCTGGGGCAAGGAAGTTGTGCTTTCAGTTGTCAGAGGAAGCTCTCACCACTAGGCAGCCTACCTCATCTCAGTGGGGAGTTCGTTCCACACGGTGGCCGCGAGAGATGTGCAGGGATTTCATGTCAGTTTGCAAATCACTTGAAAATGCCCCAAATGTGAACGTGAATGCATATTCTCTGAAAATGTTTACAAATTCCCCAACCTGAGTTCGCATTGGCAAAAGGCGTACTTGGAAAACGCCCGACTTCTCAAACTGCACCAATTTTGAGAAAATGCACGTTTGCCAAACGGGCAGGTTTTGAAAAAGGTGCAACTTTCTCAAAATGCATAACTTTTGCTAGTCAAACGAACCTGTTGTTATTGTAAATACAAATATTGAAAATAAATATTCTATCAATATTATATATTATATTAATCTATAAACATTGTAAAATAAAATAAAAACAGGTTGCAAATGAGAATGGGAGCAAGTGGAACTGAGCTTTGAAGTAAGGTTCAGGGAATTTTAGCGAGCTCATGGCACTCCCTTCAAAATAGCGAGACCAGGGTAGCATCGATGGGAGAAAGCGGTCTCTCAGATTATCTAGTCCTGAGTTATGTAGGGCCTTATAAGACAGCAATGGCACCTCGTTAGCTAATTAGCAGCCAGTGTGAATTGGGGGAGGGAGCGGTAAAGACAGCACATCCCCCCACCCTTGCAGTCTGAATTGGCACACTCCATTTTTACCTCAGGATTTGACGGCCTTCTTTGTGGAGATTAGGCCTCAGTTTATTTTTCCTTTTACTCTAAGGAACTTAGGGGGCTTCTCACATGGTCTCAGCTTTGGTACTAGTGAGACCCAGACCCTAATTAGTTTCAGTCGCTTCAGGTGCCCTCAGACTGTTTGCCAGAGAGTATTTCACTCTGTTTATATTATTATTTTTAAACCTTTCATCCTGTGTGATCTGCCCTCACGCAGGTGTGCATTTGCCATCTCTGAAAGCCTTGTTTGTTTTCTTCCCTCCCTCCATACGGTGCTAGATGTAACCCAAACCACATGAAGTATTCCAGAATGTTTGCTGTGGTTTTCAGGGATATTTTTAAACAGGGCTGCCTGCCTATTTTTATAGGCTGCAGACTCGAACCCCACAGTGAGGACCCCCCTCAAACACATTTGTGCCTGAGGGGGCAGGTAGTCTGTTTGGCTCGCTGATGTTTTGCTTCTCTCCTGAGCGCGGGGCGGAAATATTTTGCGACTTGAGGTGCTCTCTTCCTCCATTCCATTATAACCATTCGGATATCAGCTCCTGCTTCACCTGTTTTCTTCGCCACCCCTTCAGGTGCCTCCTGAGCCTTAGGGTGGCCAGGTGGCCTACTTTGTAGAGAACAGTCCTCTACTTTTTTAACCTGTTGGATGTTTTTTGTGGTTTTAATTTTTGTGAACCGCCCAGAGAGCTTCGGCTATTGGGCGGTATAAAAATGTAATAAATAAATAAATAAATACTTTGGAGAGCTGGCAAAGGACAGCCCTCTATCTGAAGGTGTCCTCTACTTCATGGGCTGCCCACTTCAAGTCTGGTTTATAAATAAAGAACCATAAGGCGGGAGAGAAGGGGACTTCAGGTTGACTCTCAACATTTAGCACCTGGACGGCACACTGAGTGAAGCACACAGGCCACTTAGTCAGTCTTCCCCACTAAGGTGAAAAGTATTTCTGTTTAAATTATAGTTACTATTTCTGCACCTATACTTATAACTTCGCATGTGCACATGCTATGCAAATTTATTTATTAATTAAAAGTAGTTTTATCCCACTTCTGAGCCAAAAAGGATCTCAGAGCAACCTGCTCTGTACCCCCTAAGTTAGCCTGCTGCCCTTCAGGGAGTGGGGGTGGAGGATGGGGTCCCATTGCTATGTTGAAGAAAGATTCAACTACCAGTCCAGACCAGAAATTTGGGGAAGGCATCCAGTAAGTTCATCTTCCCAACTTGAACTCCCCCCATCTGAATGTGGTGGACTACAAACCGCACCATCTCCAGCCAGCCAGCATTGCCAACAGGTATCCTGGATGGGGTGGATGGGATTTGTAGCCCAACTCATTGGGAGGGCACCAGTTTGGGCCAGGTTGTAATAAGAGGTGTGTGTGTTGAGTAGGCCAGAGCAAATGCTCAGTCATGTCAATCCCTAATGCTGGCCTAAAACGCAGCACCAGGGCCAGCCCTACCATAGGGCAGAGTGAGGCAGCCTTCTCAGGCAGCAGATGCTGGGGGTGGGGGCAGCAAGGTGTTGGAGGAGAGAGCTAAGTGCCAAGAGGCCTGCCCTGTGCTCCCTAAGCTAACCTGCTGCCTTCAGGTACAGTGGAGGATGCTAATCCATTGTCCGTGTTGAAGAAACAGTCCGGATGGCTTTCAAGAGAAGGCGCAATTTTGTTCTTTGCTTCAGGCATCAAAATGTCTTGGGCTAGTCACCGGACCACTAAAAAGAGGAACTATCAAGCTACCTTTTTTCTTAGGGTGGCTTGTTTCGCATTCCGTGCCTACTCTTGTCACCTGAAAATAGGATCCAGCCCACCTGACCTAAGATTTTTTCTGTGTGACATTTCTCGTTTGTATAGGACTTCAACTTGACTTTTGGTACTTCTACTGCTTATCTTTTTCAGGGGTGCTGTTGGGTTCATCAAGTTTGTGTTTCTAGCAACAGAAGTGTATCAGCTGGCCAACAGTGGTAAGAGTCATTATTTTTTCTCTGCAAAGGGGTACAGATGGCTGTTGTAAAAAATCTCCACAGTTAGAAGTTTTGGATCTTCCTGACCTCTGCTGTTCCCAAACCTCTTAAAAACCCTGCTCCTTTTGACCTGAAGTCTTTCACGGGAAAACTTTAAGTTCAGCTTCTAGAAATTACTTTTAGTGACCTCTTTTTGGTCACATAATGAGATGGTTGAGATGGGTAAAGTTGTAGGCTTAAAGATCGGCTTGTTGGGGTTTCATTGAAGACTGTGGATAAAGGACATTTCTGGTTCATGAAACTGGTGCTTGACAACTTAGAAAGCTGTTGCCAGTCATAATAGACAGTACTGGGAGCGACTTGATTGAAGTCTTATGTAGGGGCTGTTCACACAATATGCTAGCCACAATTCATAAGTGGCGATGTGGTGGTGGGTTGCTCCCCAAAAAGACTGAGGGGCTAGCTCATACTTGTTGCCACCCCTGGTGTATACAGTACTGAGGTAGATGAGCCAGTGGTCTGACTTGGTATAAGGCAGTTTCCTTATAAAGAAGATGAGAGTCAAACAAGGGATTACAAGGCTGTAATTCAGTGGTAGATATGACAGATTATGCACGGTGAAGAGAAGTTGGATAGGAAGACATTTTTCTCCCTCTCCCATAATATTAAAACCCAGTTGGGTCATCCCATGAAGCTGATTGGTGGGAAATTCAGGAGAGATAAAAGGAAGGACTTCTTCACACGGCGCGTAGTTAAACTATGGAATTCACTGCCACAAGATGTGGTGATGGCCACCAATGTGTACCTCCGCTGAAAACTTTCCACAGCAGCAATGTGGATGACTTCAAATGGGGATTAGACAAATTCATGGAGGGTAGGCTGTCAATGGGTACTAGTCTTAGTAGATATTACCTGGTTCATATGGCACCGGCAGTGATGATGGCAGTGTGATTCCTGTGACATACTGGTCCATAGGCAGCTTTAAAGGGCCAAGCCAGCACCTTGAATTGATCCTGGAAACAAATTGGTCCCCAATGAATCTGGAATGGGACTAATATAGCTTGTCCTGCTGACCCCAGGCACACGTCTGGCTCCAGCATTCTGCATCAAATAAAGTTTCTGGACTAACTTCAAGAGCAACCCCGTGGATTATAGAAATCATGTTGCAAATCTATACAAATCAATCCAAATCAATCCTATACAAATCAATCAATCCAAATCAATCCAATTGGGTTCGATGGTATTTCTTTCCAGATCTAATGTGTGTTGTAGGATTGCAGTGTAAGGCACTATTTTAGCACCCCTCCAAATGATGAGAGCTATCTCTTTGTGGTTTCTCACAATATGAGATGAAGTTCCCCTTCTCTTTCTGTTCATCAATTGCTCTTGCAAGAAGAATGCCGTCAACATTGGTTACAGCCCAAGCTTTTGACCCAAACTGATTTTGGGAGCAGAAATCGGCATTGTAGTATTGCGATTATCTTGCCATCAGCTGGAACGCTCTACGTTAAATGCAAGAAGGTGCTTCTATCTATATTGTACATTTAGTATACAATCCCGTATAGTATAGTGCCAACAGAGTCCTCTCAAGTAGCAACAAAAAGGAGAAAATAGCTCTGCCTACTGTTGAAAAACGTAAGAGCGCAAATAAATAAACTCTAAATGTTCATTGTAATGCTTCTGAAGTGGTGTTGTCTTGACAACTCTCCCTCTCTCTTTCTCTCTCTAATAGGAAAGAAATCCTGGATGAGAGGGGGCTCTCTTTGACATAGGCAATTGAGGGTGGATATAAG
This sequence comes from Elgaria multicarinata webbii, assembly GCF_023053635.1. Taxonomy (NCBI): domain Eukaryota; kingdom Metazoa; phylum Chordata; class Lepidosauria; order Squamata; family Anguidae; genus Elgaria; species Elgaria multicarinata. Next base: position 10,450,374 of record NC_086188.1, read on the forward strand.
GAAAGAAAACTAATGGTTAGAAGTGTCTCACATTCCCCTCACAAAGCCTCTGGAAGCAGCAAAACCAGTGAATCAGAGATGACCAGAATTATTATGGCATAAGCTTTCTTGGACTGGATGCTACTTTGTCAGATATTCCAAGAAAGCTCATTCTTCCGTCTGTATCCCCAATTCAAGGGCGATTGCTGCCGCTTCTGTAGCCAAAATGGCACTCTCTATGCACAAGAGGGGGATATGAGCAGTCTTGGGGCAGTCCCCAAGTTTGCAGAAGTACAAAAACTCTTTCTCAAAATGCCCTAAGCAGAAAGGAAATCCAAAACAGCTCAATAATTGAGTGTGCATAGTGGTGATTGCATAGAATCATAGAATAGCAGAGTTGGAAGGGGCCTACAAGGTCATCGAGTCCAACCCCCTGCTCAGTGCAGGTATCCACCCTAAAGCATACCTGACAGATGGTTGTCCAGCTGCCTCTTGAACACCTCTAGTGTGGGAGAGCCCACCACCTCCCTAGGTAACTGATTCCATTATCGTACTGCTCTAACAGTCAGGAAGTTTTTCCTGATGTCCAGCTAGAATCTGGCTTCCTTTAAATTGAGCCCGTTATTCCGTGTCCTGCACTCTGGGAGGATCGAGAAGAGATCCTGGCCCTCCTCTGTGTGACAACCTTTTAAGTATTTGAAGAGTGCTATCATGTCTCCCCTCAATCCCCTCCCTTCTCCATGCTAAACATGCCCAGTTCTTTCAGTATCTCTTCATAGGGCTTTGTTTCCAGACCCCTGATCATCCTGGTTGCCCTCCTCTGAACAGTCAGGAAAAACTTCCTGACTGTTAGAGCAGTGCGACAGTGGAATCAGCTACCTAGGGAGGTTGTGGGCTCTCCCACACTAGAGGCATTCAAGAGGCAGCTGGACAACCATCTGTCAGGGATGCTTTAGGGTGGATTCCTGCATTGAGCAGGGAGTTGGACTCGATGGCCTTGTAGGCCCCTTCCAACTCTGCTATTCTATGATTCTATGATTCTATGCTCCAGCTTGCCTGCATTCTTCTTGAATTGTGGAGCCCAGAACTGGACACAATACTCTATATGAGACCTAACCAGGGCCGAATAGAGAGGAACCAGTACCTCATGAGATTTGGAAGCTATACTTCTATTAATGCAGCCCAAAATAGCATTTGCCTTTCTTGCAGCCGTATCGCACTGTTGGCTCATATTCAGCTTGTGATCTACAATCTACAACAATTCCAATATCCTTCTCGTTTGTAGTATTGCTGAGCCAAGTATCCCCCATCTTGTAACTGTGCATTTGGTTTCTATTTCCTAGGTGTAGAACTTGGCATTTATCTCTATTAAATTTCATTCTGTTGTTTTCAGCCCAGCACTCCAGCCTATCAAGATCACTTTGAAGTGATCTTGATAGGCTGATTGACTGTCAGGGTTAATGGGAAACCACATGGGGAATGGGTATCCTGGCAGTGGACTTGGCCGGCAGACTGGAACAGTGAACAAGAATGCTCTACACTGCAACATTTTGTTTCAGGTTCCACTTGTACCCTTATGAAGCTATTGGCTATAAAGTGCCATGAGATTTGCTGTTGTGCTTGTTGCAACAGACCAACACAGCCACCCTTCTGGAAATGATAGGAAGCAGTGTGATGGTATTAATTCTTCAAGCTTCTGTCTTAGAAACACGTAACACACTATCTTGTTCTTCACCAGATAATTGCAGCTGTTTGTGTGAACATTGTCATGGTTCAGCTCTCATCAGCCGTAGGGCTAAAGCTTTGGAAAACATTTTGTCGTATTGTTGTTGAGTGCAGTAGCCAGATTTGATTTTTTATATTGAAAACGGCTGTTGTTTTTTTAGAAGTAGTATTTGCTAATACCACCTCCTCCAACCCTCTAGACATTTTGGACTTCAAATCCTATCAGCTTCAGGCAGCATGGCCCATGATCAGGAATGCTAGCAATTGTAGTCCAAAGGGCAATGGGGCTGGCATTATTAGGAATATAAAATGTATAATACATAAGATTGTGTGGCGCTTTTACATATTTAAAACACTTCAAATATAATCTCTAGTTGTAATCCCTACAAGAAAGGAAAGGAACCTCTCGTGCAAGCACTGAGTCATTTCTGTCTCTTGGAGGGACACCAGCTTTCGCTGATGTTTTCTTTGCAGGCCTTATAGCGGGGTGGTTTGCCGTTGCCTTCCCCGGCCGTTATTACCTTTCCCCCAGCTAACTGGGTACTCATTTTACCGACCTTGGGAGGATGGAAAGCTGAGTCGACCCGAGCCGGCTGCCTGAAACCAGCTTCCGCTGGGATCGAACTCAGGCCATGGGGAGAGTTTCAGCTGCAGAAACTGCTGCTTTACCGCTCAGCGCCACATGAGGCTCTTGTAATCCCCATAACAATGTAATATTATCCTCCATATTGCAGAGGGGGAAATGGAGGTTGACTTTTCCAAGGCCTGGAGAACATTATTTTCAGGTCATGCTCTGGCTGTGGAATGCTGGGAGTTGTAGGACTTTTTTCTGTCTAAACGTGCATAGGATTGTGCCTTTCACTACTATTTTGCACCATAGCCATGAATTTAGTGAGGAGCTGTCCCTATATTCTTAAATGATTGATCACACAAACTCTAAGGTAATTATGAAGACCTTTTCTGGTTGACCAACCCCATTTCTGTCTGCAATTTGACTATTAAAAAGAAATTTAACAGGACAACCCTTCACATGTCTACTCAAAACTCAGTCCCTTTGGGTAGGGCGTATGCCAAAGTATGTGGGTATAGGATTTAGTCTGAGATTCATTTCTTTTTTCTTCTTCAGCCAGACCCTAGGCCCACCACTTGTAAGCAATAAAACAGAACATTCTTGCTGTTTGAGTTGTATAATGGCTGTAGCCAAGGTGCTGTTTTCCAAAACTGGATAATTGTTCTCCTCTCCAAAAGAAAAGTTATTGTATACTATTGAGACCTTAGAAGTGAGACTGGGTGTTCAACTGTTCATATCTAAATTAAAGGCTGTGGAACTATGTGTTATAAGACATCCTGTTATTGGTGAGCACTAGTACGTCTCTACTAAAGGACTCCATGACGTTAATAAACAGAAAAAGAGCAGGAACATTAGGATTACTATAGAGGTTTTTTTCTTCTTTCTATTCACATAGGTTGTGACTGGGGCTGTGATTTGCTTATTTCATGACTTAGATGTATAGCCTGGAGAAGAGAAGATTGAGGGGAGACATGATAGCACTCTTCAAATACTTAAAAGGTTGTCATACAGAGGAGGGCCAGGATCTCTTCTCGATCCTCCCAGAGTGCAGGACACAGAATAACGGGCTCAAGTTACAGGAAGCCAGATTCTGGCTGGACATCAGGAAAAACTTCCTAACTGTTAGAGCAGTACGATGGTGGAATCAGTTACCTAGGGAGGTTGTGGGCTCTCCAACACTAGAGGCCTTCAAGCGGCAGCTGGACAACCATCTGTCAGGGATGCTTTAGGGTGGATTCCTGCATTGAGCAGGGGGTTGGACTCGGTGGCCTTGTAGGCCCCTTCCAACTCTGCTATTCTATGATTCTATGATTCTATGTGCTTTGTCCCTTTTTGCAAAATGTGTCACCTTTAATAAAGGGAGCAATATGTTTTCTGAAGGATGTTGCTTTCAGAGTTCATTACTTAGTGGTCTCTTGTGTACTGATGGCTTGTTCCCTCTCCCCACAAATTTGAGCCTGTGAGTGCTTCATTCTGAAAGTAGCTTTTGGCTTGCTTTGATTTGTTATCAGATTTGGGATGGTTATTTTAAAAGATCCATGTTGCATTTCCCACAGGGGACTTGGATGTTTTAATTGTTTTTGTTTTGCCTGCTTCCGTAGGATCAGGTGGTAGAATTTCCATTGCTTTTAATTGGGATAGCTGCAAGCACAGCCAACATACAGATTAACCTTTCTGTTTTTCAATAATATAATCCTATGTGTTTACTTAAAAGTAAATCCTACTGTGTTCAGCAGAACTTCTCCCCAGGTAAGTATGTATAGTATGGCAGCCTTAAGAGCTTAACGTAAACCAGAACACACACCCCTAACTGTTTTGGGTCAGTGGGCACGTCTAGAATTTTCAGAGTATTGCTGGTGCTTTCTCAAAATGGTTGAGGAAAAAGCACCATGAAAAGGTTACAAGAAAAAGAGTCTACAAGCTCTGGTGCTAAGAAATGTCAAAAGAAATTTCTTTATTTTTATCTGAAATATAAAAATATTAAAATGTTCAAAAAAAACTTTCAACCAAACTTGTACAACGATCAACGTTTCAGATCCGGAGATCCTTCATCAGGAGTTGTACAACTAAATAAATTACTTTTTGAAGTAATTATAAATTTAAAACCTTCTGGATATTTTTTACAAAGCTGCAGTCATGTTCATTCTTTCTCCAACAGCAGTCAAACTGTAGCTTTCTTGTAGCTTTCTCAAAATGGCTGCCATGGGGGATTGCCCTTTTGCAAAATGGCTGCCATGGTGGGCCTGGCTAGTCACAAAACACCCATTTCTCTGAAGGCAAACTATAGACAAGACTGGGTGTAACTATGTTTTAAGTTTCATTTTTTTGTTTTTTTTAACAACACAGTGAATGTCGTTCCATTTTGGTTCTTTGAGGGCTTTTGTTGTTGCTACAGGTGGGGGCATGAGATTTCCCCCTGACAAAAAAATTATCTCACCTTCCATGTTTTTCTTTGGGGAAACTGAGAGCTGTTGCCCAATTTAAATCTTAGTTAATTGCTTCTATTTGTCCATTAATGCCTACTCAGAAGTAAACCTCCTTAAATTCAGTAGGTCATACACCAGGTATATAAGATTATAGTCTAAATTTGCAGATGAGGGAAGTTCTGAAGCAAAACTGCTTTTAGATAATGCACATGTGTGTCATATCAGGTGTAGTTTCAGAAGAATCTAAGAAGAATCATTCTTATGAAAAGGAAGGCAGGGGTCTAACTATACTAGAGTGACCAGATACAAAAGAGGGCAGGGCTCCTGCAGCTTTAACTGTTGTGGTGAAGAGGGAATTTCACCAGGTGCTGCTTGCATACAAATGACACCTGCTGAAATTCCCTTTTCCGTACAACTGTTAAATATACAGGAGCCTTGCCTTTGTTTCCATTCTGAAACTATGTCTGATATGACACGTATGTGCATTATCTAAAAGCACTTTTGCTTCAGAACTTACCCCCTCATTTGCAAAGTTAGACTACCTTCTTATATACCTGGTGTATGGCCTACTGAATTCCAGGAGGTTTACTTCTGAGTAGATATGTATGGGATTGCAGTGCACATGAATTAATCCATGAATTAATGGTGTGCATTGGATTATAGCCTCACTCCAGTGCTTGCCATCCATGTTGTTTAATCTTCCTCTGTTTAATTGGGATCACTTCTTTGGTCAATCAAAAGTTTTAAGAAGTTTTAAATCAAACAATTGGTTAAGTGGGGATAGTGAATGTCTAACCCTCCAGATACAGGTGGACTGCAAGTTCTATTATTTTTCACCCTTGGCTTTGCTGGCTATCCTTGCTAGGGTTGGGCTCCAGGGGAAGTGGTCAATCAGACACTTGAGTAGGCTCTGGCAGAAGGAGACATTAAATGGTAAGTTAAGGGTCACGTCTAGCCTGCAGTTACGTTGGGTAAAGGAGAGCACAGCAAGGCAGGGACTAATAGCACCTTGGACAGCGCCGTGCATGAGCTCCTAGGTTGGATTCATTCCTCATGAAAGGTGTTGTGGCTCCAGCAAGGGCTAACTACAACTGAGGGCTTACCTAGGCCAGTCAACTCAGCAGGTCTCTCATAAGCTCTACCTCCCACTGGGGACTAACTGCAGCATTTAAGGGCCCATGCTCATTTCCAAGCTCCCGCGTTGCTCTGGGAGAGGTGTTTTTGGAGGCTGAGGTTGATGAAAGGGCTGAGTCCATGGGTCTGGAAGATTTTGGCAGAGCTTCCTCAGGGTTCACCATGGAGTGGAGCAACCAGCACCTCATCAGTCTCAGAGTCCTTTTAGAGGTAGCACTGCATCTCCAGACCCAGCTGGCATGGGCTGATAGGAGTTGCAGTCCCAACAAAATCTGGCAGGCTGTGTATTCCCCCAACCCTGATGTAAAGAAAAGCTATCCAAGGCACCAAACCTAGTTTTGGGGTTAGGGTTCAGCACCTTGGATAGCTCCTTTGGAGTTCTGGCTGAAACCCAGAGAGGGTTCACAGCCCCACTAAAATTGGAGCCACCAGCCTCCACAAGTTGCAGCCCTTCCTAGTTGCTCAAGAATCCCTCCTTCAATGGCCCACCACCTACTCTCCATCACTACTTGCTCAATTCCCTCTAGTTCTACACCACATTCCTGACAAGAGAGAGCAGGAAGGTCAGCAGTGTTGTCTGTTTCCTCCTCTAATTGCTGCTTGCCCAGGGAAGGAACAGCAAGGAAGGGAGCAGCTCTATGAGTTTGTGCCAGTCCCTCTGCTGGAGCATAGGCCTGACAATGCTGACCCCTGATGCTAGCACTGGGAAACATCAAAATGCATTGCACCAGCCCTGAAGCACCACACCCTGTGGTCAACATTCTTTAGCCACAGGGTGCACTGTTTCAGGGCTGGTCCGCTGAACCAGGCCTTTTAAAAACAACAGCCAGCAAAGGTCCTATGACTCCTTGCTGTGTTCTGGATTTCAGCAAGCTTGTACAGTTGTTTCAGTTTTCTTGAAGCATTTCTCTCTCCCCCCCCCACTTCCACCCACAAATGATGTTAAGACCTTACCTGTAGCTCTCCCTGACTTCAGGTGAGTTTCTCCAAAGGAAAGGCTGACTTCATTAAGAACCAAGGCTCCAGGACTTCTCTCCAGGGTGCTGGGCTTTAAGCTGATTCTACAACGTTGTTTTGGGCAGCTGCCATCTACGTTGGTATCACTCAATTATTCATTTTCCAGGAATGCATTATTAATTGGCTTGAGTAGCACGAGGGAGCCGGATCTCAAGCTTATAGACTTGCTGTAAATATTCTGGGGTACCTTGCTAAAGGTTGAGGTGAAGGGCATTGTCACAGGGGGAGGAAAAGTGCCCAGAGTCCCAAGACGGGTTGTATAGCTTGCAAATGCATCAAGCTATACATCAAGCTTGTATAGCTTGATGCATCTTAGATCAAAATGAGGGCTTGAGAGAGAGAAGGGAAAGAGAGAGAGAGAGGGAGGGAGGGAGGGAAGGATGCAAAAACTGTAACTTAGGAACGTAAGAATTTAAGTGCCATGCTGGATCAGACCAAGGGTCCATCTAGTCCAGCACTCTGTTCACACAGTGGCTAACCAGCTGTCGACCAGGTACCCACAAGCAGGACATGGTGCAACAGCACCCTCCCACCCATGTTCCCCAGCAACTGGTGCTCACAGGCTTATTGCCTCGAATACTGGAGATAGCGCACAACCATCAGGGCTAGTAGCCATTAATAGCCTTTGCCTCCAGGAATTTATCCAACCCCCTTTTGAAGCCACCCTGATTGGTGGCCATCACCACATCCTGTGGCAGTGAGTTCCATAGTTTAACTATGTGCTGTGTGAAGAAGTATTTCCTTTTATTTGTCCTACATCTCCCACCAATCAGTTTCATGGGATGACCCCACTGGGTTCTAGTATTTTGAGAGAGGGAGAAAAATGTCTCCCTGTCCACGTTCTCCATACCATGCATAATTTTGTACACCTCTATCATGTCTCCCCTTAGAGGAAGAACGTGCCTCTGCTATCATAGTGACCTCAGTGGGGTGATTGCTACAGAATTATAACAAGTTCCCTTGTCTTAAAATGTAGAGTAGAATCTCAGTAAAGATAATAGAAACGCTTCCATTGTAGATTTATTTCTTGTGGGATGTGCACAAAGGTTTTTTCCCCCCTTTATGGTGGTAATAAAGAAAAACAACAACACCTCCAAGTTAATTACAGCATTGCTTAGAAAGGTTCAGCACTTTTCCAGCAACATCTTTAATCAGCAAATTGTTAGGCAGAGTCAAGTTAAACCAGTTTGCCATTAATCCTTATTCTGCCCCATGGTAACTAGCTCTATTGTCTTTGATTTAGAAGAGGTGATAAGCTTTAAATAGGATCCCTGTAGGTAAAGCCCATATAAAGTAATATTGCAGAATTTAACAACTATTGACGTCTCTTCACTCATTTCCCTCCTTGGAGAGAAGAAACTTGACTATGATCAGAGTAGGCCCATATCTAAGGGCCAGAGACAGCTGGCATGGGAGATCTGGGATTGGGTTTCTCAGTGGCTTTTTCCTTTCATATATTAACAACAACAACACCCAGTTGTAGATTCCTAATTTGGAAAGGTGGGAGGGAGTAGTGTTAACTCCTTCTTTCCTACATCAATTCCGTGATGCATGGAATGGACACACCTGAGAGTTGAACAAAGACACTAGATCAATGACTATGTTTGGACATTATGCTAACCACAGTTTAGTGGTGTGCAGTGGAGGCTGGTGGCTCCCATGTCAGTGGGGCTGTGAATCCCCTCTGGATTTCAGTCTGAACCAGTTAGAACTCTAAAGGAGCTATCCAAGGTGTAAAGCAAAGCACCTTGGACACCTCCTTTGGAGTTCTGACTGAAACCCAGAGAGGATTCACCGCCCCCCTGGTATTTGAGCCACCAGCCTCCACTGGTGGTACATGAGCAAACCTGAGTGAGCCTTGGGTTTATGTGCTCCCCTCTCTGCTCCTCTGGCATGTCTTGGGGAGCAGATTGGATGCTTTCACCTCTGTTTTGGGTAGGAGTACAAAACCTTTGTCCTGTGGGCTGAATCCTGCTTCCCATTCTGGCCCATGGAGCTTCCTTGGGTTAATTTTATTATTTATTTATTTTATTGCATTTGTGTACCGCCCCATAGCTGAAGCTCCCTGGACAGTTCACAAAAGATAAAAACACGTAAAAACAATATACAAAAATTAAAAACTATGAAAACATGCAAAATGCATATATATTTAAAATCACTATTACAACATTAGAAATGATGAGCCAAAAAACAGACCCAGGCACATTACATATTGCTACATTAGGGTGAAAGTATGAAAAGGAGGACAGGACTCCTGTATCTTTAACAGTTACATAGAAAAGGGAATTTCAGCAGGTGTCATTTGTAAATATGGAGAAGGAAAGGAAAGGAACCTCTCATGCAAGCACTGAGTCATTACTGACTCTTGGAGGGATGCCAGCTTTCGCTGACATTTTCTTGGCAGGACTTATAGTGGGGTGGTTTGCCGTTGCCTTCCCCGGCCGTCATTACCTTTCCCCCAGCTAACTGGGTACTCATTTTACCAACCTCGGGAGGATGGAAGGCTGAGTCGACCCAAGCCGGCTGCCTGAAACCAGCTTCTGCTGGGATCGAACTCAGTCGTGTGAAATTCCCGCTTCATCACAACAGTTAAAGCTGCAGGAGCTATACTGCAGCTGTACTGTGACCAGATTTAAAAGAGGGCAGGGCAACTGCAGCTTTAACTGGTATGATGAAGAGGAAATTTCACCAGGTTCTCTATATATACAAACGACACCTGCAGGAATTCCCTTTTCAATACAACTGTTAAAGATACAGGAGCCCTGTCCTCTTTTTCATATGGTCACCCTAGCTACATGTCTGAGATGCCTAAATTCCTCCAGGGGGCATAGCGATGATGCCATTCAGCAAGTGGAGGGCCTGGTGGGGCAATTCAGTCCCTCATCTTATATTAGTTCTGTACCCAGGATTGTAAACCTTGGTTTGAAGTTAGCTTGTTTCCCTAGACCATAATTAAGACCGGCCACAATGAGTCTGAGTTTGGAGATATGACTGGGTTCATACAACATGCTAACCTATACTCAGTGGTTGAGTATGGGTTGTTGTTGAACTGTGGGTAATTTGTTGAGCCATGGGTTAGCATGTTGACATTTTCTGCGGTGTGGCTCATTAACCACCCTGAATTTCCCAAGAACAAACCATGGATTCTCAACATGGCTTGTTTGAGAAAAATAAGCCGCACTGCATGAGAAAAATAACCCACATTGCATGGTTAATAAGTACCCTGCGGAAAGTGTCCTGAATTCAGACAACATGCTAACCCATGACTCAAACAAATAACACTCAACCACTGAGTGTGGATTAACGTGTTGCATGAACAGCACCATTGATTAACTGCAGTTGGTTGAAGGTGGAAGTGAAAGCTTCTTTCCTCATGGCCACATAAAAAGGGGGAACACATGAGCTCAGGCTTATGTCAGTCACGCTAAACCATTGTTTCATGTTATATGTGAACTGAGGCCATTGGAGAAGATTGCAGGAACTTCTGGGGGGAGGGGAGAATGGCACATCCTTGTGGATGGAAATCAAGAATGCAAAATGGTGGTACAGTAGGGACAGCTGGAGAAGAAATGTGGTTGGGGGGGAAAATGATAGCTGTTATGCGGAGAAGTATGACTTAGCGATCAAATTTATTTTTCAACCGTTTCAGTCAGTTGGATTCCAGTTTGCTTTACAAGGTTCAACTGCTGTGCTACAATAACTAAAGCTCACGGTGGGGTAGAAGGTAGTAATTAACTCACAGCAGGGCTGTGCAACATTTTGGGGAAGGAAACGGCGAGTGCATGCCAACTGGAAACTGCAGCGAGAAAGCAATTTACCCAGAATGGAATTTACAAAACAATCCTTCTCTGGCCAGAGATGCCATGGGATTGTTGATGCTTACAAATGGTCATGAACTTTAATACAGAGATGCTGGCAAATCAGGGCTTGTGGCGTACAGGAGCACCTACAGCATTTACTCCTGGGGTTAATTAGTTTCACCTAGAGCTGCAGTTAATCGGTAGATGAGTCAACTAAAGCTTTCATTGATTAATTTGGTGGCGGCTGATTTTAATCAGTGCTAAAGTGGGCTTGATTCTGGTGTGTTAAGATAAAATGAGTACCCAGTTAGCTGGGGGAAAGGTAATCACGGCCTGGGAAGGCAACGGCAAACCACCCCGCTATAAGGCCTGCCAAGAAAACATCACCGAAAGATGGCGTCCCTCCAAGAGTCAGTAATGACTCAGTGCTTGCACGAGAGGTTCCTTTCCTTTCCTCCAAGGTGGGCTTGATTCTGGTGTGTTAAGATCACAGGGGATGGAAAATGAGTGTTAGGTTTTAGTTGGTTAAATTTATTTATTTATTTATTTATTTATTTTATTTATATACCGCCTCATAGCCGAAGCTCTCTGGGTGGTTTACAAAAGTTAAAAACAGCAAACATTAAAAAGTATACAAAATTTAAAACCATCAAAATATAAAAACAACAGTATAAAACAACAGTATCCATTTAAACACCAACAGTTCTGGGGTCCATTTAAAAAACAAACAAACTTAGCATATGTTGTTAAATGCTGTTAAATGCCTGGGAGAAGAGAAAAGACTTGACCTGGCACCGAAAAGATAACAATGTTTGCGCCAGGCGAGCCTCATTGGGGAGATCATTCCATAATTGGGGGGGGGCACCACTGAAAAGGCCCTCTCCCTTGTTGCCATCCTCCAAGCTTCCCTCAGAGTAGGCACTCGGAGGAGGACCTTAGATGTTGAGCGCAGTGTACGGGTATTTTCTTCTGTCTATCAGTAAGGTGTCTAATATTGAGGCTTTGGTAATATGCATATCAGAGTGGTATAGTGCCTCTGAACTTTGGAGATTATGCTTGGCTGTTGTGACTAGTTAAGTAATTGACTGTATACTGATTTCTGGGAGGCACAAAGCTGGAACGGGTCGCTTGTGGACTTCTCACCCAGTCTGATCCATCACAGTTTGTTTTATGTTCTTAGTGCCACACCTTTCCTCATGGGTTTTGGGAGGCAAAAAATGTGGTGAGTTTTAAATGCCTCCTGAAAAAGTACATGCTTATGTAAGCTTCCCTTGGCTTGTAATTTATGATCATGATGTTTGTTCATTTGGTTGTTTTCTACTGTTGATATTAATATTGTTTTAATTGTTTCTGTTCTTTCTTTCTTTCTTTCTTTCTTTCTTTCTTTCTTGTACTTGTAATTGTTTGTGGAGTAGTTTAATAGAGACAATCTTTTAAAATATTTTAGCATGTAAGCCATTTAGAGATATCAAGCAGTATGAAAGCATTATTAATAAAATAGATGGATAATGTTCACTGGACATTCCTAATTTTACTCCAGATTATTATAATGTGACTTCCTTCCTCTCCAGGGCTGCAGGTTGGAACATCCCTGTAACATTTCCTAAAAGCAAAAGTGACTTGGTCCATGCAGGCTGTCCATTGGCTGACCTGGAACTTGAAGGACTACAAAGACTTCCAGGTCAGCCTGGGTGGCAGAAAGATCAACTGTGTCTGGATCCATAAGAACATAAGAGCCATGCTGGATCAGACCAAAGGTCCATCTAGTCCAGCATTCCATTCACACAGTGGCCAACCAGCTGTCGACCACGAACCCACAAGCAGGGCATGGTGCAACAGCACCCTCCTGCCCATGCTCCCCAGCAACTGGTGTACATAGGCATATAGCCTCTGATACAGGAGGTAGCACATAGCCATTGATAGTTTTCTCCAGGAATTTGTCTAACCCCTTTTAAAGCCATCCAAATTTGTGTCCCTCGTTACATCTTGTGGTAGCAAATTCCATAGTTTAACTATACACTGTGTGAAGAAGGGCTTCCTTTTATTTGTCCCCCTTTTTGTATGTCATGAATCTCCCACCAGTCAGCTTCATGGGATGACCCTGGGTTCTAGATGACCTTATTCACTTTCTTAACTCTTTGGCTTGTGATTCCTGGCTTCTGCTCTGCTGAGACCTATAGCCTGGTGCTATTAACTCCATGCATCCACTAAGATAAAGCAAGGGATGTGGCTAGATAGTCAGAGATCTCTGGAATGTGTTTGTGTCTAAGCCAGCAGCAGGCAACCTTTCTGGGCCTATGGGCATTTTTGGTAATTTGAGAAACTGTTGTGGGCACCACCACAGAATGGCTGCCATGGGAGGTGGGCAAGCATCAGCATGTCGTTATCCTCCAAGCCTAATTAGTTGCCTATCAATGCATGGTTTCTCGCTGAGCTTTTGTTGGACTCCTAACAGGCTTTTGTTGGACTCCTCCTTCAGGGAGGATCCTCTTGACTCAACTTCCAACGTACAGCTAGTCTGGCAGGCAGCCTCCTCTCAACTCCACCCACTTGACCGTGTAGCAGACTTTGGGATCTGTCAATTCTGGTGCTCCCTCCCTCTCTGACAAAGGCTGAACTCCCAAGGAGGAGGAAGATGATCTCTGAACCTGGAACTCCTGTTCGATAACCTCATGGGAAGATTCCTCACCACTCTAGAGTCTTGGGGAATTTCTTCCCCCGCTCCTTGTCTTGGCTGGACTTCTAGTTTAGCCTCCGAATGTGACTTAGCATCTGCAACCAAAGCAGGGAGCCCAGCCCCCATCTTGACACACTGGTACTTGTAGACACCACTTTACCTACCCCTGGTCTAAGCCATCTCCACCTGTTCAATATGCTTCAATGTAGCCTTGGCCAGACTTAAGCTGGGATTAGAATAGTTGGCAAGGTGGCATGGGCAATTGCCAAGAGCTAAACTTGCAGAAGCCTCTTTGGGGTTTTTTTTTTTTGGCTCCCTGCAATGGGCTACAGTCCTGGCTCTGCTCACTGAAGCCAACATAACTACTCTAGTGCAACTGGTTTGCAGATGGGAGGTCTGGCCGCGTTGATAGGAACTTCTAATTTATAGGAGCATGGCAGGATTTATTTTTCCATTGTATTCTCCACTTAAATGGCAGAAAGGTCATCCAAGGAAAGTAATTTTTAGCGAGAGACGGTCTAGCGAAATGCTCACTTCCTTTGTGCGAGCTCTTTCTTCCTGGATAACAATGTGCTCGGATTAATCCTTGCATTTAAGTCCCAACGCTAATCAAAACTTGTTATGTAAACACTTGTGATTTCTGCATATTAGGCATTTCTTTGGTGCTTAGAAAGGGGAAAAAAACTGTTTCAAAGGAACAGTCATGGTGGGGTTGCCCCCCCTCCTTTTTAAATTGCTTTCTCAAGCAAGTTATCCTTGATGTAATGAATTTAAGGTTTGGGTAGATCAGAAGGATCTGATAAAATGTGATAATGAAATATGATTGCGGCTTTTAGAACCTGCAAATATTTTTCTTTCTTTCTATTTTAAAAGTGTTTCAGTGTGATTTATTTTAAAAGGCGTTTTCAGCTTTAAAGGTATACTGCAATTATTTTTACCTCGGTTCACTGAAGTTGAAAGCTAATTGGAATTTGTTACTTTTTTTCTTTTTGAAAACAACAACCCAGGAGGCCTCCCACAACTCCACACTTTAAATTTTGCATCTCTGTGTTGTAACTCTTGGCTGTTTCAGAATAGTTTGTTTCAATGACTAGAACAGGCTAGATGCAGGGTTATTTTCATCTGGGATAATCAAATTTCATTTTGGTCACTCTTTGACCTGTTCTACAACATGCAACAGAATTAAATTGAAGAATAACTTGAGCCCCTTCCATCTGCAATTAGGGCAGCATTCAAACCTGCCCACCTCATGTTGTTTCTTTAAAAAGTTCCTTAATAGAAGAGCTGCATTGTAAGCAAAAGGATGGGTGTCACGAAAGGACAGCAATCTTTTTTTAAAAAAAACTTATTATTACTCTGCCCATATCAGTCTGCCTGGGGTTTAAGGCCAGCTATTAAGGCCTTGCTCTCTGGCCTGTGGTTAAGAGATGTCTCTAAACATTTTAGGTTGGTGGGCACATTTGGAGCTTAGTGTGTGGTGTGGGAGCTCTGAGAAAATGGCTGCCACGGTGGGCGTAGCCAGTCACAGAGCACCCATTTCTCTGAAGGCAAACTGGTGAAAATAAAAGGAAAGTTACCCTTCATACAAGGCAGAGGTGGGGTCTTAGTTCCAAAATACAAAGCAACTCTTTTGCACCCATAGTTTTCTGCTTCAACATCCATTTCACAGAGGGCAAATTGATAGGGCTCAGAGATAAGTAACTTGGCCAAGGAAGTATGTACAAGGCACAAATTTGAATGCTCACCTGTCACCTGTGTGGTCCCCAAATGCCATATCACATAATGGTATGCACAAAATACAACAAAATACCAATTTCAGAGGAGGTAAACTGTTGATGCAAAGCACGCCGTGCCAAAACACCCACCCACCATTTTTATTTTCTAAGAATGTTTCTAGAGGGACAGAGGCATTCTTGGAAATAAATAATTGTACTTGAGGCTGGTGCTTCATTTTGCAGCATGCCAGCCTCCTAGTTTATTAAAAAGAAAACAATGAATAACAACAACATTAAAAAATAGAAGAATAAAAATCAGAAGGGACCTGGTGGGAGGTAAGAGAGGTGTCCATGGACACACTGATTCCACCAGTGCCAGGGCCCACATCATGGATTGACCTGCTTGAGCATCCCAATCATGGCAAAATAATATAGACCAATCAATCCCCAAGACAGGTTATTTTGGGGATTGATCGGTTTATATTATTTGTGAGAATGTACAAGATGGTTAGTCATAAAGGTATGAAGCAAGAATATTGACCAAAAGGGGAAGTATAAAATATCCTATTGAGAGTCACTTAAAGCTCCTTTAAGTTATAAAGAAAATGCAACAGATACAGCTTTAACTCTTATCATAGGCAGGATGAGATGGCTTATGTCAAATGACAGTTTTTGGGATACCACTGGACACCCAAATTATCTATTATCCTAAGTTTACTTACTAGGAAGTAAGCCCCATTCAACTCACTGGATTCCCCTTAAAAGTAAATCGCATGGGATTGAGCTGCAAGCCTGTAATCATATTTTTTCCACCATAAAGTGGGAATGGGGGGACACACGAGGATTATCTGCCTCAATAATGAAAAAGTCTTGCTAAAACCGCAGAATATTGTTTGTGTTTGCACATTACGCTAAACCATAGTTTATTTTAACCATGGCTTGTTTGCTGATTCTATGAATCAGGCAGGCCGATTGCACAATAAAGGTTTTGTCTGTAAGTGCACCTAGTAATAAGTTCCTCTAGCTGATGATGCTAGATTTGGTATTTGTATAGGCAGAACTGACACTCCCAAAGAGAAGTACCTTCGCTTATGGATGTTGGAGAAATCTGTGACAGATTCAGATGAATTTGGCTTTTTATGAATCTGATTTGTGGATTCTGTAGCAGACTGGCTTTTCCCGAATCTTGTGGGTTTTGTGGATTGACAGACATTTTTGAAAACTTTATATTATTTGGCAAATGCATTTGCACAAATGCACATTACCATGAACTCATGGATTTGCAAATGAATGAAATTCTCATACAAAAAAAAAATCTGATTCTTTTAATAAGCAGAGGGCAGAACTAAAGACACCTGATAATCTGTGAAACACGGTATGGGTTTAACGAAATCCCTACACTCCCTGTGACCCCTCCCTCTAGAAACATTTTCCACCATGGCAATTAGAGTCATCCTAGTGTGATCATTTTAATAGCTCTTGAAAGCTTACCAACCATCCATGCTTATACGACCAGTGAAAGTTTAATTTGCATATATTTGCATACATCTGCATGGATTGGCACAAGCAAATGGAAAGACCCTTATTTCCTTTTGGAGCTCTTATCGTGTAAAATATGCTTGTGACAACACATATTTTGAGAATGCCTTACTTGTCGTCCCCCCACCCCGCCCTTAGTGGCTATGGAAGTTTGGGTTAGTGATGAGGAATGCAATTCAGAATGCAATTTAATCATCCGTTTTCCTCTTATTACCATACAGTGAGATGTGTTTAAAAACAAATCAAAAAGAACCTGCTATTAATCTTCTTCCTCATGAATATCACAGCAATGGGGAAATGCTGATGGTCTCCTGTGACTTACTTTACTCCCTGTTTTCACTTCTCTAAGATTAAAAGAATTATCCCACTGCCAATCATTGTATGTGTAACATTATATGGTGTCTGTGTGTTTGTTCTCTCAGGCTGACAATAATAATAATAATAATAATAATAATAATAATAATAATAATAATAATTTGCAGGGTGTATGCTGGGCAGCTCCACTCTTCTTAGCCTAAGCAGGGAATGAGATACTTAAATATATGTCCCCCTTTCCGCAATAGTGTGTGGGAAGTGAATTTTATTAATTAGGGATGATTTGCTCTTTAGGTTCAAATGGGGTAGAAATTTTTCATGTCATGCTTTACAGTGGCATCTTTCTCATGCATGCTGTCCAGGTGATGGAGAGGAACATGAGAGTGAACGGGCAGAGCCGGCCCTGCCATTAGGTGGAATGAGGACGCCACTCAAGGCAGATGGATTGCGTTTCTTGAAAGGGCAACAAATGGCTAATTATCTATTTTATAATTGTTCTATTTTGGGGGGGGGGGCGGCTAAACAGTGAGATTAGGCGCATCTGGGATTTTTCTGCCTCAGGTATGAAAATAACTTGTATGCAATTTGACTACTATTTTCCTGTGCCTTGATCAGCTGACCTGCTCTTCACAGTGCCCTGTTCCAATGAACCACTGTTGCAGTGTCTTTGTGTGCTCTTTCTCCTCTTCTTCTCTCCTCTCATGGTCCTGGGTCCCATAAGATGTGATGATACCTGCTAGCTTAGAGGGCGTTAAAAGAGGATTAAGCAAATGGACCTTATCAGTGGCTACTTGTCACAGTGGTGATGCGTAGCCTCCAGTTTTCAGAAGCAGTATGCCTCTTGGTACCAGATGTTAGGGAGTAGTAATGGGAAAGGGTTGTTGCCTTCATGTGGTGTTTGTGGGCTTCCCAGGGGCATCTGGGTGTCCACTGGAGCAAAGAGAATACTGACATACATAGAACTTTGGTTTGAGACAACATGGTACTTATGTTTCTATGGAGACTTCCTGGTTTGTTAAACCACAGTTCCCTATGATGTCTGAACTAAGAAAACATGGTTTAGATGTTTCCTACAATACTGGTTTGCAAACTGGAATCAAACCGTGGTTTGCAATCCTGGCTTCTAGGCAACATTTAAACTACAGATTTCTGAACTGAAGCATTACAGGAAACCATGGTTTAACAAATCAGGAAGTTTTCTCCCAAGCCAGGTGTGTGTTGTATGGAAGAGGAGGGGAGGGGATCACTCCTGCTCATTTCTGCTTCAATAAAGCTGTCGGAGCAGCGGTGCTATGTCTGATCTGGGCTAGTGGGTCAGCTCTGATATAACTTCAAAGCATGGCTTGGTGTTGCATGAATGAGCCCTGTGCTTCTGTGCTCCCTCCCTCTTCCACCCTCATGCTTTAATCCAGGTTTCCCCAACTTGGTGCCTTCCAGATGTGTTGGATGAGAACTCCCGATTCTAGCAACTCTGACTTTTATTATGCAGCTAGGTAATTTTAGATCCTGGACATAATGAGGCACTACCGGTTGGGGCGGGGGAGGCTTTAGACAACCATGTGTAATACTTCAGTTATGAACCACACAAATGGCATTTATCTCCCACCCCAACTGTTATTCCATGCTTCTACATGACATATACATTGCAACAATAACACTATTTGCCAACCCTGATTAAAACTCTAAGCGTGAGCAGTTTTGCATTTTAAACTCACTTAAATCATCGCGCCATCATGATTATGGGCATACAATGGAGCTTGCATCTGGTGTTCCCATAACTGGCCATTCTCTGTGTGGTCATTTCGGATGGCTCCTGGCCTTTGTTCCCAAGACCCAGCTGTACCTGCAACACTGCCCATTCATTGCCATATAGCTGTGTATATTTATTGTTTTATAATTTTATCTGTACGCCGCCCTGAGATCCTAGTGATATAGGGCAGGATTCAAATCCTTTAATAAACAAATAAATATGAACAGCTGCCCAGGTCTCTGCATTTCTGGTTTGAGGGGTGAGGGGGGTGACCTTCAGAAACAGCATCCTTGGGGCCATGTAAAGCAGTGGGGCTGAGCAGCAGTTCTTGCATGCAAAAGTTGCACATACTTTGAAACTTTTGGAGGTTTTTATTTTGCCATCTGACGGAATCACAGAAGTAGACTCGGAAGAACTTTGGGATCCTCCTCCCCCTTGTCCTCTCCCTGGATGCCCACGTAGAGGCCGGCAAAACCCGCCTGGCATGCACACAGAGTCAAACACTGTGTGCGTCTGTTGTTAAACCGATCAAACCCGGGAGGGGAAGAGGGGTTGCGTGTGTGATTCGTGCCAAGCGGCTGTCGTTGAACTGCTTTTCAAAATATTTTCGCATACCTCTGATGGTATAATTATGGCATTCGTTCTATTTTGAATGTAATTGCTGCACTTTGAGTCTCCCTCCCTCCCCCACCTGCCCCACATTGAGTAACAAGGCTGAGCAGAAAATTCAGTCTTAACTGTTGTAGTCGATTGCGTTGTGGAACAGGTTATTTTTTAAAAAAATTTGCATTTCCCTTTCACTGCAGAACAGGGGTGTTGCTTTGCCCCAAATTTATCTCCCAGGACCTCAGATCTATTCTGCAGAGCCTTGAGTGTCCATTGGTATCAATGGAAGATCCCCCCTCTCAGCTTAATTGCTAGGCAGGCAGTGGAGCCTGGTGGCTCCAATTTTGGTGGGGATGTGAATCCATTCTGGGTTTTAGTAAGAACCAGACAGAACTCTAAAGGAGCTATGCAAAGTGCTGAACCCTATCCCAAAATAGGGTCAGCACCTTGGACAGCTTCTTTAGAGTTCTGGAATGTGAAGGGGATTCACAGCTCCTTAAAAATTGCAGCCACCAGCCTCCACTGCACGCAGGGGGCAATTTGCAGGGGGCAGTTTTCAAGGGGCATTGCAGCTGGGGGAGGGACAGGCTAACTTCCCCTGTGCCACATTCTGCAACCCTGCCTGAAAAAAGTATTTCTTTGCATGGCAAGTAAGCTGCAAGGAAGGGTATAATTTCCCATTGGTTTGGGATGAGCTGGGTCAAGGTGCAGATAAACTGAAGAATTTATTTTACTTGAGATGATCTGGAAGATAAATTAATTGGCTGGCTGTGACTCCTGTGAAAATTACTTTTTAGTAATTATTTTTAAATTTGCATGTATGGAAATATATTGGCATTAAGTTGATTTGATGCTGATTTTACCTCCTACAAGCCTGGGCCCTCAATCTTTTCTGTGCCAAGCAGCAGAATTAATGTCCCTTCAAAGAATAGTAACTGCTGTATCTTATAAACCACCATATAAGTGAGCCCATTTGATGCCTTAGGTCTCAGCACCCTGAAAAGGGACAATTGGACCAATAATCTCCAGTCTACTGTTTCAATTATTTTGAACTGTTTGCAGCATTTATTTTGTTCCAAACCGTTCAAGACTGGCCAATATTTTTTTCAAGAGCCTGGCTTGTGGAATTGATTGCAGAGGAGACATGCTGGAAGCAATTGCAAATGGTCTCCTGTGCTCTTGGAGCCCTAAAAGTAACTTTTCTACTTGGGTACATGCTTGTTCTGCTGCAACTAATGTGGAGTTTAGGATTGGGCCGCCTATGATGAAGTCAGTAAAGCCCACCCTGGATTAAATTGTGCAACCTATCAAAATGAATCCAGGTCATAATTGCCCTCAATGTCCATCTAGGATTCCTAATTGGTTGGTGGGCATGAACCATCAATGTTCACTGCTTCTGTTCTCCAGCTGACATGAAATTTCCTGGAAAGGCTGTTGCAGAAGCCCATGTCTGGAAGGCAGTGGTCAAACTGGAGACCAGAAGAGGTGAGGCTCGGGCCAAGTCCCATGAGCTACCGGGAGGTGTAGCAAGCTGGATATGAACCATTCTCAGTTTCAATCTCAATTGTTTGCATTGGAGATCATACAGAGATGCCATCAGGCTGGTGCCATCATGCAAATGTGTGTTTAGATCCCCTTGCAGAGGTACCACTTCATGCAATTGTACCACTCCATAATTCTGCTGGTCTACTTACTTACTAGTACCTATGTCACATTTTGGTTCTCTTGGAATTCTGGTAAAAGAGAACAAAATTTCAGGAGGAAGTTTCACACTTTTGGTGCCAGCATGTTCTTAAAAACAACTCTGGTCCAGGTTTTATTTGTTTGTATGTTTATTAATTGCAATTATATCCTGTTTTTTCCCCTTCTTGCAAGGAGACCAATGTAGCTTGCATAGTTCTTCTCTCTATTTTATCCTCACAACCCTATGAGGTTGGTTAGGCTAAGAGTCAGTGACTGGCCCAAAGTCATCCAGTGAGCTTCATGGCTTAGTGGGGACTAGAACCCTGGAATCCAGAGTCCCAGTCTGACACTCTAACCACTGCACCGTTGCTTTTGCACATCTCCTAGTGTTTGGAATTGGTCCAGGTTTGTGACCTTGGACAACTTGCCAGGTGGTCCCTGCATGGACTGCACACTTCACCCCTCAGTCCTCAATTTATTTCAAAATAAGAGAAGGGCCATTTCGAAGGCATAGGCATTGCTGCGTCTTAGACATACGGCATCGGAAAGCTTTGGAGATTCTTGAACGGCATTGAGTGAAATACTGCTGAATGGGTCTCCTTGACCTCATCCCTTTTCCATAACCTTTTCCGTGTTCTTTCCCTGCTTCGTCTCCTTTTAGAAGGAACACGGATGTTTTGGTCTCTGCCTGTTGTCTCCTGAGTCCCCTACAGTGCTAAAGAGGCTTGTTTTTGATGCTGAGGACAAGGCACCCCTCCTGCGCTCCCTCCCTGCTCTGTAGCGACACACGAGCTGCACGCAGACAATGGAAAGCAGTGCAGCCAGACTGGACCTTAAGGCATCTCTATTACATTGTCGTTTCTCTGCATGCTACCATCTGTTGAGAAGGAGGCCAAGGGGAATTGGGAGGAATGCACGTAGGAGAGAGGAGGACAGACATGTAGCTTTCGGGGTGTGTTTTTTTGGTTTGGTTTCCTGCAGTGTCCATGAGACGTGCCCAGGTGCTAGGATAGGGGAGGGGAATGACCTGCCACCATCAGCAGCCTTGATTAAATGCTGAGACATCCTAGGAGCACTAGAGTCTAATTCAGCAGCATTGTCTTCAAGAGCCTCACTCCTCGACTTGATTGCAGAGAAGAGAAACAGGGGACACTTTTTGCAAATTGGTTTTTGTGTGTGTGCTGCCGAAGCCCTAAACAAGACCTTCCTCCTTTGGATGTGTGTCACGTTATGCCGGCTTATTGCAGTGTTACGATTTTATGACATTTTGCACCCGCCCCATATTAAACCTCCTAACCCCCACCCCCCAAATCTCATTAGGTCAATCATCCTGGCTCCTGCACCCTTCTGTGCAGTTCCTGCCTCTTTCTGAATGCTCATGCACGCTTACCAATTGGATTTGCAAACATTCCTTTCCCGCTTTGGGGGCAGCCCCAGTTTTTGAGACAAGGCACTGTCTAGAAGGGCATCTTTCTGTGTAGATCCTATCGTCTCTTTATGCCATTTTCCTTAAGCAATCCAGCAAATGCACCACCCCAATTTGCCCTGTTATCGTTTCCTCCTCCTCTGGAGATGGCTGGAAGCGTATCCTGTTATTGCTTAGCAACCTCATTACAGCTTTCTGCCACACACAAGATCCAACATAGATTGTCCTCTGATGAACAAAGGCAAAGGGTGTTAAGATAAGAACTTCCATATGCATTGTGCGGGGTAATAATTCAGGGATATATGCCCTGATTCTTTATTGTTGTACTTTGTTTCTATTACATTCATTGAAAGATACATCTCCAATTACTCCTTCCAGTGTTGTTGTTCGGGAAGGACTTTGGGGCAGAAGTCCATAGCCCCATCACTGGAGAAAGGGCAGTATGGGTTATGAAGGTGATGATGATATGCCATAAGTACGTTTGGCACTGTGCAGAGTACAAGAAGTCAGGAGCTTACAAACTAAATGTAACACAGGGAACAGAACAGAGGAGGGGAGGAAAGTGGAGGCAGGGATGAACCGGGAAAGTGTGAAGGTTTATTTTCATTTATATATCTTTAGGCTTAGTTACAGGCTAAGTTACATTAGGGCAGGGGGATAAGGGATGGGTGAACGAGCAGTGTTTGAGGTTGCCATGATTCTCTGAACATTATGTCATCACTCATCTCATGCCCTATTCCTGTCCAGGGTCCTGACAGTTCTTTACCTTGTGGTGACTCTGTTGTTTTAGATGTGATCCTGTTTACTGGACCATGTCCCTGCTTGACTAGACTTGACCAGTGGTGAAGTCAGGGCCGGTGCTACCATTAGGCCAACTAAGCAGCCGCCTAGGGCGCAGACCTCAGAGGGGCACAGTACTGACCTTTAAGGGTCACAGTTTTATACAAATTAGCTGTTTTAAGAAAAAAACATAATAAAAGGAAAATATAATAGTTCAGAAACTCTTCTTGAACAGCTGAATTGAAGTTGGTAATTTTGGGGGGGCAAGTAGCTCGCCTTGCCTAGGGTGCAAAATATCTGGCACCGGCCCTGGGTGAAGTGGATCCAGGGGTCACAGGGACACAGTGCCAGCAATTTTTATTAGAAGGAATGCTGACATCATCTGCCACCCTCCTCAGACTTCCCAGTTCTCCCTGAGTTCAGCTGCAATCCATACAGTAGCTGCAAGAGGGCAGAGGGGTAAATTTTGGTGGTGGCTTGATCTACAATGGGCAATTAAGCCCAACTAGCTTTAGGAAAGATCTGCTCTTGGTGGAGATAAAACTGCTATAACTTGTTTATTGATATAGATCAATACAGCTGCCTGAATGTTTGTACACTCCTTGGTAGCATGGCTGTGGGGATTGTTATGACAAATGCCTCCACTTCAAATTTTATCACTGGACTTGACCCCTCTACTATCTACAAGTGGGTGTTTTGCAGGCTTCCTCACCCAGGCAACAAGCCAAACCAGGACAGTGTCACAGTCTCCATGGAAAAGGTGTGTCTTGAGGATGGGTTTGAAGGAAGCAAGAGAAGTGACATGCAGGTGTTCTGGGAGGCAATTCCCAGCCTGTGGGGGGATGCAAGGGAGAAAGGAGACCTTTGGGTGATGGAGGGAGCAAAGATTGTGGGCAGGGATGTGTTGGGATAGAAGAGTGGGGAGAAAGCAAGACTATGGAGCGCTTTGACAGTAAAGTGCTTCTCCTGGGTGTGGGACTGGGCAGGAAACCTTTATAGGGATTTAAGAAGGTGTGTCAGGAGATCAGAGTGTTGGATAATTTTGACAGAGTGCTGGGTAGACAGGAGGTGAGACAATGAAAGTTCAGAGAGGAGAAAGTTGCAGTAGTGTAGGTGAGAGATGACAAGGGCTGGACCAGAGTTGTTTTTAAGAATGTGCTGGCATCAAATGTGTGAAACTTCCTCCTGAGTTGGTTTGCGACTTGCCTTCATTATTATTTTTTAGGCACTTGGTAAAATCCTTCCTGTTTGCTTGAAGTTTTAATCACATCTGATTGCTTTTATGATCTGTTTTCCTCCCGATGAGTAAGTTGGTTGCATTTATTTTATATTGTTTCTGCTGTTCTTAGTTAGTTTTGATATTGTAGTGTTATTATCATCATTATTGCCATGGAGCATTGGCAGTAAGACAGCACAGAAATAAAACAAAACCTGCAGATTTTTTAAAAATACAATACAATATATTCTGGAACAATGGCCTGTTGCCATCAGGGAAGGCAGACGTATCATGGACATTAAATACTCTGACATAACATCGATTTTTCAGTGGGAGAGATTTAAGAATATGCCTTCCACTGGAAAAGCCAATGAGCCCTAAAATGTGCTTAATTGTACCCATAGTGTCCTTTCAGGGCTGGTGTTCATGTCACATGTCACCTTCCAACTTATGAGTGAATTGGGTTCCCAAGATGGAACAGGATAAAGCTTAATGCTACAATACATGCACTTACTTCAGAGCAAGCATTCATCCAATACTGTTGTAAGCAAGGCCTGAAATTGTCTGTTTTTTACCCTATTTTTTAAAACTGTTTTTAATTGTTCTTAGTATATTGCTTACTTATCAGTTAAACGTAGAACATCGTAATCACAAAACGCTGTAATAGCGCCATCTGTTTGGAGGAACACTAGGGAGCATTCCAGAGTTATGAAGTACTTAACGTTAGAAAATCAGAAATACACCTTTAGAAGACAGAGGGCTGGCATTTATCTCAGATTTAATAGTCCTTACGCCCTTTACCATTTTGTGGGAAGTCCTTTATGTACTCTGTTTTTTAAACTGGCAGGTAGAGTGCTTAAAATTACGAGGCTGGGCTTTGAAGTGTATGGCTTTACATTTCGGCTTTGATGTATTCCATAAGTCTTGTGACGTTTGTAAGGATGCTACAGAGAATTGAATAGGAAATTAATAGCGCTTTTAAGTGAGTCTCTTACCTGGCCAACCTAAATCTTGTTTCAATTGATCAATGGTTGCCTTTTGCTGGGACAATTTGGATTTCATGCTCAACTGGATAATTTTTGTAGGACCAGTTCCAAAAGAAACCTAGATAATTGCTGGAACCCTAAGACTTGGGTGGGATTCACTGCCAATTCTTGCCTTGGGCTTCTTAAGAGATGCAGACGAAACTCTGGGAGTCACCAATTTCCCACAATGCCCCAGAGAGACTCTACACCCAGGAGCATAGTGAATTAAAATGGTGGCTCTAGCTATCTGTATTCTAGCTCCGTCTTAGCAATAAACTTGTCAATTCATTCAGCACTTACTTTTCTCCTGGTCCCTCCTCAAGAACAGCTGGAGAATTCGCTGTGCCATCCATGACAATTCTGCTGGTCCCACACGAACTACCAGTTATTTGCTGGCATTGTACCTGAGTGACCTGAAACTCTCAGGTCTGCTGATACAGCACACGTGGTCATTCCTAGACATTTACTAAATGAAGTGAGCCAAAATAAATTATTCTTATGGTAATACAGACTCACCATCTTATTAAATTAAAAACGACAACAACTCCAGGCATAAAACTGATGGTGTTGCAAGATTGCCTGTGAAACTACAGCACACACACAGCTGGGAGCCAGGAAGGCAGAAGGAGAGAACCCAACCTTGGGACCTATTTAGCTGCGGTTTCCTGATTGTTAGCCCAATGGTAGTAATCACCCGCTTTTGCTAGAAACTGCTTGGTTGGAAATGAAAGTCAAGAGGATTCAAATGCATGTATTCTTCTCTGAGAAAATACAGGATCTTTAAAACTTGAATCATCTGGATTTCAGTCAGAATGATATATTCTCCATAATCTGACAGATGGAAATAAATCTGGCCTCAGAGAAGGAGCATCATAACGAAGGGCTTGCCAGGGTTGGATCCCAACCTCAGTCCCAAATTAGAAGGATAGCTGAGTAGATGGCTGAGCAGATGTCATGTTTCTCAGAAAACTCCTGCTTTTGATGGGAGGCAAATGACGAGGCTTGCTAAGTAATCCACAAAGCTTTCATTAAGCAATAAACATCTTTTCTACCTGAAGAGAGTCTATGCAAAACTATGCAAACTAAGCAAGACCATTGTCCGCTAAAGAAGAAAAGGAAGCCACTTCCCAAATGCCCGTAACTTCAGAGAGCCTGGTGTGGAGGCAGGTTCTGGCGTAATCGAACGGACTTTCTCACGCCTTCCTTCTGCCCTGTGCGTTTGAACTTCCGGCGGACCCTAGCATCAGCTAGCTTGTTGGGATGCTCACCTCCCACTGAGTGTGTAGGATTTGGCCTTTAGGAGATAAGCTCTGGAGAGGGCTGACTCCCAGCTGGAGAATTGCCCATGAGAGCTTCCTCCCCCACTGGTACAGGCTGGCTGGTGTCTGGCACTGCGTCTTCTAGTTCTGAATCTGATTCTCATTGATTACCTGAAACATCTTCTCCAAAAACAGGGGCAGTAGAATTAGACATGACAGCAGAGTGGATTGCCCTGGGTCCATTCTGGATTTGTTTTACCTTCTCTGATTTAACATGAACAGCTTCTAAAATTACTTTCAGGACTGGCTCATGCACAGTTTCTACAGCTTCCATTTCCTTCCATTTTTTTCCTCATCTATTTTTCCTGTGCCTTTACAGTGCGCATGAGAGATCATTAAACAAGAATGGCATGTCTGAGCTGGAGAACTTAGGATTTTATAAATGTGCATAAGCTCTTGTGCACATTAGTACAATGGAAAGGAAAACAAGATGGCAATAAAGGATGGAAATTAAAGCTGCGACAAATTGCACATGTACAGTGGTCTCTCTGAGGTCCAGTATGCAAAATGGTCTACTGGGAGATTCCTGTCCTGTCCCATCACAACTCTAAGGTCACAGCTGCAGCTGACAACAGCAGAGGCATTTACTGGTAGAGCAGAGTCACGTCAAATACAGCTGGGTTCCATTTGGTCAGGTAGTCACATTCCATTGGGCAAAATGTGTCAGAACCCTGGACAGAGCACTGTGGGAAGTGCTGGCTTGAACCTTCTTAATCACAAAATAGAGAACTGTTGTCTCAGCAAGATACAGAGGCTGTTTGAAGCCTGGCTGGCCTGGTCCTAGAAATGTGAAGGCCCAAGAAAAAATGACAGACATTCAGGGATACACCAAGTCATGCTCAGTTTCCTAACTAGAGTCACCATATCATAATATGTCAAGAAAATGTTCATTCTTGACAGTTTGTTTATTGTTCTATAGAGTCTATTGTTTTGGGGCTTGTTCTGGTTAGACGCTGTAGCAGTCTAAGATACACATATGAGAGAAATGATATAGTTTATCCTACCAGTGTTACCACATGGGATTGGACATGTAGGTTTTAAAAAAACAATTCACTGCTACCATTTTTAATAAACTTCCTAATTAGACCTCACCTTTACGGGAATGCATAGCTCCAACTAACAATTCCCTGGGATTGTGGATTCGGCTTTCATCCATTGGCCAGAGAGGCAAGGACCACTGGAAGGCTGCATACCCTGCCTCACAGGAGGAACATCTGGGCAAGGGGGAGACCATCCCAACCTCATATATCAACCAGAAAAGGAACAGCTGCAGGGAACTTATTTCACCCTTCCCTACCAGGAAGAACACCGATGAAACTTAGAAGTGATGCCTGGATTTTGCTTTTTTCTTCCTCTGTCTGAGTCCTTTTCCCTTTTGTGTTCTCTCTTTTAGATGGTAAGTCTGAAGATAGGGATGGTGGAGGAATCCAGTTGGGGTGGTGCTGGAACTAGATTAGCTTTCATTGGCTCAGCCCCCTAGACTTCGGATTGTCTTCTTCCAGCTGGCCCAACTCAGTCTGCAGTGAGTCAGACCAGCTAGTGGATTTTTCTGTATCTTTTGAACTTTGCAGAAATAGATGCAGTCACAATTTGCGCAAATTTCTATTTTGCAATTTTTAAAAAAAATGCTGAAAAGGTCCCCGAAATTCAGGGAAACTGTGTAGTGTGGCTTGCAAATGCAAGCCGAATTGAGCATGCTACAGAAATTGGGAGAGACACCCCCTGCCAAAGGGCCAGATTTGCTGGCAATGGGCATCCTTAACTGAAGGCAGGGACTGTCTTAATATTAATCTTTGAAAAGACTTTTTCAACAGTGCAGTGGGATAAAAATGCCAGAAATAAATAATAGCGGTGTACATCAAATGTAAATTGTATTACTTTAGCACTTAGGAACGGGCGTGAAATAAGGCACGCTTTGAAACTCTTCAAGATGTACCAGAATGTTTTGTCGTAATTTGCAAAGGTGGTTGTGGTAGTGAAAGGAAAAAGTAAACAATCATTTTAATCCTGAAATCCATGAAACAGACACATTAGGCATGTCAGTTCTGTATACGTAAATTTGTTTTGCTCTTGAACTGGTAAATGAGGGTTGTTTTGGTCCAGAGCCAAATAATATATTGAGGCAATTTCATGCCTCATGAATTATAGAAGAGAATGTTTGGAACGTGGCGCTTGCGTCTTCGCCTTGCTGGCTGGCTCGCCCATCTTCTCTCTTCTTTTTGGTTTAATCCCTTTGGGAACCTCGGTTTGAGCCATCTTCCAGAGGCTGCATGATGTCTCTGAAAGCCCACAGATTCCTTCAGCAGAATGGAAGGAATCCTAAATATGAGCCCCTTTCCCCCCCTTGACTGGAGCCTTTGCCCACCTTCTTCATTTTGCTAACTCCCAGATGGTAGCAAAAATGCTTTGATCTTATCATAACAGTTAGCCCTGGTTACAAAGGAAAATACTTTTCTGAACTTGGGGCTCTAAAGAGAGTTATGGCACAATGTGTTTTGAAATTCCGTCTGTCTTCTAAACTCTTTGGGAATAAAGAGTTGCTCGCATGAGAGAGAGAGAGAGAGAGAGAGAGAGAGAGAAGCAGCAGCTATATTTTTTAGGAAGGAAGGCTAAATCATATTGGCTGCTTTGCTTACTTAAGAGTCACTCACACAACCGAAGATCCCCTGTTTCAGGGGCAAGGAATTTTGTTCTGTGCCAAGGGTCTCAGCAGGAATAGATCGTGAATCCAAGGGCTGTCTCTAATTTGCATATTTTAGTTGCAAGTCATTAACTGAATCTGCATATTGTTTTTGTAGACTTGGTGGAGGACAAACATGGGTGGGTGGAGACATCGCATGCATTTTGCAAATTCCGGAGGGGGTTCTGTAGTAGGTCTGCTTAGTTATCACACCATGCAGCAGCCTCCCCTAGCCTGGTGACCCCCAGAGGGACTACTACTCCCATCATCCCCCAGCCAGAACCTCAGGAGAGCACTGGGTTGGGGAAGGTTGCCACACAAATTAACCACGTTATTGTGTCTTGAGTAGCCATTTTCATAGATACACAAAAGAAAAATCAACCAAACTGACATATCTATCTCTATATATAGGATTATCCAGGATTGGATGTCCTAATTTTTATATATTTCACTAAAGCAGCCTGTGTGTGTATCAAAACATGAGTGGAGCAGTGTGTCCAGGCCCCATATATCCAGGCAATCAATGAGGCCTCGGACAGGAAGGGGGGCCCACATTCCAGAGTGTACAGAGAAGGATTCAAAGGACTAGAACAGAGAGAGGGAACCTCTGGCCCTCCAGACGTTGTGGGACTCCAATTCCCATCAGCGCCAGAGTGACAGGTGATGAGGGATGATGGGAACTGTAGTTCATCAACATTTAGAGGGTTACCAGTTTCTCTGGGCTAGAGACTGATGCTGTGGTCTGAGAAGGGTCATGTTCCAGAGCAGGCAGATGGAAAGCAGTGAGATAAGAGTTCTTTTCGGCAGTTTTGCTGAAGGCTGACTTGCTTAGATTGAAGAACCTAGCCTGTAGCCGCAGTTAAGTAGAGTTAGCTGGGATCCTGTTGGTTCCTCACATCATCTGGCCAAGGTGGGATAATGGGCTTCCGTAACCTTTTTGGCCATTATGTGGGTAGCACTGCAGTCCACGATCATCTTGTGCAGTGACAGTGGGTGGGGAGTTATCAGTTCCGGCAACACTTTTGGAGGGTCCTTGGGCAAGACTTCCACGGGCCCACTTCCTCAGTGAGTCTACCTTCTCACCACCATTGTCAGCAGCTGCTCTTGTTCCTCACCCTTTTTCTCATCATGGCTACTGTTTGCTGGTTTGACAGGCAGAGAGCCAAGGAGCGAATTGGCAGTGGCATCTTGTGCTCCTCCTCCTCTCCACCCAGAGCAAGAGGCAGGTGTAGAAGCAGGTTGCAATGGTGAAAGATGAGCAATAAGTCCAGGGGGCTCTTGTCAGTGGGCCCCCTGTTGGAGTGTGGGCCCTCGGCAGGTTCCCAAGCATGCTTACCTTTAAGGTTGTGGCATTAGAGAGTGTTCACCAATGTTTCCAAGATGAAGGAAATAATTCCAGGCAAGTCATGTGAAGTTGTCGATGTTGTAATAAGAGTACGATGATGCCATAAAATATCAGATATGATATTCTTAAGACAGCTGTATTCTGTCTGGACATTTGGGGTCCCCCCTCTTGATCCTAGGTGTATGTCCTTTCATCCCTCACTCCAAATATGGTTTTGTTGGAGTTTATGATGTTTCTTCAATATAACACTCTTCTGTACTAGTGCTAGCCATTTCCCGGGATCTTCCACGACTCAGTATAGGCTTCTAAATGCCATGGAATGTTAAGTGCACACAGAAGGGAAGTGCACCTTGTACACCGCTCCGAAATTTTTCAATGGGGAGCGGTATATAAATATTCTAAATTATTATTATTATTATTATTATTATTATTATTATTATTATTATTAATAATAATAAACGCTAGCCCTGGGTTAATTCTTTGTCATTGTAAAAGTCTTTCCCCCCCAAATCTTGCTTCCCCTGACTACCTTTCCTTGGCATGCTTTCAAATGCATCTTCTGTTTTCTCTGTGGGCTCATAGCGTGCTGGTTGTTTAAAAATGCAAGTTTAGGTTCTCAGAATTCTAAGGAGAGACTCTTCTGGCAGCACAAAAGTACCTTGCGTGGGAACTACGGATGTCCCTCTTCTACTTTTCTTGTGAAAAGGATAGAATGCGATTGGACTGACCTGAAAACCCCCCAACAACCCTGGATGAATAGGATTTTAATTACACTGATTATGGGACTAATTAAGGAACTGAGGGCTGGTGGCCATACTAAAAGTATGAGCAAGGGAATCCATGGCTCTGCTCTGACTCCAGCTGTGAACTCACTAGAACAGCTTTTCCCAACCTGGAGCCCTCCAGATGTGTTGGTCTACAACTCCCATAATTCCCAGCCAAGAATGATGGGCATTGCAGTCTAGTACATCTGGAGAATGCCTGGCTGGGAAAGGCTGTACTAGTTGAACTTAAACAAGCCTCTCCCACCGCATGCTATATTCTGTAATGGCTGTTTCAAGAGTTATTGAAATAGTTGTTGCTGTTCTTTTTTTATTGTTTGCTGCTGGAGTTCATGGAAATTGGTTTAGGTTTTATTCTATATATACACAGTATATTTGCAATGGGCTGTTTTTAACTACTTTGCTAGCCATCCTGGGTGCCTAAAAGGTGGGATCCAAATGTATTTAATTAAAAAAAGAAAAGATGTACTTACAAAGTATAATTGCAAAGTTATCATTCTCTGTTTGAGGCTAATCATGCTTTTGAACTTGCTATTCCAGAGTTATCCTCCCTTGTGTCAAATGGAGCCACTCTTAAGTTAGAAATCTGAGCAGGTAAGAACATTTTGCATGTTGCATTGATACAGAAAAGCTGCTGCAAACTCTTTTTGTACTGTTAATGGTGGGATAAGGTGGATATTTCTGTGTCCGCTGTTCATGGCGAGAGGTTGCCATGTGTGTAGTGTGTATGTGTGTTTAGTAAGAAAAAGTGGCTGAACGAAATAGGTGGTGTATAAATGGAACAACCTCTGTGTACAAGAAGCTGCTGGACGTGACCTAGAAGTGAATGCAAACAATTAAGGTCCCCATAGATTAGATTCACCATGACCAGTGGTGCTTTGCTGGCCCCTCCCCTATCATGTAGCTTTGTTTGTTTCATGAGTGATAAGCTATTTTCTATGATTCCCCCCACTCTCGTGTACGTGAATCATGAGGACATCTTCCAATCATCTACTTGTTTCCTTGAATCGCCAAAAAACATTTGCCCACCCCTGCATATGCAATGCTTGATGTGGGGAAGTGTGTTTGTCTCTGTGTCCTTTCTCCCGCTTCTCTTTGCAGTCCAGGCAGGCTGGTGGATCAATATTTATCTTCTGTGTTGGCTGCACATGCTCAGCGTGCCAGTGTTGCTTTCTGCTTTTGATGCAAATGAAAAACGGTGACAGGAGGTGCGGCATCCTTTGATTCATTTGAGATGGGCCAGGGTTGAAACACTTCTGCCCCTTAAGGAGGACATTTAAAATGTCCGTAGGGACTTTCTATGAGGAAGCTTAGGAGGGTTGTGGAGAACAGGCGGCAGGAGTCTAGACAGAGTAGAGGAGGTGATTTAAGAGTGCTTTTTGTGTGGAGACAAAGGCTTCCTTCTCACTGAGGTCAATGTGTGTCTTGAGCTCACATGACTGAATGCACCTCCATACATTAAACAAACACTCCTGCGCATAGAGCTCCGGCTATTGAGCGGTATAGAAATGTAATAAATAAATAAATAAATAGAAAGCTAGCATTCTGGGGATATAGCTGAAGTATCCTTTGAGGGATGTGTATTGTGCAACTAGGTTTTTCACCTTGAAAAAGAGTGGTCTGCAAGAGTGCCCTTGAAAAAGGTTTTTTTTTATAACCTGAAACGCGTTGGGCTTTGAATAAAAGACATCACAATCTTCCAACTAGCCGTGCTTTTGTGTTCAGCTACATGGAGGTTCCCTCCTTTAGTCTGCACGGTGTGTGGGTGCCCTTCCCACCTCGGCTGTTTGGTCTAACAGAAGCAATCCTTCATTCGGGAGGGTTGAGTGGTTGTCTACGTGTCTCCTTGTGATGACCCATCAGGAGAATTAAATCACTTTTATTGCTTTTATTGTTTTATCTCGGGCTGGTATATGTCTTACTAGCATTTATTGCCCTTAAAGTATAGCAGCTTCAAGGTATTTCAGTGAGGAGCCAGTCTGCTGTTTTGTAGCTAGGCACAGTTGAAGAGGTTCCATCTTAAGTGGCGGCAATGGATTGTGAATTATGATTCATGGAGCAGGCTGTGACTTTATAGCTTTTAAGCTTGGAGCTCTTCCATTTTTGATGGATTTGTTTTGGGCCTTTCCTGTCCCTGGTGTCGTCTCTGCTTGTCACATGTCCTTTTTACCTAGGCTTATTCCCTTGGCTCATGAATTCCTTTTTGCTTTCTAGTTTATTCACACGGCTTCCTTCAGTTCTCCATTTCACTCAAATCTAATTTCCCTTTCCTCCCCTTCCTTTATTTCCCCCCTCTAAGAGATACACAATTAAATAAGCAACATACTTTAAAAAAAATTAACTCAAAAGCTTGCGTATTTATACACTAATTCTGTTTAATGAGACAATGCTGCCCAAACAAAAAACATGGCTGTGGATAAGGATTCACGTTCTTTCTTTCTTTCTTTCTTTCTTTCTTTCTTTCTTTCTTTCTTTCTTTCTTACTATTTGTTTATTTAAAATTATTTTTAGGTCACCATTAAGGTTAGTAGATTCCTTAGGAACCAGCCTTGTGCTGGGTTGAAGATTCTGATTCTAAGCACCAACCTCATTTTTCTGTTAGGGTGACGTCAACTTTGGGTTAATGTCAACCAGGCACACAGAGCGCTGGGATTATGGCTCCTTTGAGGTTGGCAATTTAGCCAGCAAGGGGAAGAGCTGTAGTTTATAGGTTGTTTGCAGTCAAACAAAGAAGTTGATCTCTTAGTAAATAGCCTTTATTAAGTGAATCAGCCAGATCGACAGTGCTTCCTATTACAGACTTTCCCATCCTCCAGCAACCTGGAGTTAAGATCTCTAACTACATATATTACCAGAAGATCCCATTGATGGGTACACTATTGCTAGGAGAGTTGCAATGAAACTGGTGTCAGCCAGCAGTACGAAACCTGAGTGGCTTTTCCAGTCCTGCCCTCAGGGAGGATCTTGTCCTAGGGAGTGTCATGTCTAACCCTACTACCCTGGTTTTGGGAGAAGATGTTTCAGGTAATAAATCAGAATCAGATTTAGAACTAGAAGAAGCAATGCCAGACACCAGCCAGCCTGTACCAGTGGGGAAGGAAGCTCTCACGGCGATTCCCCAGCTGGGAGTCAGCCCTCTCCAGAGCTTATCTCCTCAAGGTCAAATCCTACACACTCGGTGGGAAGTGAGGTTTCTTCCGGAGGTGAGCATCCTGACAAGCTAGCTGATGCTAGGGTCTGCCGGAAGCTCAAACGCACAGGGCAGAAGGAAGGTGTGAGAAAGTCGGTTCAATTACGCCAGAACCTGCATCTGCACCAGGCTCTCTGAAGATACGGGCATTTGGGAAGGGGCTTCCTATTCTTCTTGAGCGGACAATTGTCTTGCTTAGTTTCCATAGTTTTGCCTAGGGGGACATTTCCAAGAGGTTAGGCTCTGTTCAGGTAGAAGAGACGTTTGTTGCTTAATAGCTTTGTGGATTACTTAGCAAGCCTTGTCATTTGCCTCCCATCGAAAGCAGGAGTTTTCTGAGAAACATGACAGGGAGTTTAATGGGCCAACCATTTTACTTCCCAAAGTTGCTCCTCCCTCTTCACCCAACATTTGATTCTGGCGTCCATCACTCCCAACTCCTCCCTCCCCATAAGTCCTTGCGTTCCCCACAGACGGAGAAGTTTCTCTTTGGTTTTGAACCAACTGATTAAATGGCACCTGGAAAGATTCTTCTCTTCCACTGCCTCCCTGCTATCTCCTGAAACCTTGGTAACTCACCCACTGCTTCAACCTCTTCTTCATTGGACTCCGAGTCTATTCCCACACCCTCTCGGGATGCTTCTGCAGAGGTCCTGAGCCCAATCTGTACCTAGGTCAGGCACATGCTAAAGGTTCCAGGTTTGATCCCTGGCATCTCCTGGTAGGGCCAGGGAAGACTCCTACCTGAAAACATAGAAAGCCGCTATCAGTCAGTGTAGACAATATACTATCTGGGATGAGGAGACAGCGAGGGGGGAGGGGGATGGAATAGAATATCCTGGAAGAGTGCATGGCTAGCTGGCTGGCTGGGCTCCTAAACAGGAGCAGTCTATGCTGCAACGTTTTGTTGCAGTTCCCATTGTACGATTTATGAACAATCCCTTCCTTTCACTGTGTGTAACCACAGCTTTCCCTCCTCTTCTCCCCACAAACCTGATATGGTTAGGGCACAGAGTTTCTAGATTTTAAGGGGGCCAGTCTTTGATTCCAGCCCCTCTTCATTCATGGATCGAGCCACGATTCCGGTGGAATTTTTCAAAGCTGCCATTCCGTTTGTAAACACCGCAGTTGCAAGCTGCCTAGCTGAAGCCCGGATATGCCAGAGTAATGTTCCATTAAGCCGGCCGGAAACTGATTGCTCAGAGGAGTCGAGCAGCTGCAGATAGATGTGATCTCCTTCTCCGTAAAAACTCATGCTGCTCCGATTGCTTTCACGACTATGGTACCCAAGGCCCCCATTTGCAGTGCCAGCTGAGCAAGTCTTCACCCTTCCTCTTGATTGCACACCTGACACAGATGGGTGGTTTCCTGACATTTGTGCAGTCATCGTCCCCACTCTAAAAGATTGACATGCCTCTCCTAAGGCTTAGTTACTGGCAGGTAAGTGGCTTAAGCTAAAATATGCTGGGGTTTGCTGTTGTTGTTGCCACCTTTTGGCCTTCCTTGTTTTGCCCTTCCTCTTTGGCTCTGCCTCATTTGCCTCTGGCCTTGCCCCTTTGGCCATACCTCGAGGGGATCTACACAGCGTCCTGAAGGCCTCCAGTGCACCCCGAAACTCCTTGTGTAGATCCTGCCTACCTGGCCAGAAGAGGCGGAGGAGGAGGCTTCTTCTGCCGAGCTCTCCGACCCGGGTGGCTCTTTCGCTGGCAGCAGGAGGCTGGCGGGGAGGTGGGCGGCGGCGGCAAGGACGCTCTAGGCACCAACTGTGTCACTCACTCAGAGCCGTTCCTCCTCGCATCTGACAGGAGCCCTGGGAACTTTTCGCCCCGTCCCCGCAAGGGTTGATGCGGAGCCTCCTCCTCCTCCTCCTCTTCTGGCCAGGTAGGCAGGATCTACACAAGGAGTTTCGGGGCGCACTGGAGGCGCACGCAAGCGCCTTCAGGATGCTGTGTAGATCCTCCCCTCTTTTCATAGAATCATAGAATAGTAGAGTTGGAAGGGGCCTATAAGGCCATCGAGTCCAACCCCCTGCTCAATGCAGGAATCCACCCTAAAGCATCCCTGACAGATGGTTGTCCAGCTGCCTCTTGAAGGCCTCTAGTGTGGGAGAACCCACAACCTCCCTAGGGAACTGGTTCCATTGTTGTACTGCTCTAACAGTCAGGAAGTTTTTCCTGATGTTTTTGGCCTGGCCCTTTAGCATTTGGCCCCACCTACCATTGGAAAGTGCCTCCCAAGAGTTTTTTTTGGTGAGGGAGATGGAATCCCTAAAGGCCATGGCTGCTTCCCCAAACGTGTGTGTCTTACTGCATTCAGGATCCAAATTTCCACAATTATTTCTTTGCCAAATTCTAGTTTCATACTACAGCCTTTGGAGAAAGAGATACAACCCATACTGTCCCGTGGCCTGTACACTTACCATTTGGAATAATCACCACAGGCTCAAAAACCGATATTCCCAAAGCAGAGTAATTTAGCATGTCAGGACCAGTCCTCCTCTCACCTCTGCCACCCATATACCTTCTCTTAATTTGCAAAAGAGATACATACATCAAGCTTTATATAGTACTCTGTGGTTCTTTTGCTAGCTTAGGTGATTTGGGAAAGTGCCTGGGTTTTTTTATCTTTTAATTGGGCAACCACTGAATATTAAAACAGCCCTATCATGCAGAGTACTAAATTCTGAGATGCTCTGAAATGTAAAATCATTAAATGGACGTTAAGAAAGGATGGGACTGAGGTCAGTTTCTTTGTCTCCTTTGACAAGGACAGAGATCTAAGTGGGTTTCTCTAAAAATTCTGCTCGTAGTGTATTATGCTTATTTAGTCTACGAATGAACTTGGGTGGTTGAGTGCCAATCATTTCAGAAGTGAAATGGAGACAACCAAAATGAAGTAGTGCCTTCTACATACTCAGGGTGCATCAAAGGTATAGAGAAGTACACACATTTGTGAATTAAAATACATAAGATGCACAATGGGCCATACATAGGAACGCCCATGCCCACATTTATTTACACAATATACTACTGCCTAATGTTACGGTATATACAATTCATAATGGCAGGAATTGTGCTGTGTATTTGCCGTGTGTATAATTTTGGTTCCAATTGTAGGCAAGTGCCTTTCTTTGCCTTCAGTTGCATTTACCTTGAAATGAAGCCGCTATTCTCTTTTAGCCCTTTTTGAATTTTTTGCAATGAAAATAGCATGCTTGTTGATTATTCAGCCCGTTTAAAGCAAGATGGATTGGAACAGAAATAAAAGTACCTTTCCTCAAAAACTTCTCCGATTCCAAAGGCAAGAACATAAGCTTAGAAGTTGAAATGTGAAGATTTGTCCTGTCAATTAGCAGCACTTAGAATACAGCTAAAGTATTTTTTTGTTTACCAGGCCTGTAACTATGGCAATGACATCCAGGAACCCACAACAAATATGATTAGTGTCTCTGAAATAGTTTCTGGTCCACAAACTTTAGGCCATAATGTTAGTCTTTAGGGTGTCACAAGACTCTGTTGTTTTTGGGGAAATAAAGAAAGGGCCTTCTTCCCTCCTGACTATGGGTAGGAGCACCCAAAGGAGGGCTTCTGAGGAAGTTTGTGGTACATAGATGGCTTGAAGTAGGAGAAGATGTTCCTTCCCCCACAAGCTGTTGAAGTTTTTTTTTTTTTTTTTTTTGCTTTTTCAATGTAACGTTGAACAGTAACAATTCCAAATACAACACATTTGAGTGAATTTCTTTACAGTGTTTCTGATCACTCAGGATCTTTATTAGGCACAAGAAAGATTATTTGATAAACTTGTCATTCATCATCTTAATAATCCTAATAGATCTCGCCATAGAGTTCTATGTGTCTTAGGAGGTTGCTGTATATTCTTCTTGGTATTAGAGAATTCAATGAATGGGGACCATATTCCATAAAAAGTGTCAATTTCCACTTGGCTGATTTATACCTGAAGATGTGTAGTGAGTTTCTCCATTAGTGTAAGGCCCCAAATTTAGTGTTTCCATAAAATAAGAGAAAGTTCATTTGCTGATTTCTAGTTAGCAGCTATGATCAATGTGGCTCTTTAGGTCTAATTGGTGTATTAGAGGCCATATAAAGACACAGTAGCCTCAGTTTTTCAGATTTTGTTGTGTAACCGTATGGTAAAATGACCATATAAAAAGGAGGACAGGGCTCTGCATTACAACCCAAATTCATTAAGTCCTCCGGCTGCTTTCAGGTGCTGTGAATGAAACCAGATCTCTAAAACCCAACCAACCCTATTTGCTGCTTTGAAGGGTAAATGGTATTTATCTCACAGATAATAGGATAATTAGGCAGCTCCCTCTGCTATAAATATTTTGGATTGTAAATTTGGAAGAGGTGCTTATTAGTTTTATATCCCCCACCCTGCCTCAGTGAAATAATCTGGAGTAATGAATGGTTTATGGGAGAAGCATAAATCAACAACTTTCATGTCAGTATTGTTTTACGATATTGCTCATTTCATTGCTGGCCATTGCAAACTCCATCTCCTCAGGATGTTCCTTCCAAGCAACCCAGTTTAGGCTTGGGTCCTGATTACTTAGTTCAGCAGTTTACCTCCCTGTTTGCATGAAAATAAATAAAAATAAACTGCTTAGCCCTGTGTGTGTGTAGGGGGGCATTAAAGAAAATATATTTCCAGATGGGGATTCTTCCTCCCACCAGCCTCCTACTGGTTGGAAATTAAAATTGCAATTAAAATGTCATTCCCCCCCCCCCCCCAAGGGTCCCCTACTCCCAGTAATCTGTTTTGATTAATCTTGCAGCAAAACCTTACCTCTCCCTTGGCTGTTTTTTTCTCTCCCCTGGGCATGGCTCATTATCTCCTGTAACTGGCACAGAAATGGGATGTCCAGGAAAGAGCCCTGTCCTTTTTAATATGCTCAGTGTCGAGTGGTGCAATTTCATAAACATCTGAAATGCCAGAAGTAAGGCCTTAGCTAGACCTAAGGTTTATCCTGGGATCGTCCTGGGGTCGTCCCTGCCTGCTCCCGGGATCCCCTGTGTGTCATTTACATGAACAGGGATGACCCCAGGATGATATCAGGATAAACCTTAGGTCTAGCTAAGGTCTGAGTCTAAGAAGGTGAATCAATCCACAGGATAAATCAGGTTGGACACGGCCGGCCCTACCATTAGGGAGAATGAGGTGGCTGCCTCAGGAAGCAGATTCTCATGGGTGGAGAGGGTGGCCAACAAAGGAGACATTTGCATAATGTTTGCATATGCAAATGAATATGTAAATAATACCTGTAATGCAAATAGAAATAGATCTCATCATAGTGAAGAACACTAATCAGGTGACTTATATGTCTGCTCATTTTCCTGTCCAGGTCCTAGCTGCTTATGGAGAGCTTCAAGGTTCTTGTTGCTCTCGCTCATTATGATTCTTTGACTTTAAACTAGACTTGGAGCAGACAGCCCTTCAAACAGAGGACTGTCATGTTCCAGTTCTCTAAAATAGACGACTGTCCTTTGTAAAGTAGGATCCCTGGCCACTGTGCACAATTGGGACAACAGAGACGCATGTGACATGTGGCTTTGCCTTGCATCCCCTAAGCTAGCTTGCTGTCCGTGGGTGCAGTAGAGAATGTTGTTCTGTCACCAGTGTTGAAGTAAGTTCAGTTCACCTCTCTGTGCAGTTGCGGTGGGGTGTGCCATCTTGTCCTTTTGCTCCGGCAACAGAACACCTTGGATTAGCCATGGTGTAGAGGAAGAGTAAGCCAAGCTAGCAAGATAGGTGAACTAGGACTAGGCATTTAGAGGAACAGATAGCAGGCCAGAATGTTATAGAAATTAAAGTTAATGAAATTAAAAGCAATAACAGCCGCAACAACATTTTTTTAAAGCAGAAGATAAATATCAAGGTGGCATGGAAGAGGGCAATTTTAAACTCCAGCTTAAAAATGTATCATTAGGAGTAAAACAAATAGCAAGCTAACCAAATGAAAAGGCATGAGAGTATAAAAAGGCTTTTGCCTGGTGCCAGAAAGCCAACAAATTTGGTGCCAGGCACACCTCCTTGGGGAGGGCATTTCACAGTTGAAATGGGTTTTCTAAAATATCTTGTGGCCCATGAATTCCATACAAATTGCATATTTTGTCAAGACAAATTTTCTTTTCTGTCATGAATCTACTGCTAGTAGATTTCTAGTGTTTTGGGAGAGGCAGAATAATTTCACGCTATACTTTCAATAATTTGAAGGTTGTTGCATCCTTGACTCCTTGGATGGTCTGTGAAGTGAGAATTGCCACCTACATTTTTACAGGATCAGGGTTTTCTAAATTTGTAGAACTGCCTTCCTCAACCTCACACTTTCGCAGTGTGTGGGACTAAAACTATCATCATCCTCTGCTAGCAGTACTGGTGATGATAAGAATTGTAGTGCTACCCATCCCCATCCAGGTTGGGGAAGTTGTAGAAGCTCTCTGACACCTGAAATATTAAGAGTATTATTGCAGAACTTTTCTCTTTCCCCTGAGACTTTTATTCTTCAGTACAAAGAAAAGGCCCTCTTCTTAAATCAAAATGTGTGGCGATAAATATGTCTTCCATGAGCAAAAAGGAACTGTTCTTTGCCTTGCTGAGACACAAGAGCTCTATCTGTATTATCTAGATTTACGGATATTTTCCTGTTGTGACCTCCTTAAAAAGAAAAAGAAAAGAAAAAGTCTTGTTTGTCTTGGCTGATGGTTTTCTAACCTTGTTATGAAGGTCACACTAGAAGTTGGCAGGAAGGTTCTCCTGCGGTATTTAAATTATGGCTCTAGTATTTATTATATTACATGGGTTTGATGCATGACAGTATGATTGTCCAGTGAACTCACAAGGTGATTCATGAGACCAAATTTTATAGTGCTTATGCTGCTACCAAAGGCAGCATTATGGCCCTGGCATTATGTGTTACAACTCTACTATAGAACCCAATTAATTCTCATCTGAAACATCATTAGGGTACCTCCTTATCTAAACTTGTGAGTAATTGTGCACGGGTGGAAATCTGGCCAGCCTCACTTCTCCACCTGAAAATAATTTTGCCATTCCTGAGGGAGGTGGGAGCCAGCAGTCACAAGCAGCTAATGAGCCCAAGCCACAAAGACGAAATAAATAATGTGATTGAAGACAGAAGGAAGACAGTAGAGCATAGACAAGACAGCCTATGTGTGACGCTGTACAACAGACAGGCAAGTTTTGTTTTCTAGAAATTAAATCTCTGAGTAACTGAGTTGATGGATTAATCTTGTCTCCAGTGCACATAGGTGAATGCATATGTTGCACCTGAGTACTTCAGATACCATGCAGTGCACCAACCTGGCATTTCTCTCCCTGAAGCTCCTGAAGTATGTTTTGAAGTTCATTGAAGGACAACTGGTCAAGGATATTTTTAATCAGCCTTGTATTTAAGCACTAGCCTGGTAGTGGTAGCCATGAGTGAGAAGGCATTCTGTGCAGGGGAGTGAGCAGGCTGGCAGAAGAGAATGGACGAAGACTCTATCCTTCCTCTGTGCCCAGCATAGAAACCAAATGGACTGCAAAAGGAGGGAAGCTTAGTGTAGCAATGCAGGGGACTTCTGGAGGAGGAATGAGGCTTTCTGTCCTCTTTTACTAGGTCCCAGCACACCAGTTTATTTATTTTTTTGCAAGCTAGTAAATTATGTGGGTTTATTTTACAAGGCTGTTTCTAACCAAAAGAATAGACACTGTCTTGCCTCTTAAATCAATGGAAGACAGGTTTATTGCAGAGTAAGCAAATGCAGAAGGTGGTGAAGAGCATTCAGTATGCAGAATATTGGGGTGGGTCTCAATCAGTAATCCTGGATATGCAATTTACAGTGCAATCCTATGCATGGTTAATCAGAAGTGAGCTCCATTGACTTCAATGGTGCTTACTCCCTCATAAGTGTGTTTAGGATTGTAACCTTAAAGATATATATATATATATATATATATATATATATATATATATATTCTATACCGCCCAATATCCAGAGCTTTCTGGACAGTTCACAGATCTGGGCTCCACAGAGTTCTGGGCTCCACAGTTCAAGAAAGATGCAGACAAGCTGGAGCATGTTCAGAGGAAGGCAACCAGGATGATCAGGGGTCTGGAAGCAAAGCACTATGAAGAGAGACTGAAACAACTGGGCATGTTTAGCCTGGAGAAGAGGAGATTGAGGGGAGACATGATAGCACTCTTCAAATACTTGAAAGGTTGTCACACAGAGGAGGGCCAGGATCTCTTCTTGACCCTTCCAGAGTGCAGGACACAGAATAACGGGCTCAAGTTACAGGAAGCCAGATTCTGGCTGGACATCAGGAAAAACTTCCTGACTGTTAGAGCAGTACGACAATGGAACCAATTCCCTAGGGAGGTTGTGGGCTCTCCCACACTAGAGGCAGCTGGAAAACCATCTGTCAGGGATGCTTTAGGGTGGATTCCTGCATTGAACAGGGGGTTGGACTCGATGGCCTTATAGGCCCCTTCCAACTCTACTATTCTCTGATTCTATGATTCATGAGCCAATCAGCATACAATATAGTTTGGAACTCTTCCACTGCAGACATAGCGTGTGTGCAAGAGAAATGGATGTGTTTATATGAAGACCCCAGAGTATGGTTTGTATGACATTCTTCAGATCTTTTAATGTGCTCTTGGCTTGCATGTATTTGCAATCTTTTTCTTTTTTTTTTAGAAATTAAAAGCAGTTCCCAGTTACCACTAAAAATAGTTAAATTGAACACATGGATTTATTAAAAGCTATGCTCCTCACCCTTATGGTCGAAAGTGTGGATTTAATTTGGAGTTTTGTTTGATTGTAGCGCAGCTTAATCTGTGAAAACAGGTAGAAGGCAGGAGTTGATGAGACACCAGCATCAGGTTCTGTTTGCTTTTCTAATATAAATAAATCTGGTTTCTATTTAAGATCTAATCCTCAGCCTGCTATTACTGGATGAAATCCAGACCAGGAATTCCTCTATAATCCCATTAATTTACCGCCACGTGCTGTCCTGTGTGTATACCCAGCCTAATTAAATGATGCCATGGTCACACGCTGCAAATTTTTCTTAGCGTGGTGGTCATAATTTATGTATCATGTTTTGAGATGTGAAGCCTGAAGAAAAGAAAAGGAACAGGCGCAAAAAGCACTTAACTTCTAAGTTTGGGATTTACATGAAGTTTCATGAACAAGAACAGAGGAGGAAAGAAAAAACAAACTTTCTAAGAAAATCTGTGTGTTCTTGAAACATTAAAAAATGGAAATGGAATTGTGATGTTCCCATGAACTGATAAGTGTCCCGATTTTATATGCATTGGCATATTCTGAAAGAAACAGTGGAGGCTGATGGCCCTGATGTCAGTGGGGCAATGAATCTGCTCTGGGTTTCATTCAGTTTCATTCATTTCATTTTCTTCCAGTCTGTTTCCGGGCACAATTCAAAGTGCTGGTTATGACCTATAAAGCTCTATATGGTTCGGGTCCAGGTTATTTGAAAGAACGTATTCTCCCTTATGAGCCTGCCCGTGCTTTGAGATCTTCTGGAGAGGCCCTTCTTTCAGTCCCACCTTCTTCACAGGCACGCTTGGTGGGAACATGGCAGAGGGCCTTCTCGTTGGCTGCTCCGGTGCTCTGGAACTCTCTTCCTGGGGAAGCTAGGCTGGCTCCCTCCTTGATGGGCTTTCGGAAGCAGGCTAAAACTTTTTTGTTCAAGCAGGCCTTTGGAGAATAATCCAGCCCTCCATCTATGTTAATGTTTTATAATTTTGTTGTGTATTTTTTAATTGTTTATGGTTTTGTTTCCCTCCCCCCCCCATGTATATTTTAAACTTTGTAAGGCCGCCTTGAGGCCCAGCATTGGGCAAAAGGCGGGATACAAATAAATATAATAATAATAATAATAATAATAATAATAATAATAATAATAATTCAGAACTCTAAAGGAGCTA
The DNA here is from genome assembly GCF_023053635.1 of Elgaria multicarinata webbii. Lineage (NCBI taxonomy): Eukaryota > Metazoa > Chordata > Lepidosauria > Squamata > Anguidae > Elgaria > Elgaria multicarinata. The sequence continues at coordinate 10,495,053 of NC_086188.1, forward strand.
TTCTGACTGATTCTGTCAGAAACGTTTCCTGCTCCACTGACATCAAAGCCAACAACCTCCACTTGAAGGAAGTACATAGTTAGGCATGTTACTGATTCTATCCAGTATTCCCATCAGAGCAGGATTTGGGGCAGAATTCCAGGACCCAGCTCAGCAGAATGAACACCCCACCTCCCAAAATGTAGCTGTGCTTTCTTACCACGTTTTGACATGTGTAGTGAAGTCCATATACCTATTAAGCCCAGAGTCTAAAATTCCTTTACTGCACGGAGCCCAGCGTGATGGAATCTCATTTGGCATTTCTAAAGGTCTTCTAGAAGGGATGGAGGTGGGGAAATGTGTTTATGATTCCAGAAGGCAACTTGTCCTAGTGGCCAGGACTGTTTCTTTTTGGCTTAGCTGGGCAAAATTCTTAATGATGCTCAACTTATGTACACCGCAGGAATTTGCAGCTAACCCTGCCTCCCCGAAAGCAGCCAATTCTCCTTGGAAGTTTGGTTTTGAAAAATGCAGAGAGATTGTTGGTGGTTAGATTACTTAGCTTCCAAAGAAAGCCCACAGAGATTAGTAGAAGCATTTGAATGTAGCCCTCTGGAAATATACGCCAGCAAGGGAGGAGTTGGTGACCCTTTTCAAGGAGTTTCTGATGTATCCTTTCCTTGTTGCTTTATAATTCATTTTATTTATTAATGTATTTCTAAATTGCCTTTTAACACTCAAAAGCCCTCACAAGGTAGTAAACACCCAGTAAATAAAACCTAACCATATAGTAACACAAATAAATCAGAACCTTAAAACATATCTACAAATTTCTAAAATGAACAGTGCTAAAAATCATATGTTTCTGCCCAGTTGCTAAGATTGTCTATGGAGGGTCTTCTCTCGGTGTCACTGCTCAGTGAGTGGCTACCTGGAAAGAGTCTTCTTTGCTGTGGCCCCAGGCTATGGAATGCCCCTCCCAGGAAAGCTGCCTGGTGTCTTTATTGTATACATTTAGATGCCAGGTAAAGCTTTCATCTTTAAACAGGCATTTTTCCTGTTTAACCTTTCCTCTGTTGCTTCATTCATTTTACGGCTGGCTCCACAATGTTTTTAATATTTGTTAATGTTTAACACTGTATTATTTTGACACTTGTAATATTGCATTATTTTTATTTTGTTTATTTTTGGGGATGATGTTTATGATGATTGCATTTATATCCCACCTTTTTTCCTCTAAGGAACCCAAGGAGGCATACATAATCCTCCTCCTCTCCATTTTATCCTCACAACAGAGTCTGTGACTGGCCCAAAGTCACCCAGAGGGTTTCCATGGCTGAGTGGGGACTAGAACCTGGATCTACCAACTCCCAGTCCGACACTTTAGCCACTACACTCCCACTGGCTCCATTTTGTTGTTGATGTTCTTCTTGTTCTTGGTTTTATGATTGTAAATCACTTTGAGAGCATTTGCTAGTTTAGTGGCATACAAATCTAAGAGACAAATAAATAAAATAATCAGGACAGTATTTAATAAAATGCAAATTGAAATAAGAAAGTGGTTTTATTCTACTGTTCACTGCTTCAAAATCTTTGGATCTGGAGAGGTATGCAAATATTGTAAATAAATAAATAATAAAAATAATGTAAAATGGTGGTTGAGGAGGCAAACCCGCTGCATTCCATGAGCCATAAACAGATATGATCTACTAATACAAGTACACATTTACATTCAAGTTATTTCAGATCAAGAATCCGAATAGCCCAATTTAAGCAGGCGGGGAAGTCTAGTTGCGGTCCAGGTTGTTAAACAGTTGGTGGCCAGTGGCTACTTACTCAGAACCTAACCCTGTGAACTGACAGTGAGCCAAACAAATGCAATACTTTGTATTTATATTAAGATTCTTAAATGCACAATTTATACTTACCGTATTTCTTCAATTGTAAGATGCCATCGATTGTAAGACGCACACTAATTTCAGTACCACCAACAGAAAAAAAGCTTTGATTCTAAGAATAATAATCGCACCTGCGATTCTAAGACGCACCCCGTTTTTAGAGATATTTATATGGGGGGAAAAGTGTGTCTTAGAATCGAAGAAATATGGTACTAGTAAATCTGGAAGTTTTTAAAGAGTGAGCAACGAGAGTGGAGAGTTATAACTTCTTTTCTTGATCGTAATTCTAAAACACTCAATAAAACAGAATGTTCTTTAAAAAGTAAGTAAAAAGCTTATGTTAATGCAACACCAACCAGGCAGGTCAGTGTTTTCAATTTTACAACTGAAGATTGACTGTTTCCACTATTTGTTTTAGCTGGTGAGTGGAAAATTTAGTAGATGGCCTTTGCCAGGTGTTTTCTGAGCACAGCACCTGAGGCAGATGCCTTGGTCACCTACCCCTAATTCTGGCCCTGGCATTGGACATGGATAGTGGGCCAAAAACATTATCAAGAATTCTTACTAACAAACGTAAAAGAATTCTAAGTCATATCTATTTGTATTTGAATGACATCTTCAGTCTTTACATGGAATACAAGTTACATAGGCTACATGTTCAGATGTCACAATAAACCATGGCTTATCATGATGGGAATGAGCCTAGCCTTTCCCTAGGCTTGTACACTAACCACCACTCCACCTTCTCTGGCACAGTTCAGAAGCATACACTTCCATTTTTTAAAATCACTATGGCTTGTCATGTCATCTGAACCTGAGAAACTGTGGTTGATTTAAACTATGGTTTGTTTGAAAGAAGCCAACTTCAAGCCATGGATTATGAAGCTAGCTCATTTCAACAGTAATTAACCTTAACCACAGTTTAGACTCAGATAACATGCTGAACTGCAGTTAATCCAAAACAAAAGCAGACATTTATGGCCTCCTCCTTGTAGTTCTTTCAGAGGAGGGATTGGGAGGGAAACCCACAAGCCATGGCCAGTGTGGGGGTGGGGAGTTTGTTCCTATCAAGATAATCATTCATTTATCATGTTTTCAAAATGCATTCATTGATTTGCGGAGAAAGAGAGACAGAAGAGTTATTTAAAAATGCTTAGAGTAACAAGATTGACTCCAGGTTCTGTTCATTTTCTCAAAAAGTTTAACCAAGAGTTGCAAACCTCATTTTCATTGTCATCTAAACTGTGCAAAAAGAGCTACTTTTTTTTTAAAAGGCACTAGCATGCTTTTAAAAAAAGAAAGAAATATTTTTCTTAAAAAGTATGTTTCTTTGGCACATTATAACTGAGGAATCTAACTGCAGAGTTGAGTTTTGCTTCTGTTACATGCCTGAAGCACCACTGACCTTAGTTGCTTCTACCTGGAAAATTATCTTCAGCTGACAGCAGAGTTCAAGTTTAGTTTCCATAACAGTGAACTTCTTAAGGCAAAATGCAGATGGTGGAATGGATTATGTGGAATGGATTAAATTTAGGTAGCAGAGGAAATATGCTGCAATATATAAAATAGGGTTAAAGTTAGGGTGGGCAACTAATACCCATTTATTTATTTATTAGCCAGCTAACTTGCTAGATTTGTATACTGCCTTCCAGCCATAGCATTTTTCATTGGCTTTCACGACTATTGACCCTGATATCCAATGCAGGCCTTCTGGGGGTGGCCCTGGTGGCTGCGATGTAACTCTTTGGGGGGAAGTGCCAGAATTAATGGAAATATAAATATAAATGGTAAAAAAGAAGGGTTATAAACATAATCATACCAGTTAAATTGTCTCTAACAGTAAAGAAGGTTGTACTGAATCCTGAACTTTTATTGTTCCAATATAAAATAAAGAGATTCATTTTTTTCTATAAAGAAATTATTTACCGATTGTCCCTCTCTGACTCTAATCGTATTAGTTAATTTCATCATCGAAGTCATATCCCAGACCCTTGCACAACAATCAAAAATGGTTGGAGGATTAACTCTCTTCCACCTATAGCTTTTTGCCATATGCACAGCTATCAGAAAGTGAATAGGCATTTCCGCATCATTAACTGGAACTATAACTTCAATATATCCAAATAAAAACATCTAAGAGAGCTCAAGAACTTCAATTTTCATACTTTCATCTTTTACCATCCTCCAAAATTTTTCAATTCTGGGACAGGACCAAAACCATGGTCTATATTTGTCTGCAACTTCTGAACCAATCCAGCATCTTAAACACTAAAAAAAAAAATGTGGCATAAGCTTTCATGGTCCATAGAGCACTTTGTCAAAGGCAGCTTGGGTCTTAACAAGCTTATTAGTCTTTAAGATATCACGAGGCTCAAAGAACAGGAATGAGAAAATACCCTTATTGATTAGCAGATTCCCAAGAGACATGGATCCCATGTTGATAGAACCATCCTTGAATGAATGCACAGTTCAAGGGTTGAGAAGCATCTTTCAAAACCATTCTAATTAGTATCATCAGTAGCGACTGCTAAGTTCCATGGTTGCCTAGGAAATATTTGGCTTTTTCAACTGGAGGTTTCATTTCATCAACTGTACAATAAAATACTAGATTTGCAGGGAAAGCTTGAACATTATCCCTTCAACAGAAAGTCAGATCTTTTCTACTTGATGCAGCCTCTAATTTAAGTAAACTTTGGCTATGACAGACAATAGCCCTTGGTCTCTCGACAGATCTCCCAGCATCCCATTGGTGGTTTTTTGGTGTGTGTGTTTTTTTACCACAAAAGGCTTGAAACTTCTTGCTTTAAGTCAGACTGAAGTCGGGAGGTCACAGGCCTTTAATATCAAACATAATACAGATATATGGCAAAGGGATATAAATCCATATTCACCCTCCTACACGTTCCAGCTCATGAGCCAGGGGGACGTAGGCAAACAGCAGTGAAATGCTAAGGAGCATGAGAGGAGGACTCTGAAAAAGCCTTCGAAGGAATGGAGAAGAAGGAGAGGCATTTAATAGGGCTTTGCCTGCCTTTCAGGAATGAAGTGTGTGACTGAGGTGTATAATAAGGAGAGGGGCGGGGGTCTGACGGAGCATCTATCATTCTTTGTGGAGGGAAGGTGTCTATAAAACAGCTATTGAAAGCAATCTATGTGAGGATCATGGGAGAAGGAGGTGGAGAGGAGATCCTTATACTAGGGTGACCATATGGAAAGGAGGACTGGGCTCCTGTATCTTCAACAGTTGCATAGAAAAGGGAATTTCAGCAGGTGTCATTTGTATATATGGAGAACCTCGTGAAATTCCCTCTTCATCACAGCAGTTAAAGCTGCAGGAGCTATACTAGAGTAACCAGATTTAAAAGAGGGCAGGGCACCTGCAGCTTTAACTGTTGCAATGAAGAGGGAATTTCACCAGGTTCTCCATATATACAAATGACACCTGCTGAAATTCCCTTTTCAATACACCTGTTAAAGATACAGGAGCCCTGTCCTCCTTTTCACAGGGTCACCCTACTTATACAGATCAGCCTATCACCACTCAGTGAGGAAAGAACTATATCAGGATTGCTTGGATGTGTGTTTGTGTATGTGCCTGCATGAGTGTGCTGCCTCAAATCCTCAGGGGAAAAAGATAAAGCAGGGGGAGACAACTTGGCACCCATGGGAAGCATTGCACCCTTGGACATGGTTCTTGGTGCCCACCAGGTTACCCTCCCCCTCTCCCCTTTTAAAAAAGTGTTATGAACAATGGAACCAGTTACCTAGGGAGGTTGTGGGCTCTCCCACACTAGAGGCAGCTGGACAACCATCTGTCAGGGATGCTTTAGGGTGGATTCCTTCATTGAGCAGGGGGTTGGACTCGATGGCCTTGTAGGCCCCTTCCAACTCTGCTTTTCTATGATTCTTTGATTCTATGTCCTGCTTTTTTGGTCTCTGGTCGACAGCTGGTTGGCCACTGTGTGAACAGAGTGCTGGATTAGATGAAGCCTTGGTTTAATCTAGCATGGCTCTTCTTATGTTCTTATGACAGTTTCTCAGCTTGCCAAATGTGCCCATGGATCCAAAAAGGTTGTCTATCCCTAATTTAAGGTTCCTATAGAGGGTGACAAGAGAGACTTCTGCTGGAGAGCCACAGCCAGTCAGATTAGAAATTACTGGGCTAAATGGACAAAGAGTCTGACTTAATATAAAGCAGCTTCTCATGTAACATAAAAGATTCCTGCTGGCTTGTGGTCCCTTGATCTTTCCTGTAAAAACCTGTAACCCCCCCCCCCCCAAAAAAAACCCCTCTGGCCCAACATATTCCATATCTATACCTCACCAGGGATCATAATCTTGGGGAAGCCATTCATTTCCTTTCTGTTCTGCCTCTTGATGGAGTTTTGTGTATTCCTAAACCAGCAAAAATTGATCCCCTGACAGCCATTGCCTCATCTGTGTTGTGTATCCCTTTCTCTAGGGAATGGCAACCTGGCAACAGCTGCCTGTACCAAAAACTGGCTCCTTTCCCTTCCCAAGGTATTAAAGGGCTTTTGATAAATCACATTTGCATGAACTGCTGGGCTTCATATAGCGCTGTAGCTATTAATAGTTTATGTGCCATGAATAGGTAGAGAACAAAATATTATTACTAGAACAAAAATGTTTAGCGTGTTTATCATTTTGGCTTGATAGCTGACAGCCAACATAAATCAGAATAATTAAATAACACTTGGAGGGAACGGTTGCGTATCGGTGCCGTAGTGACATTTCCCTACTTACTTGATTTGTGCCTTGTTGTAAGGAACTGTGATAAGGAGTTTCAAACTGCTGCATAATAACCTTTCTAAAACTTTATCTTCGCCTTCTGATCCCGGGAAAAGTAAATCCACTTTCACCACCACCACCAGCCTCCTTAATGGAGGTGGAAAAATCGGAGAGTAAAATCCAATCATATTCCGTTGTGTGGACCTACTTTGGGTGGCCAAGCTCACAGTAAAAGTGCTGCCATTTCTTTCTTTGATAGTTTGTGGATACTGAGAAGGGTCCAACAGCCTCCTGCTGCTAGAGCTATTTACATTACACCAGCGGAAGCCAATGGTTGCAGAATGTCTGGGGAACCTGCCATGCTGGCAATTGGGCTAGTGGCTGGACACCATTGGATCCTTCCCAATGTGATGTTAGCTTTGGCTATTGAATGGTACAGAAGCGTATTTATTTATTTATTTACATTTATATACCACCCCATAGCCAAAGCTCTCTGGGCGGTTTTCAAAAGTTAAAAACAGTAAACATTAAAACAGATATACAAAATTTAAAACCACTAAAAGTATAAAAACAACAATATCCATTTAAAACAACTATTCTCAGGTCAGTTATAAAATCAGCATAGGCTGTTAAATGCAATTTTAACTGCCTGGGAAAAGAGAAAGGTCTTGACCTGGCGCTGAAAACATAACAATGTTGATGTCAGGCGAGTTTCGTCGGGGAGATCATTCCATAATTGGGGGGCCACCACTGAGAAGGCCCTCTCCCTTGTTGCCATCCTCCAAGCTAAATAAATAAAGAGTAAGCCATTTATTTATTTATTTTAAAATAAATAAATGGCCTACTCTTCTAAGATGTGGTTTTCTCCTGTTATACACTCAGATATACCTGCATACCTGAATACCAAATACCCACCCACATCAAGTCCAAAGTGCTCGCACAGGTAGAATTAAGCATGTGTCTTTTAATTTAAATTTTAAAACAACATCAAATCTCTGAAAGGGATTTGGTCCTCTTCTAGAGGATCTGTAAGAGAGAAATGCATCTAAACCTACACATGAGTGTGACCTTCACACTTGACGTGTGGGATAAGGTACATATATATTTTGTACTTCACACATACCCGGGTGTTGAAAACTACTATTTCAGCAAGCATTTTCTTTTTAGTTCATCCTCCCCTGATGTGATGTCTTGTTTGGTGGTGTTTTTAATTTTGGATTAATCCACATAGACTACCGTGATGTGACTTTGTGCATGAGGTATCAAATGGTACCAAAGAAACACTGGTTCCACTCCAGCAATGTCAGTATTGTGGTTTAACGTATACCATTGGTAAATTACAGTTGCTTCCAGGCAACCAGGTCTCTTGCAGAGGGATAATTCCACCCCTGAAGTCACTATAGTAGTGTTCAACATAGGGCTGTACTGTGGTGGTGAAGCATGTGGCTTTTTCATGACGGCATTGCCAGAAGGGGAGAATGAGAATTTATGCAGCTTTCTCAGTGCTGCATCCTTTTAAGTCTAGCAGTGTGACAGACGCTACATGCATGGCTATTTTATGGTGTGAGCGTTTGTGTGTGTGTGTGTGCGCATGCGCACTGGGGCGGCCCTCTCATAAGGTGGCAGATCTGGAAGGGCGGTGGATGTTGCAGAAGGAAATCAGCTGTTTTGGCTTTCTGGAGCAGCTGCTGCCACCCACCCTTTAATTCAGCCTGAATGAGGCATAGGTGACCGGCCACTCTAAAGAGCCTCGCCAGCCACTCCCCTGCTGCAGCAAGGGCGGCAGCAAGAGAGCACCTGGTGCAGCTCCCTTCCTCCCAGGACACCTTAGATTAAAGCATCAGGCACGTAGGCTTTCTGGGGAACCTGCCCAGACCAATTGCCTCACTCTGAAAGGTCCTTTTTGAGAGTTAAATTATGGAACTCACTACCACAAGATGTAGTGATGGCCACCCATCTGGATGGCTTTAAAAGGGGGTTGGATAAGTTCCTGGAGGCAAAGGCTATCAATGGCTACTAGCCCTGATGGTTGTGTGCTATCTCCAGTATTCAAGGCAATATGCCTGTGTGCACCAGTTGCTGGGGAACGTGGGTGGGAGGGTGCTGTTGCATCATGCCCTGCTTGTTCATCCCTGGCCGATGGCTGGTTGGCCACTGTGTGAACAGAGTGCTGGATTAGATGGACCCTTGGTCTGATCCAGCAGGGCATTTCTTATGTTCTTAGAGTGAGGCATTGGCAGTGAGGCAGCCCTGGAGATTGCCTGAGCGTCACACCATGGGCAGTGTCCAGGGCCACCTGCATGCCAATGCCTCATTCTCATGAAGGATGTCTCAGACTGAGGGGAAGGCAGATGGTGGTGGTGATGGTTGACAAGTGGGAAGAAGAACGTGCGGCAATAGCAGCAGGTGTGGCAATTCGCACTCCTCTTCCCCCGCCCTGCGTGGCGGTGGCAATTGATGCTCCTCTTCTGCCCCCACGTGGCAGTGGTAGTTCATACTCCCCCCCACCATGTGGCAGCAGTGGCTCATCCCCCCCATCCATGGAGTGGTGGGGCAGAAGACTTGTGCCGTGTGTGTGTGTGTGTGTGTGTGTGTGTGTGTGTGAGACCAGCACATGCATTATGCAGATTAGTTTATGGCTGTAGTGTGCGTCTGAGATACTTTTTTTTTTTTGCTTGCTGCTCCCATGTATGTAAACATTTTAGCTGCTAAAAGTGATATAAATTATTTAAACTACTTGTTCATGAGTGCATGTTGAGATGAGCATCCTGCAGAGGCACAAATGCTGGAACTATTACGCCATTCTCTTTTGGAAAACACCTGTCCCAGTGAAACGCTTTAAAAATTAAATAAGAAAGAAAGGTGTGTTTAATTTAATTTTTTTTTTAAATAAAGCTTCATATTCTTGTTTTTTAAAAAACAACAACAACACACACACAACTTAGCCTTTAAGGCAATATGAGTGAAACATAAAAGTGAGGCATCTCATGAATATTAAAGACTTTTTAGATTTTATGTGGCAGATACAACATCTTATGTGCATATATATAGTGCTTTCAGAATTTAAAAAGAGGGAGGGGGATTTTTAGATGAAAAGGCATGCTGACAATATCCACCTTCTGACAGATTAAAGCTATTTAAAATGCATTATGCTTTTCCTTGCTCTCCCTTTGCATGGCAGAAATACAAAAGAAGGTTGAAGATGTTTCATGAGTAACTGTGAATGAGGTTCTGGTGTACAAATGTATTTTGGCAACCTCCTTCATCCTCATTCAGGTGGACCAGATTGATTGATGATCCCAATCCGGAGAATATTAGCATGCTGCACTTGAGTTCTCTGTGAAATCTCAAGTGCAGTGTCCTAATGTCCTTTGGATTGGGACCATCAGTCAACCTAAATGAGTGAGATGAAGTTTGCAAATCCCCAATTATACTCATGATCCCCTATCATCTGCGACAAAAGCTGGAGAAAAGAGGAATCCCTTATAGCATCTCAGCTGCACAGTTATTTATTTTATTCAAAATGTTATTTGCATAATTTGAGGCTTCTGAGTTATGCCTAGGTATGCTTGGATGATATTTAATGTGTTCTGCATAAGTTCCATGGATTGGGTGAAGTTTTGAGCTCTGTCGTTCGCAAACTCACAAATTCAGATATATATTTTTCACCGCTCAAAAAATTAGCAAGTTACGGAAGTATTTACGTAACCATTTACAGAATCTATATTTGTGAAGCATGTCATGTTCTTCATTTAACTTGCAGTTTTACCTACGAATTTGTTTATGTAAATTTCAGTGGGTTTTTTTGTGTGAGTGATTTTTAAAGCTGCATGTCCACGGAATTGCCTCATGTGCAGATGCCACTTTGGTATGAAATCTGCAGACTAGATTACAAGATATCTGGACTCACTTCAATCAGACTGGATTACAAGATATCTGGACTCATTTAGGCGTAACTTTCCTAGTTATGCCTAAGACTCAATTCTCATGGAGGTGCTAACTCTATGTTTGGGTGTACCATTTGCATGACTGAATGCTCCTCCATAAAAACAATTATTTAAAGAAAAATCCCTGCATATAGAAAGCTAGAATATCAGGGAGAATCCGGGGCTAGGATCCCTCACACTGCTGATATGCTAGTCTTCCTGTGGCACTGGATTTTTGTTTTTGTTTCTGTGTATAGAGCAGTATCAATCACATGAACCCTTACCTTGCTCACACCTGGACTGAAATCCAGACATTTCCTCCCATTTCTCCTTCGCCATTTAGCAGCCAGTCAGCAATGGGCGAATCTTCACAGAGACATTTCTCATAGCATTATTTGGCTATCAGCAGGAACTACCTACAGTAAATCTAGAGTATGTTGGGCAATTGCTGGTCACACGTTATCCCCCACACTCTCGCAACACCCTCTCGCATAGATACACATCTGCTGAAATTGATTTCACAGTTGTGGGATATAGGTCAATGTATCTATCAGTGCTACAGAGCATCTGGAGCCGGAGACTAATTTAATTTACAATGAATAGTCATCTGTAACAACATGGAATTATATGCTTCTGTGGACAATTGTCCTTGAACTACTCCTATAGCTACAGTGCAACATGCTGGCAGAGATTTTGTGTAACAACAATTCTCTCTCTCTCTCTCTCTCTCTCTCTCTCTCTCTCTCTCTCTCTCACACACACACACACACACACACACACGGGTTATTGTGAACCATTGGTTATTTCTCTGGCTTGTTTTCTAACTATTTATAATCCAAGCATTCACATCTTCTTCCTCTTCCCCCCCTTTTTAAAGTAGGTTTCTGTACCCCATGTTTACAGAAGTGACAGTATTGACAGTGTGCAATGACAATGTGTGTCAAACCCTTGTTAGATGAGAGGCAGTAAGCCTATGTACATCAGTTGCTGGGGAACATGGGTGGGAAGGTGCTGTTGCACTCATGTCCTGATTGGGGGTCCCTGGTCAACAGCTGGTTGGCCACTGTGTAAACAGAGTGCTGGGCTAGATGGACCCTTCATCACATCTATCATGTCTCTTCTTATGAACTTAGCTGTACATTATTTTTGTTTACTATCATTATTATTTGTTAAAATGACACATTTTTGAGCTGTAGTCATTTTTTTAATGATAGATATTACACCGTTTGCATTCCTGAAGAAAGCTAATCACATATTTTCATTTCTGACTCTATACTTGCAACATTGCTTTTTCTATGATCTTTCTATCCGTGTCACATAGAGTTTAATTGCTTTGGATATCATCATACCTGGTTGTACTTTCCAGACACGAATAGTCCTTTGTCAGCTTGAGATCTTACGCTCTTACTTGCCACAGCAAGTTTAGTTTGGTGTACATATTCCTACATTTTTAATATGCATCAAACATTTTCCTATCATGTGTTTCATCTACTTTTTGCCTTAATTGTGGGTACATTGACTTATTTGGTGGTTATTATTGAGGGCTCCAATCCATTGTGCTTCAGATGTTTTAATGGAGAACCACAATACGTTCTGTATGCACAAGTTCCATTTTCAAAGTGGTGGCAGGTTTGTTTTTTTTAAAAAAAGAAATGACAATCACATGGGTACACTTTCTCCAAGGTGGAGCTATGCAGCAATTTTAAATATTTGGCAAAGACTCTTGGCTATAACATACATAGCATTATAGTTAATCTCTCCCTGTATGAGATGACAATAGGATGCATTGGGGCCAGGCTGTGGATGGCATTGAACACTGCAGTTTCTTAACTCCTTGCAAAAATGGCTGATATGAGTGAAAATAAAATGCTATAAATAGATCCTTATTTACCTGCTGGCAGCTGTGCCTGTTAGTAAGCTTCTTTTGCTCTGCAGGTAAATGTAGCCTGCCTTTGCAAAGTGCGGAGGGGAGAGTGGGGTGCAGATTCAGCCAGCCTCTATCTAGATTTCAACGTTTCACCGCTGTATGTGACAGGATGTTCTGGCTTATTATTCCTGCTTTCAGCTTAATGACACCTTCAGTTAATGCTGCAAGACCGTTTTGACAGACCGCTCTGCCAACTCAGCATCTTAGGTATATTTGACCAGTCATTATGGAATAGATTAACTCTCCAGAGGGTAGGCAGATTGAATATTAAACAGGTAAAGTGACAATTAAAACCAAGGTGCCCATAGCTGGAAGGCTAGAAGGAGCTCATCTATAAAAATCCTCCTTCAAGCTTGTTCAAATAAAAAGAGTATTGGCGCTCTCCTGACATTAACATCCCTGCCAGAGACGTGTGTCTGAGGATCTTTGCAGAACATTTTGAATCAATACCAGCCTGAATCTCTTCCGTGTCTCCTTGACCTCTTTGGCTCCTCTGTTCTTGTATCTCTTCATCATCATAGCCTGTATGGCCATCTTCTCCTTAACAGTACATATCTCCTCTTGTCCTTAAGTCCCATCCAATGTGGTTCTCTATCCTTGTTCCTTATCTCCTACCACCTTCCTGGCAGGACCACCCTGGAACTAGATGAGGTCTCAGAAGAGGATCAGGATCTTTTCACTGGTCCTAATGTTTACAGGGGTCAAGGGGAGACAGAGGATACTGATAGCCCTCTTGGGATCACCACCTGGAGGATGCCCCCTTGAAGGGGGCATGGCATTAGAAGAACCAAAATGCTTGGACTGGTCCCATCCCCCCACTCCAGGCCTACCAGGATCACCCCCAGGAATAGAGGTGGCAGCAGTTGGCATCTAGCCGTTGCTGAAACAACATTGCTCTTGCTGTGCTTGCTGTTGGACAGCTCCCCTGAACTTCCTTATTCAGGGGTAGCAAGAATGAGAGATGGTCCTACAACTTTAGGGTGACCATATGAAAAGGAGGACAGGGCTCCTGTATCTTTAACAGTTGTATTGAAAAGGGAAATTCAGCAGGTGTCATTTGTATATATGGAAAACCTGGTGAAATTACCTCTTCATCACAACAGTTAAAGCTGCAGGTGCCCTGCCCTCTTTTAAATCTGGTCACTCTAGTATAGCTCCTGCAGCTTTAACTCACCTCACTCTGCCTAATGGTAGGGCCGGCTCTGGGAAGCCATGAGGGCTAGAAGTACAATCTATTTCAACTAAAGCTTGGATCTTCAACAGGATGCTGGATTGAACATCAGGGGCTTTGTGGGCACTGTCATGCCTGCCATGTTGAATAAATAAACTAATATTACTGTCAAGTATCACTGGGTCTAGAAGTGGGAACCTTCAACTCTATACAGCTCCCTGTGTGATGAACCTCCAACTTCCTGGGCAGTGAAGTATTTTCAGATTTCACTCAGGACTGATTCTGAATGTTGTGAAGCGATTCGTTGGAGAACCCTGAGCAACAGCGTGGCATTCCCTTCTCTGATCTTTTTCCATGTGTTCTTCAGCTCTGGTTCCTGTCTCTCGCTTTCTGCTACTATCCCTCTCAGACTGCTGCCTATTGCTCATCCCTGGCAGTTACATAGCAAACTAACAACACAAATATATATATGAAGAAACACATTTCTGAATTGGCTCATTAAGGATGATAGTAGTTTGCCCTATTCACCTACTTTTTTAATATTTGCTTTGGTAGTAAAGCGCTATTAACAATGAAAGCCGGAAACCTTAAATACAATCCTAGCTTTGTCTGAGTAATAAGTCGTATAAGTGCAGCCTAATAAAATGGAGTCGGCCTTATAGCCATTACCACGGCAGGCATTCATTCTTGTGCCTCAGCAGATAATTTGCCTTTTAACTGGCTGCAAAATGCATTTGTAAAGATTGCAAAGCTATAGGCCTTGATTATCTGGCAAGTCTGTTGAGCGGAAGGGCAGATCTGGCCAGCAAACAAGTTCGAAGTCTCTGGCTGAAATCATTTGCCTCTTATTTAATTATGTAGCACTAACCTACAGAAGAAGCTGCATGTCAGAAATATGGTGGAGGCGGGGTGGGGGAAATGCTTTGAAAATGATCATTTACTGAGCTGTGTTGCCAGATACGTGTGGTGAAAACAGACTCAATATTTCCCCCTGTTATCTGTAAAATGTGCAATGTCGAGTGTCCATTCTTGGACAGCTCTGCTTTAAAACGTTGTTTTCCTAAAAAAAGGGTGGGGGAAAGAAAAAACAACTGTGGCTAAATACTCCGGTGGGAATGAAAGGGAGCCAATCAGCCTGCTCACAAAAAATTATGTGGTACAGGGCCTGTTCAGACAACACTTCAGGCTCTGTGGTGAGTGAAACTGTGGTTCTCTGGGGTTAGCACTCACCGCAAGCCATGCTGTCATACACAACACTTTAAGCCACAAATAGAACTGCTAACACTGCTTACAGACGGTCTGACTGTGGTTAGTGACGGTTTAGCAAAATGCATCGCACAGGACACCTTAAACCCTGCTGCTGCTTAACCAAAAGCCTTAACCAGCAGGGTTTAAGGTGTCTTCTGAACAGGCCCACAGTCTTCTGAGAAACAGCAGAATGTATAGTACTACTTCAGATTCCACTTGCAATCTCAAATGGGCCCCATTCTGCTACATTTATAATAGACCAGACTGCAGACTTCAGAATTCAAGTGACAGATCACGTTTGAATGTGTGTGTGTGTGTGTTTGTATGGAACCTTCCTTGTGCATAGGGAAGTACTCCATTGGTGAGAAACCTGCTTTAGGAAAAGAACTTCAGCTAATTCAATATCACCTTCCTTGTCAGCAAATTGTTTAACTGCAACACTGCAGTCTGCCCCGGTCAGCTAATGAAAATATGCCCTCTACTGGCTAAACACTGAAGCTGATTAATAATAATACTGTTATTAACAATAATTATTTGTGTTATTAATAATAACATAATACTAATAACATAATTAATCCGCCCCTCTGGAGCGAGATCTGGAGGGGTGGATTGAGATTTTGCCCCCCCTTCCCTATTTACTTGCCTCTGTGGCAGGTAAGTGGGGATGGGGGGGCAAAATGGGGGCCAAATAAGCACCCCTCCCCCTGCCCCCTTACTTGGCTCTGCCGCCATTGCTGTATGGACTGCGGCGGCAGCGGAGCCAGGTAAGCCCCCTCCCCCCCACTTACCTGCCTCCGTTGTGGTCTGGCTTAGGCTTCAGCTGAGGCCCAGGACTCAGTTGAAGCCTGTGATGGACCGCGACAGACACAGGTAACCCCCCCTCCACCCTCCCCTTTACCTGGCTCCACTACTGACACTGCACGGACTATGCTGCCGCTGCCGCCAGGTGAGCCCCCTCCCCCCACTTACCTGCATTTGGAGCTCTGGATGGAGGCGAACCCCTTCGCCTTGATCTTCAGCTCCCCCGACCCGATTTGGATCCGTCTTTGGTGGAGGCGGATCGGGTCGCTCCGCTCTGGATTCCCGATTCGAATCGGAGTGGAGCACAGCCCTAGTTCATACTAAACGCAGGGCCGGCCCTACCATTAACCCGGGTGACAGAATCATCACAGGTGGCAGGAGGAGAGATCTGTGTGCCATGCAGCTTGCTCTGTGCCCCCTAAATTAGCCTGCAGCCTTTAGGGGCAGTGGAGGATACTGTCCCATTATCAGGGTTGAAGACAGATCCGTCTGCCAATCCAGGAATGTGAGAGGGCACCGTCTTGTCCTTTGTCTCAGGGAGCGAAAGGTCTTTGGCTGCCACTGCTAATGTAATACAATATTCAAAATATAAAATAAATAATTGAAAGCATTACATCAAAGACAGCAATAAAACAGAGCATTGCAATAGTTCATTACAAGTCAGGGAAAGCCTGGGTAAACAAATACGGTTTCAAGAGGTGTTTGAAACTTGCCACAGTTTCTGCCTCTCAAACCACTCATGGTCAAGAAAGCGCACTTACATGCTATCACCTGGTGATTATCTTTATGATCAAGGTCATTAAAGGCCAATACCTCTTTCAATGCCATTTTTTATGAATTGTTATATGGTTTTACTTTCCAGAGAAGTAGCTATGTTAGTCTGTTGCTGTACAAACAACAGCCATATATTTGCAAAGATGAATATGAAAACACCATGGCAGTTTTATGTTAGAGGGGTCAAACATAGCTGCAAAGGACACCCAAATTTATTGCTGTTTTCCAAATCTCATAATGTCACACCAATTTCAAAATGTTCGAAGGAACTGACTGGCAGCTGGTCTGACCATAAAACAAGATGCTGTGGTTACAGGTCACATTTGGAAGGACAGATGACTCTTATTTCAGAATGTCCTTTAAAAAAAACAAAAAAAACCATACACGCAGCTTCAATCCAGGTCAGACAGTGCATGATGATCAGAATTTGGATTTCTTGGAAACTTATTTTATTAATATAGAACTTTATATCCTGCCCTTGTAGAAGGCTGTGTACGATAAGAACATAAGAAGAGCCCTGCTGGATCAGACCGAGGGTCCATCTAGTCCAGCACTCTGTTCACACAGTGGCTGACCAGCTGTCAACCAGGGACCAACAAAGCAGGACACGGTGCAACAGCACCCTCCCACCCATATTCCCCAGCAACTGGTGCACACAGGCTTACTGCCTTGGGTTCTGGAGGTAGCACATAACCGTCGGGGCTGGTAGCCATGGATAGCCTGCTCCTCCGGGAATTTATCCAAGCGCCGTTTAAAGCCATCCGAATTGGTGCCCATCACTATACCTTGTGGCAATGAATTCCATAATTTAACTCTGCACTGTGTGAAGAAGTACTTCCTTTTATTTATCCTAAATCTCCCACCAATGAGCTTCATGGGATGACCCCATTGGGTTCTGGAACTTTGAGAGAGAAAAAAACTTAGAGTGGCTCACATCAATTTATAAAACCACAATGCAATATAAAACAATGCATTCAGTAAAAGCAATACAAACTCAAAGGCAAAGATGTATCCAAATTAGGGATGTTAGAGGAGTCCCGTTGGGGTATAGAGCTCAACAACCTTTCAGGAGCTTGGCCCCTGGACTCCGTTTCATCTTCCATTAGCTGGCCGAATTCATCCTGCAGCAAGTCAAGCCAGCTAACAGATTTTCAGTATTCCTGAATTTATGTGAAACACAGCTTCATATAATTTGCACAAATTACAACTGCAATTTGTGCAAATTATATATACATTTCAGCCATAATTTGTGCAAATTATGTCCAAAACTAATTATGTAAACAGGTCCTGGAATTCAGGGAAACTCTGCACTGTTCATCTCACAAAAACAAGCAGAGTTGGATGTGCCATGGAAGTCCAGGGAGCTGGAAAAGGGTGAGATTTGTAGGCGATGGACACCCATGACACAAATAGACACAGAAATTGGGACAGATCTGAATGTTTTCTGTTGCCTCCTCCTATCCTAAGGTGTTCAGATAGACAAAATTCTGTAAAGCCACCCAAATTGATACACTTTCTTTCAGTGAAGTGGGATTGATTCCCTCTTCCTTCAGCCGAGCAATTTAAAATTCAATAACAAAAACGAAGAAATATGAATTCAGCATAAAAACACGTTGGGTGCAAAAAATGGCCAATAATCTCTGATGCTCATGAAGAGAGAAGGTTGCATGATCTATTTAAGCAGATTGGACCAGCCTTTCCCCAACAGGATGCCCTCCAGAACTGTTGTGGTACAACCCTTTCATCTTCAGACAGCAGTGCTATTGGCCATCCTGCCTGGGGATGATTGATGTTGTGCTGCAACACACCTGGAAGGTAGAGCTTGAGGAAGGATGGATTGGAATATCAACTTCTGTGGGATGGCATCCTTATCATAGCAAAGATAAAAACTACACAGGTGGCTACTAAGGACAGGATCTTCTCTGTTGTGGCACCCCACTTGTAGAATGCCATCCCCAAAGAGGGATGTTGTTATCTTTCTGCACCAGGAAAAGACCTTTACAGACTTAGTTCTAGATCTGTATGGCTGTTTGTCCTTTGTTGTATTGTATTCTTTTAAATATTTGTATTGTATTTTATATTTTTAATGGTTTGTGTTGCATCTTAGTCTTTTAACTGTTTGTAGTATGCTCAGAGAACATTGGTTATTGGGCAGATTAAATAAATTTATTTATTTATTTATAGCCGAAAGCAAGAAAGAGATGTGGTATCATCTGTCATAAAACTGCAGGCAAATAACATCTTTTCTATCACCAAAACAACAATGGTGTGTTTTTTCTGTGTTAGAAAAATGCACATTCCAAAGAAAGGTCTCATTATACAGCTCCCCCCACCCACTTTTTTGTTTTAACTTCCCATTGATTTGTAATTAGTTTGGGTCAGATTCTTGGCTATGCTAATTAGTACTTCAGGAATTCTAAAGAAGTCATTTTTTTCCCCCAGGGCAAAATTAATCACTACTTCAGATTCTTTTTTAACAGAGTTAGGGAACACCCACCTTCCGGTTGAGCAACAAGGGGTCAGTTCCTTGATTGTAGATCTAGAATTGCGCAGATCTGATGGAACTATGCCTGAAAGAATTACAGGAGGTATAATCATAGAATAGTAGAGTTGGAAGGAGCCTAAAAGGCCATCAAGTCCAACCCCCTGCTCAATGCAGGAATCCACCCTAAAGCATACTGGACAGATGGTTGTCCAGCTGCCTCTTGAATGCCTCTCGCGTGGGAGAGCCCACAACCTCCCTAGGTAACTGGTTCCATTGTCATACTGCTCTAACAGGAAGTTTTTCCTGATGTCCAGTCAGAATCTGGCTTCCTGTAACTTGAGCCCATTATTCCGTGTCCTGTACATGGGGACTATACAAAAACCAAAGGCAGGGTTTGTAAAATCATATCTCTCACTTCTTGCACATATGGGATGTTTTGGTATATATGTCAGACTTTCTCTCCCCTCCCCTCTCTCTCACACACATAGAGAATATTTGCAGGTTTATCACCAGCTCCTGTATGAATTAGTGATGCCTGAGCAGTCTAGTGCTTGCCCTAGGGTGGCTATGTGCCTTCTTTTACAGAGGACAGTCCTCTATTTGAAGGGCTGCCAGAGGACTGTACTCTGTTTTGAAGTTATCCTCTGTTTGAAGCCCCATCCACTCTAAGTCCGGTTTAAAGATACAGAACCATTAAACTGAAGAGGCAGGCAGATTGGTAACCTGGTCACAGTCTTCCACACTATGATGACATGTACTGTATTTTTATTTAAATTATCATAATTATAATAATATGCATTTTAATGCAAACCTATGTCCTCTTTGTCCCCCCTTTTGGGTGTGTGTGTGATGTATGCCATCTTTTCTTGGCAATTCATAACTGGCCACCCTAGCTTGCTCTGAAAATAAATTGGACCCTTTGAACATCCTTCATGGATTTTTTAAGCATTTGGAAGGAATATCTGAAGAACTCCATTCCCTCCCCACCCCCTGTTACCCCCCCTCCTCAAAGTAAAACCCTCCTTGCCTTTTGGGGAAAGGGGTTGAGATAGTAGGCAGCAGAGACCAGTAGGGTGACCAACTGTCAGGATTTCCCCGGATTTGTCCTGGTTTTTGTTCTTTCCATGGTGTCAGGGGGGATTTTCTATTTTTTTCAATAATGTCCTGGAATGACACACCTTCCCCTTTAAGGCTTCCATTAGCATGGCAGGAGGGAATGACATGCTTTCTTGAGGCACATCATTCCCCCACCCCGAGCTCCAATTGAAGTCTTAAAGGGGAAAGTGGGTCATTCGTGGACATTATAGAAAAGGCCCCAAATGGAGTGGATGGTGGTGGTGCAGAATGAAATCCTTTCCACTCCTCCACTCCAACCGGGTTCTTTAAGATGGCGGAGGAATAACGTACTTTTTGCAGGACTCAGAAAGCTGCTTCCCCACACACACACTAGGTGTCCTCTTTTTTGGTTTCCGAAATATGGTCACCCTAGAGACCAGAGAGTTCCCCTGAGAACAGGACAGGCCCAGAGGCAGAGGCAGAATCCACAATGCCCAGCTGAAGATACAGTTGGCAACAACTGTACACTGGCAGCATTCACTCTCTTTACTTAACACCTTGGGATGAAGTCAGGGCCATTTTGGACCACTTCAGCCAGTAGTGAGGGATTGTAGCTCTCAGTGTTCCTCCACTTGCAAAACACCACTTCCCTACAGGTGAGAGAACACTGGCACGTCAGGGAGAACAGTTATATCCCAGCCCTTTGCCAAGTATTCTCATTTTCTCTTTGCAGGACATTTTTTTAATATAAAAATGTAGGACAGCATTAAAAACATAACACCCATCTGCAATCTGAAGGGGCTTGTAGCTCAGTGTCAGATCCCCTGCTATGCATGCAGAAGGTGCCAGATTTGATTTCCAGCATCTCCAGGTAGGGCAGGAAAAATCCCTGCCTGAAAGGAGAAGCACTACCAGTCAGTGTTGACAATACTGGACTAGATGGACCAAGGGTGTGACTCCGTATGAGGCAGCTTCCTATGTTATTAAGTGCTCCAGTTCGTTCTTACCACCTCAGCATCACAATGCCTCATTCCATCAGATGTGGAGACCAGGACGTTGTCTTAGCAATGCAAAAGCAAATCAACCATTATGTTTTGCATTTTCTTGATTTGCTTTTGACCTCTTCTTGTCTTTGAACGAGAAAAGAAAAGTTTGTGAGTGCGTTTTTTAAAAAGCTGTTTCCTGTTCAGGCCATATTTGGGGGGAGGGGAAGAGTAAAAGGTTTGGAAAGGCTCTACAAGGGTTATATGTCTAAACCACAGAGACATTCCTTAGATTCCATTGGTGTGACTCTTCTCTTCCCACACTATACATGGAGGTTTGCTTCAGTAAAGAGGGAGGGGGGAACGTACTTAGTTTAAGAGAGATTCATGGAGTGGGAAGGAAGGAAATTGTGAAATTGGGGACCTACATTATTTATTGCTGTCACTTCATGCATCTAATAAAAATATAGGAAGAGCCATGCTGGATCAGACCTAAGGTCTTACTAGCGCAGTATTCTATTTATGCAGCGGCCAACCAGACACCACAAGAAGGACGTGAAGAGGGCATCAATAGGAGTGCAATCCTATGCATGTTTAAACATGAAAAGTCCAACAACTCCCATCATGGCTGGCTGGGGAATGTTGGCAGTTGTAAGATTTTTTCCCCTCTGTTTAAACAATCGTAGCATTGCACCCTAAATCAGTGAGCCTTTAAGGTGTGGCAAGACTTCCTGTTGTTTTTACTTGAAGTGTGTATGGCCATCAGTAATGTGCATTGGTTAATTGTTCTGATATTAACATTAAAGCTAAGCTTTAAACCAAATATGCAAAAGCCAGCAGGGAGGGTAACTAGCTATGAAAGATGGTTCAGAAATTGGCCAGATGGCCATATCAGCAGGGCCTTTTCAAACAATGGCTAAAAGAACTTGCCCTTTGTTTTCTGCATTCTCTCTCTCTCCCCCCCCCCAATTTATGAACTTTGTTACTGTGATTCAAACTTGTTCCTATTTATAATGTAAATGAATGTCATGGAGTACCAGGCTTTTATATCCTTGCTGGTAAAGCTTGCTCTGAACAATGCCTTTATTTTTAAGTTCCCCAGACTGGACTGCTAAAGACATCTGTCTGGTGCAGAGCTTTAATTTATCATGAGATTTTCATCTTTGGATGTGGTGCTTGTGGGAAAGGTAAATTCTTCCTCCCCCACCCCCAAGGCAGGTTGCTGCAGTTTCCATTTTTAACTTTCCTCAGGGTAATTTCCCTGAGCCAGCAGGTCACTGAATTTATACATAACTGGAGAGGAGATACTTTGGAAATGGCCTCTGGTACAGTTTTGATTCTGACTGGGAAAATGGCTTCGTGTAGCCATTCTGCATAACTTGTTGTACATGATGTACAACTGAGAGGTTTAAAATAATGGCCCTCCCGCCTGGGCTGCTTAAAAACTAGAGTTTTCAGCAATGATAAAGAAAAACAAGGAAGAGTCGTGCAAGGCAAGAGCTTTTCCCATGCTCAGTGGTACATTTTGAAGTGCATGTAGTCATCATGACAGCCTCCATAGCCACGCACCCTCAGGGAAAGTCTAAAAATTCAGGCTGTGGTTTTGATCCATAATTAGGACTCAAAAATCCTTGTTGTCAAACTGCTTTAGATTACCCCAAAATCAACTCCTAGATCCCGATCTGCCTGCCCCTGCCTTAAAGACTAGCAGATTTATTATGTATGGCATAAGCTTTCATAGACTAGAGTCCACTTTGCCAGATGCATGAAGTGTCATCCTAAATTGGCAGGCAGGTTAGCTTATAAGTATTGAGGAGAGAGGGAAATGAAATGCAGAAAAAGAAAAAGGAAGTACAGATAGTGACAATTATGTTAAAACCTAAATGTATGCAATGTAAGCAAGCACAGTGGCCATCATTTCCCCTGGAAATATATATCATTCACATGAAAACTGAGAATTCTCAGGATACCTAGATCCTGGAACTGAAGAGGAAACTATTAGTGAATGCCATATACACTCCAGTGCTCCTGATACTCTTCCAAATGATGTGTTTGGACATAACCTCTCATTTATCTGATGGAAATCTATTCTGAGTTGATACTTGTTGAATGTATTTATTTATTAGTGATTTTTAAAAAAATTCTTCCTCCTACCAGGGAGGTCAGAGCAGTGCATGGTTTCTTTGGCCCCATTTTATTTTCATAGCGTGCAACAAAGGAAAACAGGAAGCTGCCTTATACTGAGTGAGAGCCTTGGTCCATCTAGCCCAGTATTGTTGACACTGACTGGCAGCAGCTCTCCAGGGTTTCAGGCAGGATTCTTTCCTAGCCCTATCTCGAAATGCCAGGGATCGAACCTGTGATGAAAAGCAGGTGCTCTACCATTGCGCCATGGCCTCTCTCCAAACCCTGGGAGATTGGCTAAAGATAAAGAGGGACTGGTTCAAATTCACCCAGTGAGCTTCACGGCTGAGTGCCAATTTGGAGCTAGGGCCCTCAAGCCCTTCTAGCTGAGCCTTTCCCAAATTCAGATGGGGGTTGTAGTCCAACGTATCTAGAGTTCACCAGATTTTGAATGTGTGTGGGCTTGCTCAATCCACGATGCCACTTTGGCTCTCCAATGTTTAGGTACATGTAAGCCATCTCAAACACGCTTCCTAAAATGTGGCTGGGTCACTGAAATGTCTGAACTTGCTGCTCACATCCCCGACTTCCACTCTTCACATTCCAGTGACAGGTGCATGCACATGCACACCCTTTCTCTAATGCCCCTTCTTTTAAAATGTGCTGCGTTTTGGGTGCTGCCATTCTGAACAGAGAAACCACATTAAGTCTGATCATCTGCAAACCTGAACTACACAAGAACCAGCTCAGAGGAAAGAAAGTACCGCAAATTTGTTCTGCCAAAGACGAATTACCTCCTGATATCCTTGTGAATTTGAGATTATTCCCCCCACTCCGTCACTCCCCCCCTAACTCTCTGTGTAATGAGGAGGAAAAGGTTCTTTTCTGCTCTCTTGAACAGATGCTGCACTTGAATTCTGAAACAAGGACAGAAAGGCCATGTGTGTGTGTGCGTGCAGTGTCTGGCTATGCTTTTATTACATCATATTTTAAATTGTGTTTGTTTATTAGATTTCTGCCCTGCTCTGCTCCATGGGCTCAGATAAGCTTGCAACAGTCTCTCCCTCCCCAAATATTAACACATCTGTCCCACATGAGTTCACAAAGTAAGGCATCAAAAGGTTTGGAGGAATAAAAGTGGATGGATTAAATCAAAACTTTTTACAAAACTTTTTACAAAAGCAAATCCAACGCCTACAGGCTGTACAAAATGCTGCAGCCAGGTTGGTCAAGGGGCTCCCAAAGTGGTCTTCTATCACTTTGGTGCTTCAAGAACTCCATTGGCTGCCGGTGGCTGCTAGGGTGCGCTACAAGGTCTTGTTGACCATGTATAAAGCCCTGCATTGCTTGGGTCCTGGATACCTGAGCACTCGCCTCTCTCCTGTGTCTCACCATTGGCAAACTCGCTCTCAGGAGCAGGGTGCCCTGATGGTCCCCCGCTACAAAGTGGAATGTGCGGGGGGCCAGGGCTTTTTCAGTGGCTGGCCCCCGGTTATGGAATAATGTGCCCCTGGAGATTAGACAGGCTCCCACTCTCAATTGCTTCAAACACCTTTGTAAGGCGTTTTTATTTTCACAAGAGCTTGGGGAGGGGGTGGTTTAAATTGGGGTTGAGGGCTTTTAATGGTTTGAGGGTGAGGGTTTTAATGGAATTGTTTTATATGTTATTGTAAAGCGCCTCGATGGCAGAAATGGTGAGGCGGCGCTATAAAAATGCTTTAAATAAATAAATAAATAAATACAAACATAACATCAGTTTTTTTAAAAATAAAAGCTCTCCCTCTCTCTGCCCCCACATCACCAGTATGATGCAGAATTGAAATTTCTAGGGGGATAGGGGACTGACCGAAGCCCTCCTTTACTTTTTGTGGTGGCTCTCCTAGCTACTGTGTTTAGAAGTCTATGGGATGGTGGGTGGGGGAAGATGTGGCTACATAATTACTTCAAATAGTCATAAAACAAACGAGTACTTATCGCAGGCTGAGGCCGTCACCTGCTTAAGTAGCGATGGAGAGTTGGATAATTATGGTGGAAGCCAGAGCTCCGTTTTGGGTGTGCTGAAGGTAGTGTCCTTGGAAATCTGTCCAGGGGCAATACTATAGTGAGGCAATTT
Organism: Elgaria multicarinata webbii; assembly: GCF_023053635.1. Classification (NCBI taxonomy): domain Eukaryota; kingdom Metazoa; phylum Chordata; class Lepidosauria; order Squamata; family Anguidae; genus Elgaria; species Elgaria multicarinata. The sequence goes on from NC_086188.1 coordinate 10,520,287, forward strand.
TAGACTCTGAACTAGGGATCTTGTCGCTGGGAAATCCAGTTCTTTTCTGGCTTGACGGAGGTGTGTATGACTTGCTTTGGCTCTGTAAGCTGCATTGCAGGTTCTTTCCTGAACTCCGCAAACTTTTTTTGGCAGTGTGTGTGTGTTTGTATGTGTGTGATATCTGAGCAATTTGCACGAATTATGGCTGAATTTGTGCAGATTATGCAAATTTGGCCCTGATTTGCACAAATTGCAGACCCCCCCCAAAGCACAAAACTCCTCAAAAATCCACAAACTAACCCAACTTGCTGCAGATCAAGTCAGGTGCTGCAACAGGAACCAAAATGAAGTCTAGGGAGCCAAGCCTGGGGAAGCTGTTCAAACTCCACCTCCGAACAGATCCCTCCAACATTCCTACTCTGAACTAGATGACCTTATGTTCCCCAACCCCTTTAGATCACCCTTGCCCAACTGAATGCCCTCCATATGTTGGGGATGCTGGGAGTTGTTGTCCAACACGTATGGAGAGCATCAGCTTGGGGGAAGCCACTTTAGATGGTTCTCTGTGTTACTTCACTTATTTCAAAATGTGGTCAACTGAGCCCTGCTGCATTTGGGGGTACTCCTGCTCCTTCCACTGGGTGGGACTTTGGACACCTGCCACAAAGTCCCACTCTGATGGCACTGCTGCCTTGGAGGCAGTAAAGTCTTCACCTCCCAGTTCTTAGATTGTTTTTGCAGGTTATCTCATCTGAAACCATCAGGGAAATTATTTTCTCCTGAGATGTTAAGCTGGTTGCTATAGCTACTGAGCTTCTGGTTCTGGGAGGACTTGTTTCCTGCCTCTCCACTTTCTAATGTAAGTTGTTAAATATGTCTCTTATTGCCACTAATGTCTACTATTGTGGTTGCTTAGAGATGTTTCTCTTCCAGCTAGCTTGACATTGGATTTATGTACTAGTTGTTTGAGTACACACACACACACATGCAGATCGTGGGTGCACAGCACACCCACATGTAAGCCAATATTTATTTTTTTGATAGCCTATCTTGTTAAAGTAGGTTTGAAGAGAATGTGGATGTATGAGAATGTTCGTTTTTGCTTGCAAAACATGCAGACATCCCCGGTCTGAAACTCCAAATTTAAGTGTGAACGCGAGCATGTATTTGCCTAAAATATTTACAAATTGTCCAAGTCAGACACACTCCTGTTTGACTCTTTGCAGTTCCCAGTTCGATTTGTGCAAATTTCCTCAGTAGACAGAATAAGCCCCACCTTAGTCTATGAAGGAAATTCACACCAATTAGGAAATTCACACATTTGTGGAGATCTGCGCAGATTTGGGGAGGTCTTGTAAACCTCCCATTCAAGGGCGGCTCGATTTGCATACGTTTTCTGTTCGGGCAAAACAAGCAGCAATCGCAATAGGAATTTGGAATGAAACAAGAAGCGAGAAGATGTTCAGAGAATCCTAGCAATCTTCAACATTGTTCATTTGCCCATCCCTAGAAGAGAAAGTTGTTTCAAGCCCTCAGGAAATGCAGGTGTAGGTGGTATTTGGGGAAATCAGGTCTAAGCGTGAGTCCTAGCAAGAACAGCTTTGGTTTGGCTGTTGCTGGGCTGGCATAAGGAGTTGGCATTGTTGGGTGGCTGCTGTGGCTCACATCCCAACAGAATCCCCTCACCCTGTTGCTACCTGTTCACCTGCGCTCTCCACCTGTGTGAGCAGTGATGAGGACAGAAAAGGAACAGCAGCTTCTACTTGCCTTGCCCTTTGAGCTTAAAGAGGGAGAGGTCCAGCAAATCATTTGGACCCATTGGGGTAGTAGAGACACCAGAAATTTGGGGTGCATGTGGGTCACTGACACAGCAAAGCGCATTTTTGGGTGAACAACCTGTGCTCCAAATGTTAAATTCCTGAAAAAGAAATAATGGTATATTTCATACATTGTATATAGCGAGTATTAACCAAACAAATTATAATACAGGGGGAGGGGGGAGGGAGAGAGAAAGGGTTCCAAATAAACTAGACTCCCCACTGCACAAACGTTTCCTCAGTGAAGAAATTCAGCAGACAGACTATTGATAGTTTTCACAACCTGCCTTTGAACTGATGCAGGCTTTCTGTGAGTGAAAACTAAGAATAAATTGGGAGACAAGACATCCCCTGGGGAATCCTGTGAAATGCCCTCAGAGGGCACAGATTCAGCAACAACAGCAACACCAACACCACCCATGTGATTGCAGTTTTTTTAAAATATATTTATTTTATTTATATTTATTTATTTCCTTTCTATACCACCCAATAGCCGAAGCTCTCTGGGCGGTTCACAAAAGTAATACCATTCAAAGTGTAAAGCAACAGTATAAAACCATAATATGAAATACAATATAAAAGCACAACCAAGATAAAAACAGCAGCAATGCAAAAATACAAATTTAAAATACAAATTTAAAACAGCGAAGTTAAAATTGAATTTATAGACTGTTAAAATACTGGGAGAATAAAAAGGTCTTCACCTGGCATCTAAAAGAATATAGTGTAGGTGCCAGGCGAACCTCCTTAGGGAGCTCATTCCACAGCCGGGGTGCCACAGCAGAGAAGGCCCTCCTCCTGGTAGCCACCTGCCTCACTTTCTTTGCAGGGGCTCACGGAGAAGGACCCCTGAGGATGACCTTAGGGTCCGGGCAGGTACATATGGGAGGAGGCATTCCTTCAGATAGCCTGGCTCCAAGCCGTTTAGGGCTTTAAATGTTAATACAAGCAATTTGAATATATATATATATTTCATTTCTGTACCACACAATAGCCAAAGCTTTCTGGATGGTTCACAAAACCAAAGGGCACTCCTTGCATTTTAATAAAACTAGAGATGTCCATAGCTCAGTGATAGAGGACAAGTTTTCCTTGTTAAAAAAATATCTTGTAGCAGGTGACAGGAAATACAGCCTGCTTGAGAAAACTGAAATAGATGGACAAAGAGTCAGGGTAGCTTCCTAGTTTGCATTACAGGCATTAACAATATATGTCAGGTGTGTGACGAGACTGGTCTGGAATACATGTATCAGAGGTCTGAATTAAAAGACTTAGGAACATAGGAAGCTGCCTTATAATAAATCGATCCATCCAGCCCAGTACTGTCAACACTGACTGGCGGCAGCTTTCTAGGGTTTCAGGCAGGAGATTTTACTAGCGCTACCTGGAGAAGCAAGGAATTGAACCTGGGATCTTCTGCATGCAAAGCAGATGCTCTTCTACTTAGCCAGCAAATTGTGACATGGTAATAGTGGGGTTAAAGAAAACTTTTAAAAGTGTGTTGTACTTTATCAACAGTCCATATGCCCATACAGATGGCTGCAGAGGAGGAGAAAGTAAGCAGTCTGGATCTTTTGGCCTTCATGTTTCTGACAAGGAACAACACTGGGATTTTTAGACTCCACAAGCCATTAATCTTGTGGCTGAACACTTTTTTTTTTGTTGGAAACACAATCATTTTGAATCATGAATATGATTTCAACACTGTTCTGTTAAAAGATCATTACACAATTTTGCAGCACATATAAACACAGTTCCCAGAGCCAAGAAATTAGTCTCTGTCAGAGCCTGCTGACAGACCCATTTTTTCCTCCTGTTCAAACAAATAAATTTGTCTGAAAGAAGAGTATCATTCATACTCTTCTCTGAAGTCTTGATTGGAAACCCCCCCTCCATCCAATCTTGTAAATTATATAAAGGTTTATCCTCTAAGTCCTGTTATCACAAGTGGTGGCAATCCAATATCTGGGCTGTATCACTTCCACTTGCAGGCAGGAGTTTGTATGATAGAAAAATAAAAAAATAAAAATTCTCCATGCTTATTGAAAACTAGCATGTCAGGCAGAAGGCCAGCTTAGAACCCTTCTCCCTGACATGCTGGCTTTCTCTGTGTGAGGATTGTTTATTTTTTTGGAAGGAGCTCAAACTTGGCACATGGAGAGGACTTTGTAGGCCAGTTGTAAAGATTGCAATGGTTAGCAGCACTACTAGCCTGCCATGTGCTAGTTTGCTATGTTGAATAAGTTGTTGAGATTCTCAGTTACCTTTTACATACAAGCTGTGAAAGGAAATGAGGTCGCAGGCAGCATCTCAACCCACCTTTGACTTAACCCCAGTTTAAGTGAATAGGCTTCCTTTAGGGTGAGCAGAGTGGGTTGGCATCACACCAGAATTAGAGTGGAAATTGTCCTCCAGCTTAGGCTGTAATGCAATCACCAATCTCCACAACCTTTGCTCTCTTCAGGCTGTCAACAATTTACTAGCATTGGTTTCAGACCCCCTCACTAATCCCTTATCAATGTATGAAGCTGTCATTAACATTCTTGTCTTGGAGCCAATTTTCTACGATGAGGTCAATCCATGTAAGATGGAGTTTGTTGGCTTGGAGCCGCCTGGGGAGGGGAAAAAGACCTTGGGAACCGACTATAAAATATACTTAACAAGACAATATTATTACTGCTTAAGCTAATTGGTAGGAAACATGCTCCAGAAAGGGGTATGATATATATTTCCTGGATATAGCGCTGAAATGACCCTAATTGCTCTGTGTCATTTAGAAGACTTGTTACAGCAAAAACTGATCTGTGGGAGTGAATCTTTCTTTAAAAGCACCCCACACGCACTAACAAGGGCTCAAGATTCACATATGTTTTTCTGCTGCTCAGGCATTACTCTTCCTATTTTATGGCAGAATGGAGAGCCAAGCAAAGTAAGTCACAGGACTCTGGATTCAGCACCATCCCCCCCACCACCTAATCTGAAGAATGTAATGCAGGGTGACAATATGGAAAAGTTAACTGTCTTTAACAGTTGTATAGAGAAGGGAATTTCAGCAGGTGCCATTTGTATGCATGTAGCACCTGGTGAAATTCCCTCTTCATAACCGTTAAAGCTCGTTTGTATCTGGTCAAGAGGGCAGGGCTCTTTCAGCTTTAACTGTTGTGATGAGGAGGGAATTTCAAAAGCTGCTGCATGCATACAGAGGACGCTTGCTGAAATTCCATTTTCTATACAACTGTTAAAGATACAGGAGCCATGTCCTCCTTTCCATAGGGTCACCCTATGTAATTTGGGTGGGCGTGGAGTGTTCAGTGCCCAGGCAAATTGTTAGAGAAGTTTGGCAAGAGGCAGCAATTTTGCAGCGAATGTTATAGAGAAGATGTGGACAAACTTAAGGCTTATTATGGAATGTATTGTGTGTGTGTGTGTGTATTCTATTAGAACCAAACCTGGAGATCCAGCAACTGAAGCAAGATACAATGGTGGCTCAAGAGGAAGAGCAGACCATAATAATGGCTTTATTTATTTATTACATTTCTAGCTAACCACATAGCTGGCGCTCTCTGGGTGGTTCACAACAATTAGAAGACTTGGAGGGCAGGGTGGGGAGGGGAATTAACCAGTTAACTACTGCACCAACATACCATACACTAGGGCAGGATCTACACTGCTTCTTTAAAATGGTTTATATCAGTAGTGACAACTTTTGGGACTCAGGACACACTCCATACACAGTTTTCAAACTGTTTTCAGAGTGTCCTATCCTGCTTGGTGTAGATCTGGCATAGGCTAGCCTGCATAAACAAGTACAAATTACAGAGTAGGGATTCATTTATTTAACTTTTTTTTTAACCACCCTCCAATTATATTCCTAGGATGAGTTAAAAGAAAGAAAGAAAGAATAAAAACACTTCATCTAATAAGCTAAAAATAACAACATATCAAAAACAGCTCAAAATATCAAAATCAGCACAGAACAGCCATCAGGATTTATATTGTATCTGAAAGCCTCAGGATTTTTTAGAAAAGTTTTTGCCTAGTGACAAAAGGACAGTAGAATAGGTGCTAGGCAAAACTCTTTGAGGAGAACATTCCACAGCTAGTTTGCCACTATTAAGAAGGCACTCTCGCATGCAGAAGGTCGCAGGTTCAATCCCTGGCATCTCTAGGTAGATTTAGAAAGAACCTTGCCAGAAACACCAGAGAGCCATTGCCAGTCATGGGGCCTTCCTAGACCCTGCCAGATAAGCCGGCATGGAGGCGGGGCGACAGCAGGCTAACTTTAGCGCGCGCCGCCCCGCCTCCTAGACGGCCGACGCGCAGGGACTACGGAAGCCCTGCAGCGTCGGCCATTTTTTTTGTTGTTAAAGGGGCCACGTGCGCCCCGAAGCTGAAGGACAAGGTAAGTGCCTTTTTTAAAAAATTAAGCCCCCTCCGCTCCTGATCCCCCCCTGCCATCCCAGATGCCTCCCTGGCCACTCTTTCCCTGCTCGCCCTCCCTCTCCCTGATGCCCGCGTCGCCCGTCCTCCCTCTCCCTGATGCCCGCATCGCCTGTCCTCCCTCTCCCTGATGCCCACGTCGCCCGTCCTCCCTCTCCTTGATGCCCGCATCACCTGTCCTCCCTCTCCCTGATGCCCACGTCGCCCGTCCTCCCTCTCCCCGATGCCATCCCGGTGCCCGGCCTTCTCCCCCCCCTCTCCTGCTGGGTCCGGCCTTCCCCCCCCCGGGATCCCCCCCCTGGCCCGATGGGCACAGCGCTCGTATGAGCGCTGTGCCTAGTCCGTGGCTTTTACTGGCTACTTGCGAGTAAGCGAGTAGCCGCAAAAAGCCACGGACCTTGCTAGACGTTCCGCAGCCCCGGCCTGAGGCCGGGGCTGCAGAAAAGGCGCGCCATAAGCGACTTCGCTTATGGCGCGTTAAGGGAGGCTTCAGTGCGCCTTGACCCTGGATTCCCCTGTGCGCCTTGACCCCGGAATCTGGATGCACAGCAGGGAAACCGGGCCTCAAAGCGTGCTAAGGCCTCGTCTAGCAAGGCCCATGGTTGACAATAGAGAGCCACTTCTTATGTTCCTGTGACTTCCACTAAAGCAGTTTCTTATGACCCTATGACTTCTCCTGAAAGGGATAGCCTTCCTCTTGAAATTGGGGGCTTTTAAGCTATGTCCATGGTGGTTTGGATCCTTCCTCGTTTTTTATTTTTTTATTTTTACCCAGCTCCTTTCACAATGTTACTTAATTTATCCTCCACGTCTTCTAAGTTTCCTTGTTTCATTTAGGATACTCCTTTTTAATAGACTTAATAAGAGTTTCAATTCCCTCTTTGGAGATGCCACAGTATATCCCAGCTGTACAAGATGTTCAGCACAGCATTAATTATGCACTAAAAACCTAATGAGAGCTCTTGACATTTTTCCCAGATCCATATTGCGTTGTCTTGCCGTGTTTTCATTCGCATTGTCTCTATTGATTGGGGGTAGGGTGGAGGGAGAGAAAAAAATGGCCTGATAAATTCTAATTTAATCCCAAGCTTGGGGTAATTTTCGTCCTCTCCTTGAGAAGACCTATTTTCTCATGTACAGGCCTCTACAATGCTATTGTTCAAAATGGAGATCAAAACAACCCAAACCCAGTGTGTCTAATTATATATCTGGTAATTACTTATTTTGGCTCCCTATTGTCTTACGCAATCTGCAAGCTTGCAAATAACACATTTTGTACCATTTAGGTTTGATTTCATTAATTATTGATTGCATCTATGAGATGAGATGAGGCCATTTCTGCATTTTCCTCTCTTACGCCCCCCCCCCCCCCCCGCCCACCTCTGCAAAAGTGGACAAGGCATATTTTTGGTTTATAGTGAAATCAGGAGTGAATGGATATACGTATTTCCTTTAGTTCTTTTGGGGTGGGTGTTTCAGGACCAAGTGGTTCCAGAGGCAATGATATAGTCCTAACAGAGCAGGCATACTAAGCTTCAGGGCACCAGAAGCTGATGATGTGGTTGAAAACAATCTGGTGGTCAGCTTGCTGAGAAGGCAAGTTTGGTCCGGTTCATTTAGAACAGGGACATTGAGCCTCTTCTTAACCCACCAAGGGATGTGAGGTGGGTGGCTACTAAGAAGAGGGCCTTTCCTTTTGTGGCCCCTTAGTTGTGGCATGAGCTTCCCAGGGAGACTCACCTGGCACCTACGTTGTGCTTTTTCCAGCACCAAGTAAAGACCTTCTTATTTTCTCCAGACATTTTAGTCCTGAGCCCCAACAGTTGTCAATACTATTATAAGCTGTTAAAAACCATAGTGTAGATCTTACCCTGATATAAGGCAACTTCCTATAACCTCAACAAATGTCCCCTTTCTTCCTCCAGTGTTTTACACAGCAAACAATACAGCAAATACCTGCTGTATTCATGTCTCTATCTCTGGCTTGTGTCTTTGATTCTTCCTACGCTCATGACCAGGCACACTTTTGGCTTGGCTCCCTTGCTAGTGGAGCCTCAGCCAATACCAGAAACTAGTCATTTTACATTTCTGAACAAATATGTTCAAAATATCAAACTGTAGAAAGCAGCATTGACGAAGATTGGAGTTTAAAAGAACTCCACACATACAGGAGCAATAGTGAAATTAAGCCCTCCAAACTATTCATCAAAGTAGTTGCTATTCTTGTGTCAAGACAGATGGTATAACCATAAATAATGAGCCAAGGAAGTCAGTCTCCATTTTAACTAATAATGGAGAAAATCTAAGAGTTAAGTGCTGACCCAATGACTTTTTCTTCTCACAAAATTTCAAGGGATTGGTAACTGCACATCAGAGGTGCTGTTTGAAACATACATTGTTGCACCATGGAATGGGAGCCAGAATAATCCAGTTGGTTCATTTTAAAGGCCCTCCTAGAAAGAGTAATCCCCAGTGGGTCATGATGCTGGAAAATGCCTGATAGTTTTTCTAACATGGTTTGTAAAGCTACTGAAGTTTCAATGGCTTTTTGACTCCTGTAGAGTCCTTGCCCTGTACACCTTAAAGATCACCTTTGTCATGGGCTTCATCACGATTCCTATTGTTAAAAGTTTCTGTTTGAGAGTGTCTACTGAGTCCAAATAAAATTACATAGGAAGTCATTCTCACTCACTAGAATCTTTGGAAACGTCCTTCTGTCAATTTTGTTCAAAGCCTTTTTGAGAATTTTGTTCAACATCCCTTAGACATGGAGAGACGTCTTCAGATGGGGCTCTAGCAGTATTGATCACCATGGGCTTTATATATATGTATATCTGCTCTTCACCTGTCTGGCTCCAGGGAGAATATTTAATAGATAGCTAGGCTAGCTATTAAATATTTACAAATTTACAAATATTTACATATATTAACAAATTTAAAAGTGACTTCAGACTACAGGCTGCCCTGCAAAGGAAGTGAGAGCACCCTGAGGTGCAAAAGAACGGAAGGAAAATGCAAAATGGAAGGAAGGAAAACTACAAAAAAATGAGATAAAATGGAAGGATGAAGAAAAATAGTTTAGCTCACCCTCTGCCATTAGCCACCACTAAGTTGTAGGTGCCATTGTCTTGGACTGAAAGCCTCCAAAGACTGATTTCTCCAGTAGCAGCAGCTCAGATGAGGAGTCAGAGCCATTTCTTGCCCAGTAGAACCCTCCACCTTATATCTTGCACCCTGTCTGCTAAATCATGGAGAAATACCACTGTCCCTCAAACTCCGAGGAGTGGACCTTGGACTGAACCACTGAGCAGAAAAGCCCTGGGTAGCATTCTTCAACCAGGTCAATCACTGCTCCAATCCTCAGTCACTAGAAGGAGCCAACAACCTAGGAATAATATTATAGCTCTTTAAAATAGTCAGATGCAACACTTCAGAGAGGTGGAGCTCCCAGAAGGACTCTCCTGCCCATGGTATAATACTCTGGCATTTGCTCCTGATTGGTGCAGCCACAGCTTGCCTCTTCCCTCAACTGTGGGATTGCTGGCCATGGTCCTGTACTGTCCAGGGTCCTGTACCTGCCTATCTCTAGATCTGTGCCAGTTATCCTCTCTTACGTGAGCTCACTTTTCTTCTCTGGGGCAATGGAATCCCCAATTGATCAGGACAGTAAGTTGGGAGGGAGTGTCCCTGGACAACCTTGGGCCATGTTGTGCAAATCCCAGGTTGCTGTGAACCAAAGGTGTCATTAGTGAGTGCTGGCTGCATGCCCAATGTAATCCAGGCTTTTCCTCACTTGAAGCTCAGTGATGGTTGCTTGGCAAGACCCGAACTTTCTTCCCTTCCTTGGCTGGCATGCAGAGTTGGCAGCCAGGTAGAAAAGCACTCACAACCACTCGGGCTACTGTAAGTTCCAGAAAATATTTGTCTAATTTATGTAAAAATATTTATACCCCATCTTCAATTAGGGTTCTGGCATAGTTTAATATGATAGCACCACAATTAAAAAATTACAACCATTAAAAGCAGATTAAAATAAACAATACAATTAAATTGAAAGAGCAGTAAAATCAAATTTAAAGGTATAGCAAAACTAGATCCCATGAAAAGCTTGGGAGGGCAATTGTGTCTTCAAAGGGGCACTAGATGAATGCACAGTGGGAGGAGTATCCATAAGCAAGGTGCAGCAAACAAGAAGGCCCTGCCTATTGTAGCCATGTTCTGCACCTCACAAGGTGAGGGCATCATGAGCAGGACCTCTTAATAGATGGACACATTTCTATGGGAGCATATGGTCCTTCAGGAACCCTGTCCTAAACATACTTTCTGTACTTACGCAACAAAATTATGGAAGCACAAAGTTCATACAACCTCACTTAAGCAACATACCTTTATCACGAAAAGAGCACATGTGAACCTATGAACCTGCATTATACCAAGTCAGACTCAAGGTCCAGCCGGCTCAGGGTTGTCTAGTCTGTACCAACTAGCAGAGGTTCTCCCATGTTTCAAGTGGGAATCTTTTTCAGCTCTGTCTGGAAATGCCAGAAATGGAACTTGGGGCCTTTTGCATGCAAAACACATGTACTAGCACTGAGCTCCATCCCCTGATCTCTGAAGTCTTATGAACCCTTTTAAATTTGGAGCACAACAAGCAGAATATTTATCTTATTCTTTTTCTTTTCTTTTTTTTTTTAAAAAAGATTAGATCAAACCCCTTTTATAAAAGTTTCTTCTGTCTCAAGTTTCTTGATTTAAGCCTGGAAACTTAGAGCTGTAAAGTGATAAGCTGCTTTAGAAAGATGTTTCCTTTTGTGCAAATTAACGCTTGTAGGGTTTTTTATCTTATTCTTATCTCTTACGGGTTTTTATTCTTTGTGGGTTTGTTGCATTATCAAAGAGCTCAAAAGTAGATAATCAGAATCTTAAATGTTTCGACTTTTCCTGCCTAGCTATACACAGCTTAGGGGGTTAGCAATTGCCACAGCAATCACACCAGTTGTGAGAAAGTTAGTGTGATTAGCTAAAATGCCAGGGATGTATGCAGGTGAGCATAATGTTCTTGCACATTGTTCTGAACTTCCCTGTCTCAAATACAATTCTTGCACTCCAGGTAGCCAGGAGCTGAAAGAGAAAGAAACAGCATGAAGCCCATGAAATTATTTGTCACTGAAACAATTTTCTGATTTTTTGATTTGCTCAAGAGAACTCTTGTGTAGCTTCACTGGAATAACATGGCCCTAATATGGGATGGAGTAAGACTTTGCAACCAAGCCTAGTCTTCTTCAAGATAATGGTTCTCAATGTTTTGCAGCATGGAAAGCTCCTGTTCAGTATTCCAGCCAGCCAGCCAGGTCTTCTCCTAGGATACTCTATTCCATCCCCACTCCTTCTTTTTCTGTCCCCTCCTCTCTGTGTGCCCATTGAGGATACTCAGGCCTTTTTGGTTCTCCCATCCTAGGTCTTTCTCCTAAAGATGTTTGTACTTCTGCAAACCTTATTGATTGATTGATGTATGTTTATATTTATATTCCAACTTTCTTAACGTAAGAGCCATGCTGGATCAGACCAAGGGTCCATCTAGTCCAGCACTCTGTTCAAAAAGGGCCCAACCAGCTGTCAACTAAGGACCCACAAGCAAAGCACAGTGCAACAACACCCTACCACCCATGTCCCCCAGCAATTGGTATATATAGGCCTACTGCTTCCCATACTGGAGGTAGCACATAGCCATCAGGAGTAGTAGCCATTGATAGCCTTCTCCAGGAATTTATTCACCCCACTTTTTAAGCTGTTCAAATTGGTGGCTATCACCACATCTTGTGGTACTTCCATTGAGGAACCCAAAGTGGCTATTTATTTATTTATTTATTTATTTTATTTATTTATTTATTTATTTATGTATTAAAACATTTTTATCCTGCCCTATATCACAAGGATCTCAGGGCAGCGTACAGATAAAATCATACAAACATGTGGTTCCCAGGTGGTTCACCCTTCCAAGCACTAACCAGCCCCAAACCTGCTTAGCTTCAGCAAGGTTGCAGCATCATATGCCTTCAGACTATGTTCTGGGACCTTGGGTTCCCCCAAGCCAGCTAGCTACTATCTCCATCTTGTGTGTGGATGGTGCAGTTTTGGTTACATGAAGATCCATGCTCTGAGAATGAGTTGGCTATTAGTATGTAGGATGTCCTATATATGAATATATTGATGCATATATGTCAATGTCCTGTGACTTTATTGGGCACAATTTCAACGATATTGACAATGAACCTGTAAAGGCCAATGAGCATTAAGTAAAGTATTCAGTATGGTTTGAACAGAAAGAAAGAAACAGGCTGCACACTTCTTGGTTATCAGGACTGTTGTGTCTAATGTATTAATCAATTAGATTAACCAATTTATTTATTTTTTTAAAAAATGACTAAAAATGTGCTCCCCAATTAATTGGGCAGCAGACTAAAAAAAAAAAAAAGCTCCACACAATTAATTTTAATACAAGTACTTATTAAAACGCCAATGACAAGGCACTATTGAAAAGAGACATTCCTACTTTCCTCTCTCATAAATCGCAATGTCTCTTCTTAAGAGATGTCTGCTATGATATGGGTATGACTTAAAAAGAAAGAATAGATGTGTTTTGTCTCAAAACTTATGAATATGCAAATTTAATCAGTCAATCAACCAACGTAACCTGGTATGATTAATCAACTCGGATCCCTTTGTTCAGGTGACAATCCTAGTAACAGCATGGTAGTGAAAGTAATTCTGGTGTCTTCCATTATATTAGCTGGGTATCAAGTTTTGAGGTTGTGATATATATATTTAACCATTCTGTTTCCAATCCCATAGTCTTATTGAACACACACATACGACACCAGGCTTAGATCTGTAGGTTCATAAGCAACTTCGGTAGATTGTTAAGGGGTACCGGTTGTTTTATTTTCATCTTCATCTCATTTAAATTTCTTAATAATGAAAAAAAATGTATTCTTTTTGAATGAATCTAGCATTCGTTTTTCAGAATATTGAGATCTGTTGAGTATTAATAAATTTGATACTAATAGTTTTGCTGATAATTTTCACAGAAACAGTAATTGGGTCTTTACCATGAGCTGGTATTGCTGGAGGATTTCCTACAGTGCATTTTTCCTTAATATGCAGCCTTCCACACTTTTGCTCTGGAAATTAGGTCATCCTTGCTAAGGCATATTTTTACATACACCTGCTTATGTTGGATTGTCAGATTCTTCTGCACAAATATGTGTATGTGTCACATTTCTCCTATCTTTGCTTGCTTAGAGTAAGTCTTTGGCCTGTGTGTACTTATCATTATTTTAATTTCTTAAATAATTGGACATTGCCTTGTATCCATCTGCCCAACCATACTTTTGAAGTGCAGGTGTTACACTAGTGTGCTTTGGTTCGCTTGGCCAGATGTAAAACTGTATTCTTGCTTAGAATATTCTCTCCTACCTATGGCTGATGCAAGCACCCCAGACCTCCCTCCCTCCCTCCCTCCCTCTCTCTCTCTCTCTCCTTTCAAGCTTTTTTACCACCATAAATCCCAAGGGGCTGAATTTTCACATTTTGCAGGCAACAATTTCCGAATTAAAAAAAACCCTGCAGACTATAAGGGCAGCTGTAATAATACAGGTCTGTGTTATGGATGTGAAAGGAGATAGAGTAACTATCAATTTGTGAGCTTCAGGGAATGTATAAGCTGTGTGTGTGTGTGTGTGTGTGTGTGTGTATATATATATATATATATCTGTGCTGAACCACATCATTGTAACAAAACAACTGGTGCTCATATACAATAGGAGAAATTGGCAGCATAGATACTTTGGTTCCATAATGCTATTGATTATTTAACCCCAACTCATGGAAACATGACATAGATTACACCAAGGCCAAAGCTAGACCTAAGGTTTATCCCAGGATTGTCCTGGGGTCATCTAAGTGCCACACAGGGCATCCAGGGCTCAGGCAGGGATGAACCCAGGATGATCCTGGGATAAACCTTAGGTCTAGCTACGGCCCAAATTTCATGCCCCCTACCCTGAGTGCTGGCATTTTTGTGGGTGATAAAATCTTTTGTGGGTGATAAAATCTCTGCACACACACAAAATCTTATCAGTCCAACTCGTTCTTAGATTGTGGCCATGGCTAAACCAGGCCTATATCCCAGGATTGTCTCCAGATCATCCCTGTACACCCAAATGACACACAGTGAACCCTGGAAGTAGGCAGGGATGACCCCCTCCATTTGCCTGGGATAATCCTTAGGTCTAACTAAGGCCTAAATTTCCCCATGGTTATACAGGTGCTCAGATTTCCACCTGCTTTTTAGTGCTCCCTCATCAATGTCATCTTGTCTTACATTCAGCATTCTTCACTTAGTGCATAATTAAACTATGGAATTTGGTACTTCCGTAGATGTGGAGATGCCCACCAATTTGGATGGGTTTAAAAGGTGTAATTGTCATGCTCGATCACACTGAACATTATGCGCGATCACACTAAACGTCCTTCTAGTCCAGCATGCTGTTCACACATTGGCCAACCAGCTGCCCACAGGAAACCCACAAGGAGGACATGAGTGTAATATCACTCTCCCATCCATGTTCCCCAGCAACTGGTATACAGAGGCATACCACGTCTGCTACTGGAGGTAGCATATGGCCATCAGGACAAGTAGCCATTTATAGAATCATAGAATCATAGATTAGCAGAGTTGGAAGGGGCCTCTAAGGCCATGGAGTCCAACCCCCTGCTCAATGCAGGAATCCACCCTAAAGCATCCCTGACAGATGGTTGTCCAGCTGCCTCTTGAAGGCTTCTAGTGTGGGAGAGCCCACCACCTCCCTAGGTAACTGGTTCCATTGTCGTACTGCTCTAACAGTCAGGAAGTTTTTCCTGATGTCCAGCTGGAATCTGGCTTCCTTTAACTTGAGCCTGTTATTCCATGTCCTGCACTCTGGGAGGATTGAGAAGAGATCCTGGCCCTCCTCTGTGTGACAACCTTTTAAGTATTTGAATAGTAAAATCATGTCCCCCCTCAATCTTCTCTTCTTCAGGCTATATCTGTATTCTCCATGAATTTGTCTAACCTTCTTTTAAAGCCATCAAAATTGACCTCAAATAGTTTAAATATATGTTCTATGTGAAGAAGTCACTTCTTTTATCTGTTGTGAATGTTCCATTAATCATGTATGCTTTCATATATGTTGTGTTTGTTCACTGTAGTCCAGTGACATGGACTAAAACCACAAGTGTGAGAAAAAAAAATGTCAAACAATGCATAGATACTAATTGCCATGAATATTTCCTCATATGTTGTATGGTTTCAGATTCAAACTTTTAAACTGACTGGTTTTTGCAAGGAGTAGGTAAAGGGTTAAAGCAAAATCCCTCTATCCATTCATTTATTGTATATAGGATGATTATATTTCCTTCGGGAACTAAAGGGTTACAGCCACCACCATTGGAGTGTGCTCAAAATGGCGGAATTTGGCTGCTCTGTCATGCAAACCATGCAGGTGCAGAAAATATAAATTAACTCATAATCAGTTTCACTTTAAATTATGAAAATGTAATTATTCATTGGATCGAGGACTGGGCCTATTATACATTTGGGAATTACGAATCTAATAGATTCAACCTACAAACCAATCAATTATGAGTTTAGGCGACATCTCTAATTACATCCTATCTAGAGTGCTGCAATCTGCTCTGCATAGCTGGCTTTACTGAATGCTCAGAAACTACAATTGGACCACAATGCTGTGGTGAAGCTATTAATAGGGGACACATATAGAAAGCATGTGGCTTGATTACTGGAAAAGCTACAGTGGTGTCCAATTTGTTTCTGGGTCCAGTTCAGACAGCCTTTGAAGTCTTTCAAGATTTGTATTTGGGCTACCTGAAGGACCACTGCCTTCTTTTGTATGACCCTGCTATGGTAGGGTGACCAACTGTCAGGATTTCCCCGGATTTGTCCTGGTTTTTGTTCTTTCCATGGTGTCAGGGGGGATTTTCTATAATTTTCAATAATGTCCTGGAATGACACACCTTCCCCTTTAAGGCTACCATTAGCATGGCAGGAGGGAATGACATGCTTTCTTGAGGCACATCATTCCCCCACCCCGAGCTCCAATTGAGGTCTTAAAGGGGAAAGTGGGTCATTCGTGGACATTCTAGAAAAGGCCCCAATTGGAGTGGATGGTGGTGGTGCAGAATGAAATCCTTTCCCCTCCTCCACTCCAATCGGGTTCTTTAAGGTGGAGGTGAAATAATGTACTTTCTGCAGGACTCAGAAAGCTGCTTCCCCCCACACACACTAGGTGTCCTCTTTTTTGGTTTCCCAAATATGGTCACCCTAGCTATGGATATAATAATCCAGGCCTTCCTATATTTCCCAAGATCCCCAGAAGTTGGCCTTGGTGACACCAGGGAGAGGCCCTGTTTCAGTGGTTGCACCAAGGCCCTGGAATTCCCTCCCAAGGGTGGCTCACCTCACCTCCTTTCTAACAGCTTTCCATAAGATGGTCAAAACCTTCCTTTCCAGGAATACTTTTCTGCCATACTCCCGTTTTGATGCAGTTTTAATTGCTGTGGCTAAATTGTTTTTGAGGGTTGTTGCATTCCCCTCACTTTTTATAATTTCATTGATTCTCCAAAACAAAAAAAAAGAGAAAGAAAAAAAAAGTAAATTAAAAAATACATTAAATTTAAATCAACTCATTGACAGAGTTGATTTATTTTTCATTTCGCTTTATGGACCCGCTCTCTTTTTCTTGGTTGTTTTAGTGTTTTAGGTTTGATTTATTTATTGTTGCATTTCTCTATCACCTTTCTTTCCCCTTGCAAGAAACCCAAGGCAGCTTACAAGGTCCTCCTCCTCCTCCTCCCCACAATAAGCTCTCATTTTTTTGCTCTTTTAGACCCCATTGGGTTAACAGCTCATTTTACACTACCTTGAGCTCCAGCTTCATGCTCAGGACACTAGCTGGACAAACAGTCAGACCACAAATGAGGCAACTCCCTCTGATTCCCCACTGCCCAATCCTCTCTACTTGATATCTGGCAAAACGTTCCATCTTGTTAACAAACACTTTTTGCTTCTTTGTAATCAGCTTGCTTACACCGAGAATCTAGGGCCCTCTTGCTGAAGCCCAGTGTTTTCATGTCGCTCTTGCAAGGAATCAATCTCCTGCGCTCAATAGGAAGCCAGAAATAGAAATAGTACAGGGAGCCTGAGCAGCTGTGGACTTATTTTTCTTCTTCCATGGAGATATGGCTTCCTTTAACCATTGGCGTTTCTTTAGTGGTGGATAATGAAGAGCTGAATAGCAAAGTGTGTGCTTTTTAATTGGTTTTTGTTTTTGTTCGCAAGGGTGCAGGAGGTAAGGTTTTAATATACAAAGGATCCAGGTTGCATAGGAACACACCAGTAATGTGCTTAACTTCCTGCTATATTCACAAATATCCTTGGCTATTTTTTATTCACAAGCAAATCCCAACAGAGCAAAAAAGAAAAGAAAAAGAGAAATGTCTTTGGTACTGATCCCCAAACTTAGGCCTTAGCTAGACCTCCCTGAAAGTCCAGGATGGAGGAGGGAAGATCTCGTGTTGTGATTAATGCGAGATCCCTCCTCCATTTACTCATAAGGCGCAATGACCTCAGGAAGAGAGGCATTGCGACCGACATTTTTAAAATTTTCTTAAAGGACCGGCAGTGCATGAACGCTCATGTGCTGAAGGTAAGGGTTTTTTAAAATTTAATTTGGTTTCCCCACTCCCCCCACCCTAACCCCAATGGGCGCAGTGCTCCTCCTGGCTCCGCGTGAGTAATCGTGCAGAGCAGGGTCAAGCTGTGGAAACATGGCCCTCCCCGTTGGGCCATACGTTCTGCGGTCTCGGGCCCAACGGGGAGGGCTATATCCCGGGGCAAGGGAGGGATGATCCCCTGTGCTAAGGCCTTACCCTGAGTGAATTTATTCTTTACCCTGAAGATAACACTTTCATCCAGGCAAGCTGGGCCAGGAATTTTCCTTTGATATGAAATCTCATTCTGTACATATGAGTTTGTACATATCAAGGTGCAACTTGGGAGATATAGTGTGGAGTCACGTAGTACAGCATGAAGTCATGTGGCCTGCCTGTGTTTTCATGTGACCTGCCTGTGTGAAGATGTCATGTATTGTTTATTCACTGTCACCAATTGCTGCTATAAAGATGGTTCCACTGAGGAGTAGGAGTAGTCCTCTTCTTCTTCCTCCTCTTCTTCTTCTTCTTCTTCTTCTTCTTCTTCTTCTTCTTCTTCTTCTTCTTCTTCTTCTTCTTCTTCTTCTTCTTCTTCTTCTTCCTCCTCCTCTTCTTCTTCTTCCTCCTCTTCTTCCTCTTCCTCTTCCTCTTCCTTCTTTTTGGAGCTACAGCTGTGGCAGCAGCAGTGATGAGGATGAGGGAAGCAGCTAATGAGACTACTTCAAGTATATTGGAGCAGGGTCTAGGTGATAGGATGACTGAAAATTCAGGAGGAGGAAACATTTGCGTACTACTTTTGCATGTTCTAAAGCTTACAATCGATTCCGAATTTAATAGCGCATTCATAATATATCAGTTCAGGTTTGCTACAAAGGTGAGCATTATGAACAAATGTTGTTTTTTAAAAAGTCATCATCATCATCATCTCACTCTCTGCTGAGGTCTTAAACGCTTTTTTCTTTCATCCATTCTTAAATTGCACCCCAGGGAATGTCAGCCTGTGGTGTTATAAAAGGACAGGGGGATATATAGGCATCCTTTCCTGGAATCTGTTTCTCAACATATCCTTGCTATCCCCCAGCAGAAGTGGAGGGTTTCTGATGGCAGAGGCAAGCAGTTTGTGGCAGCAGGGGCTTCATTGTCGCAGGCACAGATTTCTTTCCTCTCCCACTCCAAGCGATTCTTCCCGTTCCCTGCTTTGAAATCCCGCTGGGTGCCAACTCAGCAGAGCTCTGACTCTTGAATATAGAAACCATCAGGTGTGGTGGGAACTGAATATTTTAAAGCAAGCAGAAAAAGGAGAAGAAGAAGAAGTGAGCAAGCAATAGAGAGAGGGAGAGGGAGAGATGGTGGTGGTTTATGCATTTATTACCTTATATATAGGCTTTTTCTGGATACAGAACCATTATGATTTTTGTGCCACTGTGTAGCAGCAGATTCTGTATCAAAATTGCTGAATTATGTACCCTGTCAGCAGCTTGTCAATGTCCCAGGGGTACCCTCCTGCTCCTCTGACAGCTGCCGCCTTCCAGTTCCACCTATGTTCCATCATGACGGCTCAGATGTAAAGGGGTGGGTGTGACCATTATTTATTATTAGCAAATGGACATGGTTTTGCACAGGTTCGAATAGCCCTAGGCATGACCCCATCATGGTGCACTCCTATAGCCCCTTGAGGGAGGGGTCTGTCACTCCATCCCCCTGAAGGGGGCTGGCCCACAGCAGGAGGAGGGGGCATCCATGTAGTTCTGCCTCTCAGAATATTTCCATCAGTTTCAAATTATATTGACTACAAAGCTATAGAAGTCTTCCACCTAGTGACTGAAGTTGTTACTGCAGATTTCAAACACACAGACATATTTAAATTAATTAACATTAATTAATGTTTTAAAATCCAAATAAACCTGAGGTGCACTCTGCTAGGGTTCTTTCAGTATGTATGCCATGTTTCAGGTGTCTAGGTGACTTGGTCTTGGAGCAGAACACCTAGGAGCTCAAGGAGTGGATCTTCTTCCTTCTCCCTTTTATCTTCACAAGAACCCTGTGAGGTAGGTTAGGTTAGGTGAGATGAAATGATGCAAGGACACACAATGAACTTTGTGTCTGAGCAGGGATGTGAAACTGTGTCTTGGTGGTCCCAGTCCAATTCTCTAATCGTGCTAGCTTTGAGATCATAACTAATATACATCAGGCCATCTCAAGCATTTTGCAGACTTTTCCTATAAACATCCGGATGTGATTTTTTGCTTTTGTTTTATTTTAATAAGCCCAATTGCCCCATAAACTCCTCAGGGAGGGAGGTCTCTTTGTTTGTTTCTTTATGGTTAATACTTCAGATGCTGAAGCCCTGGTAATGAGTATGTGGATAGCAGTGGTGGAATACAGTTGCCTCGTATGACTAATCAGTTAGATAAAGAATTCAGACTGCAGAATAGCTCAGCCTTCATGCTTGATTGATGATAAAGGTAACCAAATGACTTATTGCCCTTACTGGTAGCATCCCCCACACTATTAGAGAGAAGACATTTCCTGCATTGTACAATAGGTCTGTTTGGCTGAATGCAGCGCCGGTTCCCCCCTCCTCCTGTATGAAAAGCAAAACAAAAGAGAAATGAGGTCAAATTGGATGGTTCCTTGCATTTATTCAAAGGCGCTGCCCGAGGGGTGTGGATGAAAGCTTGTTTTTTGGCTTGTTTCTCTGCTCTTATCGCTGAATTTAGAAGTTAATCTCTTAACGACCTCGACCACAGAGTTCCGTTTTGATAAATCGGCCGGAATGGAAGCAGAGTTATTAAATAGACATTGGTAGCAGCTCTCCTATTTGTTCCAGACACCAGCAACGTACTCCATCATAGAACGGAGGGTTGGAGTATAATGGAACCATTAAGGGCCTTCTCCTGCGGGTTCAGAGTGCCATGGGAAAAAGTCAGCAAGCCCTTATCAGAGCTTGCTTCTGGAGGGCAGAGTCAAGATTCATGTGACACAGAGGAATGGAAAAGGAATCCTCCATCTCTGCCTGCAGCTTCTGTTGCCGCTGCTTTGAAGCAGCAAGTAGGTTTGCCAAGGGGAACCGGTGTGGTTTAGTGGCTAGAGGGTTGTCAGGACTGAAAAGCAACCCAGGATCAAAGAGTTAATCAGAAGGCAGAACCAAAAAGCAAGCCAGAACGAAGACATAAGCTAGAGTCACGGGACAAACCAGGATGCAGGATCTACGCTATTGCTTTCTTACAGTATTGAAGTGCACTGACAACTGTTGGGGCCCATGACACATTCCATATACCATTTTCAAATGGTATATGGAATGTGTCATGGTGTAGATCTGGCTCAGCAGGATGCAGGACTGAATAGCAAGCAAGGGACAAACTGGAAGGCAGGAAGAGAGCAAGCCAGAACGAAGAAGTAAGCTAGGATCGAGGGACAAATTAGGACGCGGGACAGAACAGAAACCAAGGAAAAGAGAAGATTGAGGAGAGACATGATAGCACTCTTCAAATACTTAAAAGGTTGTCACACAGAGGAGGGCCAGGATCTCTTCTCGATCCTCCCAGAGTGCAGGACACGGAAGAACGGGCTCAAGTTAAAGGAAGCCAGATTCCGGTTGGACATCAGGAAAAACTTCCTGACTGTTAGAGCAGTATGACAATGGAATCAGTTGCCTGGTGAGGTTGTGGGCTCTCCCACACTAGAGGCCTTCAAGAGGCAGCTGGACAGCCATCTGTCAGGGATGCTTTAGGGTGGATTCCTGCATTGAGCAGGGGGTTGGACTCGATGGCCTTGTAGCCCCCTTCCAACTCTGCTATTCTATGATTCTATGATTCTATGACTCCAGACCTGTGTACTGCAGGTGTAATAACTGTGTTTGCAAGGATCAATGTTGGAATAATGCACAGGGGGAGGGTTATTTATTTATTACATTTTTCCCACCCTTCCTCTGAAAAGCTCGGAGCAAGACACTTTGTCCTCCCCTCCTCAATTTTATTCTTGCGACGTCCCTGCAAGGAAGGTTAGGCTGGGATATAAGTGACCCTCCCAGTCAGCGTCATGACACCCACTCCCTACCATGAACCGCCCTGCCGCCGGTGGCACTACTCCCATGATGAAGGAAGGTCCTGGATTCAAGTAGGTGAGGAAAAGCTGAGAGATCGCCAATGTCACATCTGTTCTGGGTTTGCCTGCATGCTTGTACATAAAAGAATCAGAGGTTGTTGGGTTGTTGTTGTTTTTTAAACAAAAATACACATGGCCCCAATTGCATGAAAACAAGAGATTGCTAGTCCAACTCTATGTATAGTGTGTGGTGGGAAGAGAGTCTTCCCCACCCTTCTTTCCTTTCTGGTTTCTAAGATCTAAATTAGACTTGTAGGATTAGTGATGCTGGCATGTGTGTAGGAGAAGCCCATGCTGTGTGCGTGTAGCTTCTTGTGGAGGAAGTGTGGCTGTGGAAGAATTGCAGCCCAGAGGCAATTTCTGCATTGAGCCAAGATCATAAACTTGCTTTCCTTGCAGAGGCAACATCTGGTCAGGAACTTGAAAGGAAGAGCTCGTGTGTGTGTATGTGTGTGTGTGTGTGTGTGTGTGTGCTTGTGTGTACGTGCCTGAGCATACAAAATGTAGGACGGGTGGCTCTGCAATATGTGGTGTTTTTTAAAACTATTTATTTTAAAATGAGCAATAAGACATAGAAGTAAGATCTGCAACTAAATGTTGCAGTGTGGAGCTCTCCTAATCCGGGTACCAGGGTACTCCGTTGCATCACCCTTCTACCTGTTTTCCATCTTCACCTCCCAACAACAGGCAAATCAGCATTCTCTGACCACTAAAGCATGATCAGTCCTCATGGAGCTGTTTTTGGTTCTTCCCTCTTTAGTCTCCTCTCCTGGCAAAAAGTTTTTGGCACTTGGTTATTCTGAAGGTTCCTCCGAGTTTACTGATGCCTCCCTCTTGGGCATGGAGGGTGCTGCTTTGCTACATTTGGCTCATGTGGACTTACATTGATTGTACGAATGAATGACTGAATGAAGGAAGGAAGGATCTACACTCATCCCATGGTTTCAGGAATAGAGAATGATCTTATGAATAAGGGAAGCTGCCTCGTGCACATGGGGCAGTATCAAATGGTGTCATTCCATAAATTCAAATGGAGCTCTGCTGAATCTTTCTGTTGTGCAAGCGGTTGCCCATTATGCTTGTGCAACCCATTGTGCAAGTGGATGCCCAAGAGTTATGTGTAATGGTTTGCAGAATGGGTTGCATGAGCATAATGCACGATCTCTTGCCCAACAACATCTTTAATTGGATTCTTCTCTTGCAGAGTTCAGGACCTAGTTTCATTTGCACTACTGGAATGCCTCATATGGATACTGCCCATGAGTTGGATTATTGCGCCTTAGAATCATAGAATCATAGAATAGCAGAGTTGGAAGGGGCCTACAAGACCATCGAGTCCAACCCCCTGCTCAATGCAGGAATCTACCCTAAAGCATCCCTGGCAGATGGTTGTCCAGCTGCCTCTTGAATGCCTCTCGTTTGGGAGAGCTCACAACCTCCCTAGATAACTGATTCCATTGTCGTACTGCTCTAACAGTCAGGAATGTCCAGCTGGAATCTGGCTTCCTTTACCTTGAGCCCGTTATTCCATGTCCTGCACTCTGGGAGGATCGAGAAGAGATCCTGGCCCTCCTCTGTGTGACAACCTTTTAAGTATTTGAAGAGTGCTATCATGTCTCCCCTCAATCTCCTCTTCTCCAGGCTAAACATGCCCAGTTCTTTCAGTCTCTCTTCATAGGGCTTTGTTTCCAGACCCCTGATCATCCTGGTTGTCCTCCTTTGAACACGCTCCATTGTACCCTTCTAGTACACTATTGCCTATTCTGACTGCTAACTGCTAGTATCAGAGGCAGTTGCCTATGTGCACTAGTTGCTGGGGAATGCAACTGGGAGTGCGTTGTTGGTTTTCCACAGGTTGGCTACTGTGTGAGCAGAATGCTGGACTAGATGGACTTTGGTCTGATCCAGCATGGCTCTTCTTATATTCTTCTACTGTCACTGTACTTCTGCTGACTAGGAACTCAGGTAGAACTTTTCCTAGTCCTTTCAACCTGAAACTGCAGGGGTCAGGGATTGAACCAGTATCTTCTATGTTCAAAGCTCATTGACTATGATGGAGTTGTGTGTCCTCTAATCATGCAAACCTCTGGTGGGCAGAACATGATGTAGAGCTTGATCTGGGGATGATTTGTAGTAGGTTTGTAAGAGATTTTTGCACCCAATGGTTTGTAAACAGCAACAATAGAAAAGTGAGGGACTGTTCCATAAATTAAGCTTCTGAAATGGAGGAGGCTCAGGGGGAAATCAGGAATGGGTTTGTGTGTGAAAGAATTACAGGTTCAGCTCTGGCACTGAAACACATTCCTGGACTGAACATGTGCTCAGAGGCAACCTGAACCTTAATACTTAGTTTATATCATTTGCTGCTATTTTGGACCTGGTGAAATCCTCATGGCTCTAATTTTGTTTAACAAAAAAACCCTAGTAGATTTACCAAGCCTGAAGTCCGCACATCCCTGATGTAAACATGTCCAGAGACTTCTTCCTCTTCCATGGAAATAAGCTCCAGCCAGCCCCTATATGAAGGGCTCTTAGAATCAAGGCAGAAGAAGGTGTTGAACAGAGATCTGGCCATCATGAACTGGAGTATTGCACCATTTTGCTCAATAGAAGCAATTACATATCTTTGTTTCCTGCTCGCGTATTACAGTTTTGCAACTTTGGCATGTCTTGAAGATGGCTTCGAATGGTAAATTAGCTTAACCTGATGCCTCTGTGATTGAGTCGGCCTACTGGGGCTTATAGATCAAAACAATTGATACATAGGCTGTTTAAAGTTCAAACACATCTGTGCTCTTGGCTCCAGTGAGCACACTTTGGCTGCAGAATTCTGCACGAGTGGCAAATAACAGATTTGCATTCTGGCTGCCAGGATCGGATCATCTCAATGGTTTGGCAAAGCGCTTTGGGCTTTAGGTGGAGAGTGAGGGTTTTGAAGACAATATTAAGATGATGAATGCAGTAAAAAGAGGCTTCTCAAGGTCACAAGTATTTAGGTAGATGGGCAGGAGAAACTTAATTCGCAGGGATAACAAGTTAATAAGGGAGGGGGAAACACCCTATGTGGCTGTTAACAATTCATTTTATGTCAATAATGTATATGAGATTTGTAATTGCAATGTGTTAGGGGCTGCGTAGGTGGTAGTTAAGCCTTGTACTACAGTAGTGAGCTGAACATTCAGCACTCTGATTGCATTAAAGATGAGAGGTTTCAGCTAACATGCATGTTATGTTAGCATTCATTTGCAAGTTGCTTCTGTGACCGTATGCAGACCATGTAATGTCAGCTCCTAGTTATTGGAAACCTGTGTTGTGTATTGCATATAAAATTAAACGCTCCTTACCTGTGCTAGTATTCCAAAAGACTTGGTTAAGCATCCCAGTCATGTGTGGCTCTTTGCAGGGTAGGGGCTCTGCATAACTACCTGCAAACAGGTGTGAGTTAACTGGATTATGGTTTTGGGGAGGGGATCCCATCCAACAAAAGCACCATCCAGCCATCTAATTGAAAATTTGTTTAATGGCATCAGAAGAATGGAAGGTATGGCTTTCCTTCTGCTCCCACTGAACTAGTAGAAATGTTCTTCTTTGCAGATAATAATTGCTGTCAGTAGGGATGTGCGCCGCTTCTAATCGGACCGGCGAATTAGAAGCAGAGCGGGGTGCTTCGCCTCCCCTTAAGGCAGAGGCGAAGAGGATTGGGGGGCCAGCGGAGCGTGGCGAAGAGGATCGAGGTGAAGGCGGATCCTTCGCCTCGATCCGGAGCTCCGCCGGAAAGGTAAGTGGGGTTTACCAGGCCCTGCCGCTGTCACTGTCACCCATGCGTCGATAGCAGCAGGGCCCGGTAACCCCCCACCCTCCTCTCCCTTACCTGCCTCCGTCCGCGGTCCCTCAGCTTCTTCAATTGAGCCCGCGGTTCAACCAGGAACCGCGGGCTCAATTGAAGAAGCCGACGGACCGCGGACGGAGGCAGGTAAGGCCCCCTCCCCCTTGGTCCCTTATCGGGCTCTGCCGCCGTCGCCGCACGGGTGGCGACGGCGGCAGGGCCCGGTAACCCCCCCCCGCCCTCCTCTCCTGGCCTTACCTGGCACCACTCCCCTCCACTGTGGAGCTCCGATTCGGAGACGGAGCTCTGTGGCGAAGAGGAGCGGAGTATGGGCGGAGCGGAGCGGGCCGATCTGAAATTTTCGGATCGGCCCGCGGGGTGGAGCGGGGGGTCCGTGCACACACCTAGCTGTCAGTATCTTTTATTTTTTCATATCAAACATGTATGTATTTAATATGTATGTATTAGGTTATATAAAAGAGAAATAGCTGTAGAAGGGGAGGAGAAGTGGGATGTTTATTTATTTATTTATTTATTTATTACATTTTTATACCGCCCAATAGCTGAAGCTCTCTGGGCGGTTCACAAAAATTAAAACCACAATAAAACACCCAACAGGTTAAAAAACAATGACGAAATACAGTATAAAAAGCGCAACCAGGATAAAACCACACAGCAAAGTTGATATAAGATTAAAATACAGAGTTAAAACAGTAAAATTTAAATTTAAGTTAAAATTAAGTGTTAAAATACTGAGTGAATAAAAAGGTCTTCAGCTGGCGACGAAAGCAGTACAGTGTAGGCGCCAGGCGGACCTCTCTGGGGAGCTCGTTCCACAACCGGGGTGCCACAGTGGAGAAAGCCATGTTTTCCCACTTACATGTGTATGGAGGCAAAGACGCACACTTGATCAACACATGTAAGCATCCTTAGTCTCTAATCATGTTAGGCTTTGGTAGGAATTGAAGTACTGAGATGGGGGAAAGTTGAAGATCAGGGGTAGACAACCTGGTGCCCTCCAGATATTTTGAACTACAGTTCCCATCAGCCTCAGCCAGCATGGCCAATGGTCAGGTTTAAAGAGAGTTGTAGTCCAAAACATCTGGAGGGCATCAGGTTGCCTACCCCTCATCTACAATCAGCCAAAGAGTAAACTACTTAAATATATATGCTTTATTGCAGAAATATATAAAAAAGTAAGCACTGGTGAAGCATTTTAATTGGCCTGGTAAATTGAATGGGGCAATTGTAGGGATGTATAAGAATTTCATTTTTGCTTTCAAAACATCCAAGCGTGGTGTGTTCGAAACTCTGAATGTGAGCGTGAGCATGCGTTCGCTGAAAATATCCGCAAATTGTCAAAGATGAGGTTGTGTCCATCTTGCTTCAATTTGTGCAAATTTCTTTAGTAGACTGAATCAGCCCTGATTAGTCTTTGGAGGAAATTTGTGCAAATTAGAGGATTTGTGCAAATATGGGGAGATTTGTGCACATCCCCCATTCAATCATTGCTCAATTTGCACGTGCTTCTGGTTTGCGCAAAGCGAGCAGTGATTGGAACTGCGAATTGGAATCTGGGTGATTCCACCTTTGCCCCACACTCCATCTTATTTAGAAGGACCCCCTTTATGGTGGCTTTAGGGAGATTCTGGGGAAAGGGGAGGGTGTGAAAGTTGTTAACGATCAATAATAATGATGTCCCTCATTGACAAAGGATTACAGAGTTATTTGTATATTCTTTAACATGGCCAATGTAAATCTATGCCATGTCACCATAAAACGCCTAGCTACAGCAAGAGAGGGAAACTTCTGGCCCACGGATTTTCCCCATCTGGTCTGCAGAGGCTCAAGCCCTGCCACAGGAGACTACTGGAGCTGGAGAAGAGGACAGGAATCCCTCCTATTATCTCGCATCATTGATTGGATATAACAAGAGATTCTCCTCCCTAAGCCTCCGGTAGGCTTGGGGTGGTGGAGGGGAATCCCCTTGTAAGTTCTGAGGAATGACAGAAGATAACCGGGGGTGGGTGGGGGTGGATTCCGCTTGGTGCGCTGCTCGCCGCTTGCTACAGGTCGAGTTCAATTGGACTGGCCATCTGATAATCATGCTTAAAATGGTAGCAATAGTAAAATAAAGATTCCAGCCCACATCCCCTTCTCAGACTTACCAGATGCGGACATTTAGCAAAATAGTTCATCTGGGGGTTACAACATATGTTAGACAGAGCTATTATCTGTGACCAAGTCACTCCATTTTGCTGGATCTTTTTCCCACAGCCTTCAAGAGCAGCAATGTCCAATGTTAAGACTCTAATGGTGCTGCCACCATCCCCACATGTACTGTTAAACTGAAGCTCTGGCCATAGGCCAACCTCTGGCATTTCAGTGCCATTGGCAACCTGTTACTGTTCACCATATCCAAGAAGGTCTTCAAACTTAGGGAATCTATGTGTGAGTGAAGCAGTCGCCTCGGGCGGCAGGTGCTGGGAGGTGGCAGCAAGATGTTGGAGGAGACAGCTGTGGGCCAGGCAGCTTGCCATGCAGCCCCATAGCTAGCATGTAGGCATGGTGGAGGACATTGTCCCAATGCCAAGACGAAAAATCCAACTGCTAGCCCAGTTGGCATATTTACATAGAATGGAAGATAGACAGAGAGTGAGAGCTTTTCCTTGCCTCATGCAGCAAAATGTCTTGAGCTGGCCCTGTGGAAGTAAATTCCATACTTTAACTATGTGCTACGTGAAGTCCTTCCTTTTATCAGTCCTGAACCCCCACCAGTCAACCTCGTTGGTTACCCCAGGTTATAAATGGAGGAGAAGAAGTGGTCTCCCTATCCATTTTCTCCATACCATGCATAATTTCACATACCTCTATCATGTGCCTTCCCTACTAAACCCCCTAAACATTGTAATCTTTCTTCCAACCCCCTTAATCATTTGGTCGCCCTCTCCTTCACCTTTCCTAGGCCTCCATCCCTTTTGTGGTGCAGCAGCCAGAACAGTACACACAGTATTAGTATATATATAGTAGATTTGTATAAAGGCATTGTGCTATTGTCTGTTTTTTCTTTTAGATTCCTTGCTTTCTCTGCATGTTAATTGCTCTGCCTGAAATTTTGAAGCTGCCCTCCTTAGGTTTACTGGTTAGCCTTGTGGAGCTTCTTTTAAGTTAAAGCTATACAGGTTTTGCATTATGCAGTCACCTCCCCCTCCCTCCCTGCATTCTCACCTGTTTCTCTTTGCTGTTAAGTCTGCTTGCACTGTAGCATGAAAAGCTATAGAGCTTTTTAGATTGTCAGGGAGTGCCTGGGGCGATGTACAGAATTAGATGATGGAAAAGATCCCCTTGGCATCAAGAGAGTGAGATGAACCCTATGGAACGACTCCAGTGTTTAATTTAAAAATATTGGAAGCAAAGATACTCACCTCGTGTCTCCTATGTCCTTGCTCCTCTGGTGGGGAAGAAGCTAGTTCTAATTGCCTGCAGTGTCATCTAGTTTTCTTTGCTCATCCTACTTCTTGGCTTGAATTACAAATCTCTTGCTATATCCTCTTCTTATTTGAGAATTTTCATACTGCCCTGCAGTATAAATCTTTTCAGAGTGGTTGACAAAATAATAATAATAATAAAATCATTAAGTATCAATGTCAATAAAACCACACATGGGCAAAGCAAGAGGTAAGAGCAGAATTAAAACATTGTCTTCCAGTTTTTGTTTTTTTAGAGTTAGGGGGGAGAATTCCACAAATGGGGTGCCACAACTGAGAATGCCCTGTCTTTGGTTTCCTGCCACATCTCTTATTGTGGGGGTGGTGGTTCCGAAGAAGGTCCTCTGAAGTTCATCACAGTGTATGGGTAGGCTGACATGGGAAAAGGTGTTCCTATGATTTTGGACTCTTCTGATCAGAGAATCCAGACCTGCCATCACTTTTTGGATCAGAGAGTGAGTCTCCAGCAGAACAACCATCTTAGCCTCGCAGATGTCTTGGGCTGCTAAATCAGGCCAGGACTCTTTAAAAGTCCAGGAGGGGTGGAGCTGACCAGACTACAATCTTGCCAGCCAATATAAAGCTGCATTGGCTTTAGCTCCCTGCTGAGACAACATCTTCCTATTGCCTTAGTAAAAGAGAGTTCCAGCCTGCAAGGACTTATTCGTTTTGCCTTGACTATCGTCATGTACCACCAGCTTCCCCTGCAAGCCTCAAGGAACCACAGAATGGTACGCCTAAGGCAGCTTACCACTTGTTCTCGTCTTCTTTCCAGATCCTACTCTCCAGGCTCATTCATCCCATTTGATGTCGCTCTTATGCAGGTAATGGTGGTGCCTCATTCATTACACTGAAACAAGGCCAGGAATTTAGTATAACTCCAGTGAGAGAGCTCAGAGGGCTGTTGCCAAGAGGTGATGTATTTAATGGCCACCTGATCAGTGGGTTGTAAACAATTAGTGGCAACTAGCACAAAACAATAACAACCAAAACCTTTTGAGATAAGCGGCAAAGGTTTTCACTCTGAGCTCATCTCTGCATTAACTGGGCATCAGCAGGGCTGCTTGCCTTTGCTGTGTGTTGTATGAGGTTAATGGCTTGACAGGTACACTGATATTAATAACTAATTCTTAATTGCATGTTATATTGAATTGCTGAAGTGGGAGGTAATAGCTCTTGACTGTGCCAATATTGTGTATAGCCTGGGTAGCTTGCTTTAGTGAACCGCCAGGGATGAAATGCTAATCTATGTTGGCGGATGTTTTCATGAAGCTCCTCAGCCAAGGAACAGAGTTGATTTGTTATTCTCCCCCCCTGTTGTTATATTCTGCATTCAGTCCTCTTTTGACTCGTTGGGCCCCACACAACGAAACTTCATTAGGTATGTGGACAGATTGGTGGTGGTCGATATTGAGAGCAGGTAGCCGAGAAAGGTGCAGGAAGAGCCGCTTAATGAGTAACTGCTTCATGGAATTTTGCAGTCGAAAGATGGAGAGATAGCTACTGGCATAAGTGGCTTTAGAGGGAGATAAGAGAAGTTCATGGAAGAAGCATCTATCAATAGCTTTCTGGTTCAAAGTAGTAGGTCACTACCAGCTGTGGGGGAATAACGTTTGGCAATGAGTCTTGCCTTCATGCCTGCTTCCTGGAGGAATTTGATTGGCTGCTCTGGGGAGGACAGGATGTGGGACTAGATGGTCTTTTGATCTGATTCTGCAGGACTTACGGGAGCTTGGGAAAAGAGACAGAGTTTCCTGTCGGTTCCCCTAATGATCAGTCTTGTGGAACACAGAAGTCATGCTTATTATTATTATTATTATTATTATTATTATTATTATTATTATTATTATTATTATTGTAATTTACACTTTTGTGGACTAGTGTTTTCTTCAAGTTAAGTTCACTTGGCAGGAAGATAAAACAGATGTGTACACATAGGTACAGAGCAAAAATAGTATTCAGTAGTGGGCTTAAGGGCCTGAAATGGTAAAATGTGCAGTAACATTGTTGTGTGCTAAAGCCAAGCTTGAACTCTGTGTCCTCAAAAGGAGCTCCCTGTATGTAAGATTGGAAACAGTAGTAACAGCTTCAGTGGAACCTGTACTGTTCGTCATGTTAAATATCAACTTGTGGTCCAAATCTGGACAATGGTCTGCAAATCATGCATGTTTGTGACTTGCTTGGCCCAAGATACTGAGCCGTATTCTCCATTTACTGAAGTGTGGAAGACAGTTGGGCGATTAGTGAATGACACAGTACTGCCTTCCTTGTGATGCATCAAGGGGCACCTTTCAAATTACATTGTGGGCATTCAGGATTCCCCCCCCCCCCCCGTTCCTTTTTTAAACACCTGTGTTTCCTTTGCTTCATTACCTTCCAAGGTATATCTAGAGAGTTGCAAGTGCCAGTTTGTTTCCCATTCTGGTCTGTATCCAAAACACATTAATTTAACTTGGTTGCAGGCAAGAAAACCAAGCTCCTCCAAGTGTAAAATAGGGGACCCAACTGTTCTCACATGGCATCTGCTTTGTACTGTAAATGCTGGGGCTTTAAGTTTGCACAGGGTCTGGCATTTTTGGCCTTTTGAAGGCATAGGAACAAGCTGGAAAGAGCTGCCTGCAAGTTCTTATCAAAAAAACTTTGGTCCTTCCTTCGTTGGAGTGCCACTAGAGAGTCAAACAACAACAACACTGTTGTGTTTGTGTAAAATACATAACACTGACATTGGGATCATAACCTCCAACCTTTCAGAGATGAAAATGGGGCCACACTTGTAACACCACAATTCTCATACAAAGGTTTATTTAAACCCATTCCTCATTTCCTCTAATACCAAACCTGGTAGCCCTGTGCCGACAAAATGAAGCCACAACAGGGCTGGTGAGAAACAAGGGGGGTGTATTGGCATGTCAGGTATCAGCATACCTTTCTGTCCCTCCATGGGGTGGACAGCCATATTTCATTGACACTGAGGCTCCATTGCAGAGCCTGCACTGAGCAGGCGATGGGTCTACGTGATCCCCAAGCTCTCTTCCAACACTCTTGGGCCATGGCTAGATGGGGCGATATCCCAGTGATCACCCTGGGATCATCCCTGTGCATTCACATGACACACAGAGGATCCCGGGAGCAGTGAGGGATGATCCCTCCCTTGCCCCAAGATATCACCCTACTGTTCTAGCCCGTTTTTTCTGCGGTCTCGGGATGATGTATTTTTGGTAGTTCTTGGTTGCTATAACTTGATCCGGTATAGGTATTAGGAATTATTATTATTATTATTATTAGTAGTAGTAGTAGTAGTAGTAGTAATAATCATCATCATAATCATCATAATTAATAGCAACAACAACAGGGAACAATATATTGCTGCTGGGAGAATTCATCCTCCCCCTCTGCCGCTGTGAGGATTGTGATTAAGGTCAGAGCGAACAGGGAATTCTGAGGGTGGTGGCAGAAGATATCAGCATCCCTGCTAACAAAAAAAAAGTGCTGGTGCTGCAGCCTTACACGCTCTGGCTCCACTATACCCCACTCTGTCCCACTTATTGTGTATGGACATGTTTAAAAGTACCCACAAGCATGGAAGAATTGCAGGGATGTCTCACTTTAAGGTGAGAGAGTCCCTCCATAAAACAGTATAAATCCATTTCTCCCCATGTTTTGGTACATTTTTCTCTTTAGCATAAACAGGCATTTTCTTGCTCTCACCTTCTTTGAATTAAAATGTGTGCTGTTACTTTTTTCCTTTTCTTTTTTTGCCTAGTGATTAAAGCTGTGTTCTGTTACTCCAGTTAACAAGCTCTTCTTGTCTTCTGCCTTTACGCCTCTGGCTCTTCTGATTTTGTATGGATGGTTTCTAAGACCTGATTTATTTGTTTATATACAGAGAGGGAAAATCTCATTTTGAGAGTGAATCAGATTATGTGATTTTATTCATTTCTTTTGGCCTGAGAATCATATGAGTACACATATAAATTAGAAAAGAGATTTTATGTGTGTGTGATGGAATGCCTGAGTTGCAAGATATTCGGAAAATGGGATATCTCCATTCTCATGTAGTCCTAAAAATGCTAATGAATTTTAGCATTGCACCGCAGCAAATTGAAAACACTGCGCGTGCATGTATATTTATCTGACAAAGCTAATTCAAAATTATGCAGTGTATAACTATTTTATCCAGATATAATCATAAACTGCAGGGGGATTGGCTGTTGCTTGTACTTCTTTGAACATGGGCATATGGCATACTACATCAAAGATTAACCAGACCTGGCTTCCTGGGCCAATGTTTTCAGAGAATCCTGTAAAATTATCAACCCAAATCACATGTCTGTTTTGTTTGGGGTGTGTAAGAAGCCATTACGGCTTATGCCAATTGGCATGCATGCAACACCATTTATTAATTAAACTGTGAGCTTTAATATGCATTTTTTCTGGTGCCTTTTCAGCTTCCTTTGCCATTTTCTTTGTATTTAATACTTAGCTTTCCAGTACCAGACTTTGAAAATAGATGTCAAAGGCAGTGCCATACCACCTCTTTGGTAGCACAATTCTGCAGCTAGGGGAGACTTTGCAGGAGAAGGATTCTGTCAATGGCCCTTGTAGTTGCAAAGTCAGGAGGAGTCAGAGGAAAGCTGATACCCCTCCTGGTCAGGAGTGATGCCTCAGTTGATGAAGTCTTGGCATTAGAAGAACCAAAGCATCTGGATTGGTGCCATCCACTTGTTCCAGGCCAGAAGCCCAGAGATGCAGTATCTGTGTGGCAGCATGTCAAATATCCATGAACCCTACTCATGAGGAACAAACATGCTTTGAATTGGGACCCTGATGAGAAGCTGGGATCCATATGATACTGCTCAGTTGGAAGTTAGCTCTTGCTGAAACAACAACTCTCTAACTAGCATGTGTATATTCACACTTCTCTCACTTGGAAGTTTCAATGTTATTATTATTATTATTATTATTTATTTATATAGCACCATCAATGTACATGGTGCTGTACAGCGTAAAACAGTAAATACCAAGACCCTGCCGCATAGGCTTACATTCTAATAAAATCATAGTAAAGCAATAAGGAGGGGAAGAGAATGCATACAGGCGCTAGGTAGGGTAAACAGGCACAGGGTAGGGTAAAACTAACAGTATTAAGTCCAAACAACATCAGGTTTTAAAAGCTTTAGGAAAAAGAAAAGTTTTTAGCTGAGCTTTAAAAGCTGCGATTGAACTTGTAGATCTCAGATGTTCTGGAAGAGCGTTCCAGGCGTAAGGGGCAGCAGAAGAAAATGGACGAAGCCGAGCAAGGGAAGTAGAGACCCTTGGGCAGGCGAGAAACATGGCATCAGAGGAGCGAAGAGCACGAGCGGGGCAATAGTGTGAGATGAGAGAGGAGAGATAGGAAGGAGCTAGACCGTGAAAAGCTTTGAAGGTCAACAGGAGAAGTTTATATTGGATTCTGAAGTAAATTGGAAGCCAATGAAGAGATTTCAGAAGCGGAGTAACTCTTTGCCGTCACCATAACTAAGGAAAGTAGGGTAAAATATGGAAACATCTGGTAATTTGCATGACTTGCATAATTGAGCCAGGTTGCACCATATGATTTAAGGTTATTTCAGAATATGGATACACAGAATATGGACAAAAGAGTGATGGTGTGGTGTGTACATCTACACACTTCTATCCTATGTGAACATTAAATGCACCATGTGTGTCTGCCAAAGTGCATTTTGTTGCACCTTAAAGACCAATGGCTGTATGGTTTATCGGGACCTAGAGCCCACTTCTTCAGGTGCTTGCAGTGCTACGCTCAGTTGGCAAATAAACACAGACGTGTGTATAGAGAACAAAATTGTAAACAGAAGGGCAAAAGGCTATAGAATGCAAGAAGTATAGTCTGTGTGACATTTTTTTATATGAAGCTGCAACAGGCTAATATGTGTGAAGCCGTCCTTAGTTTTTATATTTTCACAACAAGAATGCTTTAAGATATGAACATCCCTGTGCAAGAGTGATTTTGCTCAGGCCTGGATTCCATCAATCAATTCACACCTGGGCAAAGAGCAGGCATTTAGTCTAATTCCAATTGGCATCTTGCTAAAGTTCCAAGCTTGACAACTCAAGGGAATAATTACTTGCCTGGGTTCTTTGTCAGGCTTTCCTTTCCAACCCGATACAGGCTGCTGTCACAAAGCCAATTGCTGAACAGTGACATTTTATTTTATTTTAATTTCTTGTTTTGTTTTGCAAAGGAGGGTTGCTCTTTAACACTACCACGTGTCGTGCCCCAGATGAAGCCAATGGATCATCTCCAATGACAGTGGAAGGTTTCTTTTTAAAAATCAATTCTATTGATAATTATTGACAACTTTGACCCATGTTACATCCCAACTATGGAAATCGCTACCACGAGATGTAGTGATGGCCACCAATTTGAATGGCTTTAAGAAGGAATCAGACAAATTCCTGGAGGAGAAGGCTTTCAATGGCTTCGAGTCTTGATGGCTATATGTTTCCTCCAGTTTCGGTGGCAGTATACCTATGTACACCAGTTGCTGGGGAACATGTGTGGGTAGGTGCTGTTGCACTTGTGTCCCGCTGGTGGATTTTCTGTGGACAGCTAGTTAGACACTGTGTCAATAGAATGCTGAACTGCTTGGACCCTTCATCTGATCCAGCGTGGCTTTTCTTATGTTCTTAACCACCCCATGAGGCTGAGATAAAGTATGACTGAGCCATGGTCACCCAGTGAATGTCATGGCTTCATCTTGCTCAGGATGATGGGAGTTATAGTCACATTTGGAGGGCACCAGTTTGGGGAAGTCTGGCATAATTGATTAATGGAACAGATTGCTGCAAGGTGTGATGATGGATTTTCTACAAGATGTAGTGATATGCTGCTTGTGGGTTTCCTGTGTATGTGGATGGAACCTTGGTCTGATCCAGCAGGGCTTTTCCTAAAGGCAAATTATACAAAGATGTGGAGGATGGATCTATCAATGGCTATTGATCTTGAAGTATGTGTTGAAAACCTTCCTTGACCTGGCACCCTCCATAAGTTTTGGACAACAACTACCAGCATTTGTCACCATTGGCCAGGCTGCCTGGGCTGATGGGAGATGAAATCTAAACCATTTGGAAGGTGTATGAGGTTGGGTTTCAGGATTAAATGAAAATTTCTGTCTGGCAAAAGGATTACAGTCCCCAGTTAATTGTTTCCGTAGGACTAGGGTAGCCTATTTGGCAAATGCTGTCCATGCTATATCCCGAAATATGTTTCTATTTGTTTTATAATTTGGCTCAGTAAAAACATGTGACAGATTGCATTGAGGAGGCTTCCTAAAATAACTAAAACAAACCGTCTCTTCCTGCTGTCAATAAAGAATGAAAGAGGCCCCATGAAGGGATTGCTTGCAAGTTGTGAGGTGTGGATAGTCGCCAATGGCAATGGATATTGCTCCTTGATTCCCCCCTTCTGTGCATTGTGATTGGGCCAGAAATCATTACCAGCCCCTCCCCTCCCTGTCTCCCACCTATTTAGCAATCAATGCCAGACCAGGGTGGGGGAGGGAGTTGTCTATACTCCCCACTGTTCATGTTGAGTGTAATTTTCATCTCATCTCTAAACACCTCAAAACAGGGTACCCTGACCTTTTTGGATCCTTGGGAGCATTTGCAAAATCGAGAAGCTGTAGATAGCACCACCACAAAATGGCTGCTGTGGGGGGCCTGGCTAGTCAAGAGGTAGTGTGGGGGTGTAAGAAAGAATGAGGCTTAGGGCTGGGAGGTACGAGGAAATGGAAGGAGTTGCTTCCTGGCCCCTTTCCCCTTTTCTCACTCTCTCTTTCTTTCCACTCCCAGCCTCTAGGCACACTGTTTCTCTCCCCAACCCATTTCCTCGTGATTTCTCTCCCCAGCTTTTTTTCTTCCTCTCTCCTTTTAACTCCTAACTCTTCTCTTTCCCTCCTATTCACCCCTTCCTCTTTGCCTCCATTCCCTTCTAGCCTTGCTATTCCTCTTCTCTTAACTTCTGTCCCTTGCTCTTCTCTTCCTGGCCACTGAACAGCTCATTAGACACAGGTTCAGGAACAGGAAGGAGAAGCTGACACCCTACTGTTTTCCCCCCATTTGTTATTAAAAATATTTTTGGGAGAAGGCAGGGAGTGAAGAACTTTACGGGCTCCGTTAGAGGTGCTCACAGGAGTCATGGTGCCTGTTGGCTACCTCTGGTTTAAAGAACGTTGTGCATCCGGTAGGGATGGGTGGTTGCCCTTGTTTTGTGAGCATTTTGTTTTCACAACAGAAAATGCCCTTGTGTGCCATCAAATGCAAACAGGGAGCACACACTGCTGAAGCTGTCTCTGCCACTTCTGCCCGCCCCAAAGGGGAGATGGGCAAATCTGAAAGTTGTGGTTTTGCTCAGTTTCTCATTCTTGACCATACAATTGTTTCAGCCTATTTGCACAACAGTTTGCAATTGGGAGGGGGGGAAGAGCCTATATGTATTTTTCACACATTTTCCCAAATATGTGCATTTCTGTATGTAGCTTTCCTAGCGAGCACAGTTTCTGCAACTGAGTTTTTCAGAATATAATACGTTTTGTACACACTACTCCTGGTGGTTCCGCATAGATCCATCCTCCGAGTGGAATCCACCAGGGGAAGAGCCTTCAGCATGGTGGCCCCCCTCCTGTGGAATTCCCTGCCTCTGGAGGTCAGGCAGGTGCCAACCTTGTACTCCTTTCAGCGCCTCCTGAAAACATCTTTATTCCAAGAAGCCTTTCTTTAACATGCAGCCTTGGATTTCTGTTTTTGCTTCTTTTAAATTTTGTTTTAACTGTTTTATTCTGTTTTTATTTTCATTTTATCTTGTACACTGCTCTGAATTTTTTCAATTGGGAGCGGTATATAAATATTCTAAATAAATAAATAATAAATAATATACACATTTTGTGTGCATTTAGCTTTAATGAATGCACTTTGGAGTGCATTTTTTGAATTGTGAATTTTCATTGCCCAAGTGCTTTTTAGTATAGGTTCAGGATTGTACAAATTGTTTGCCCCTGTATCCACCTCCCTGGAGAAGGAGGGTAACTGGCAGTTGTGGGAGAAGAAGAGGAAAACAAATTTTAGCAGAACAGATGGTAGGGGGCTGCCCAGCAAAGAGCATTTTAAATGTATTTTTTAATTAAAAAACATCTCTTCAAGTCTTTTTTAAAAATCAGGTTCGTAAATGAGTCATGCATAAATGCTTCTACCCTTGCAAAATTTGGATTCACCATCCCAGAATGAAATAGGATGCATTTAAAAAACTGGGATTTGGGTCTTCAAAGAAACCACCCATTTAATCCCAATTGTAAAGTCTGCACAAACTGGATCACTTAACGACCCTAGCATTACATGGCTTGACTCTTATTACCAAGATTATTAAAAGTCATCCTGATCTTTTCTGTATTTTTCCCCACCTGGTAATTTACATAGAATATTCA
Organism: Elgaria multicarinata webbii; assembly: GCF_023053635.1. Lineage (NCBI taxonomy): Eukaryota > Metazoa > Chordata > Lepidosauria > Squamata > Anguidae > Elgaria > Elgaria multicarinata. Next base: position 10,559,198 of record NC_086188.1, read on the forward strand.
TTTTCTATTTTGTGGAAGAAAAATATTATTGATGGTGCTGACAAATGAGTCCTTATTGTGTAAAAGATCTCCATATTCTTGGATAGCAATATAACTTCTGCTGCTGCATGCAGCTTATGGAAAATCCAATTAAATTTTGGAAGATGAATATTCATCTTTTTTTTTTTACTTAATTCTAAAGCATTGTGGCTAGTCTAAATAAGCATTATACTGATGTTTCAAGTTTGCTCGGTCAAGTTCACAGGGCTTGTTATATCTCTGGTTAAAGTCAGCCCTTTTGAACACAAAAATGACAATTCAAGATTGTTATGGAAATAGAGTACATTTTGCATCTTGCTAGTTAACAAAGAGCATTTATTCCTTCTTTTTTCTAAGTAAGACTCTTCATATTTAAATCTATTTTTAAAAAACCCTGGCAGAACACACTGCTTCAAGCAACAGTGCCATTAACTGTGATTTCATTCAGCTTAAATTATGCAAACTTGGCAGTTTTAATAAATTGCATGAGTTATATTGGATTGTTGTTGTTGTTGTTTAAAAAAGAAAAGAAAACCTTTCTGAGCAAGCAAGTGTGCAGCTGAAATCCTGGATGGTTGGAATGATTCTAGGTTTCCATAGCAGCCAAGTTGGAATGGGATTTATTGACTGAAAATGTAGACCTCCAAGAAGGGACTATAGCTCAGTGTCAGAACACTTGCTTTGCATGTGGAAGGTTCCAGGCTCAGTCCCTGGCATCTTCAGTTAAAGCAGGACAGGTAGCAGGTGATGGAGAAGAGCTGTCTTTGCCTGAGATCATAGAGGTCCTAGATTCACTCCCTGGCATCTCCAGGTTGGTCTGAGAAGGAACCCCTGTGTGGAATTCTGAAGAGTTGCATCCAGTTAGAGCAGGAAACACTGAGTTAGATGGACCAATGGTCTGACCTGGTATGAGGCAGATTCCAATCTTCCATAGTTCTCAGACGAACCAAAAAAGGCTTTCTCGTCTGTCCACCGGTCAAGAGTATATCAAGTTTAAGACTGCTTAGCATAGTCCATTCTATAGCGTCCCCACTAATAATTTCGGCTAGACGAGGCAACCTTGTACCTTCCAGATGTTTTGGGCTACGATTCCCGTAAGCTCCAGCCAGCATAGCCAGTGATTATGGGAGCTGTAGTCCAAAGCATCTGGAGGAGGTCAGGTGTCTTACTCATGGCCTAGAGAGATCCTTTGTTGATTTTGGCCCAGACTTGCTTTCCTGCTTTCAGTAGTAATACAACGTATGCCGAGTGCTTTGAACATTTGAAATGTACTATGATCCAGGGCCTTTTGGGTGGTGGTCCTGAGCCTTTGGAACTCCCTTCCAATAGGCCTAGGCTTTCCCCCTCTACTTTACCATATAAGGCAAGACTTTAAGACTTTCCTCTTCAAGGCTGCCTTTGATACAATAGCTTATGCCGGCAGAGCAGCTTCACAAATTAATTCTGGACATGTATTCTGATGAGACAACTTTGAAATTGTACCTTGTCTCTCCCACTTATTTTTGGTATGGCACTTTGGGAGGGCATAAGCATTCCACTCATACCAGGTCGCACTGAAAGACCTTCATACTCCAAGCGCTGGATCCTTCATGTGTAATGGTAGCATGCCAGTGGTGCACGTTCTGTGGGCATAAGTTGCAGTTGTGCTGACTTTACTGACCATTGTAAATCACCCAGAGAGCTTCAGCTAATGGGCGATATAGAAATGCAGTAAATAAATTAAATTTACTTGTGAAAAGAGATGTTGTGAATGCCTGACTGGGTATGGGAATCCAGCAGATCCCCCCACATCTTCGCCCTCAGACCCAGTTGGGCGCACTTGGTGTGAGTGTGGACCACCGTGAGCACTCACTAGGCCCCTACAAGTGCTCATCAGCTGCCCACCCTCACTGCTGAAGTTGCACAGTTCCACTTCTGTGTCAGTGGTCATTTGTGCCTTTACCCTTGCATCAAGGGGGCCTTATAGCCACCATTGATACAAAGGCAGAAGTGCACAATTTCAACAGGGAGGGCAGGCAGCTGATGAGTACTCGCCAGGCCAAGCTGAGCCTCAGAAGAGGCTCATGCAGCCCGACGAGCTGGGGCAGATGATGGTGGCAATGGGCAAGTGTCCACCAAGTCAGAGGCAGGTGAGTTCACCCACTTCTAGTAGTGAATGGTAGGGATGTGCTCCGCTTCTCCTTGGACCGGAGAAGCAGGATCGGATTGGGGGGCTTCGCCGCCCCTTAAGGCGGAGGCGAAGAGGATTGGGGGAGCCGCGGAGTGTTGCGGAGTGGATCGAGGTGAAGGCGGATCCTTCGCCTCGATCTGGAGCTCCGCAAAAAAGGTAAGTGGGGTTTACTTGGCCCTGCCGCTGTCGCTGCCGCCCATGTGGTGACGGTGGCAGGGCCAGGTAAGGGGGAGGGGGGTCTTACCTGTGTCCGTCGCGGCCCATCCCAGCTTCACTAGAGCCCGCGGCTCAACCAGGAAGTGTAGGCTGCAATCGGGGCCTACAGTTACTGGTTGAGCCGCGGGCTCTAGTGAAGCTGGGATGGGCTGCGACGGACACAGGTAAGGGGGAGGAGGGAGAGGGGCCTTACCTGACGCCGCTCCCCGCCACTGCGGAGCTCCGATTCAGAGCCGGAGTTCCTCAGCGGAGCAGAGTGGCCCCCAGGCGGATCGAGGCGGGGCGGATCGAGCACGAAGTGGATAGGGGGGTCCATGCACACCCCCTAGTGAACGATCCAGCCCATGTCATAAATTTATTTAAAGGTCACCAGGCACACACAGAATGCTTATACAGGGAAGGCCCATATTTCACAAATCCAGCCCCCACACTTATGATTATTCCTTGTACTTCCTGTTTTTGTCAGAAATTTTGGGTGAGGGTGTGTGGTTCCTCTATGCATGGTAAACTTGGTTGTTTGTAAAGGAAGTGGGTTGATTGCCAGAGAAAAGCTGGGAACAAGCAGCTTTATTCTGATAGTATGTGGGGCGTACTTTAAGCTGCCGCTTCTGCCCCTTGCCTTTAGGGAGTGATTAACATTTTTGGGGGTGGGGTGGGGGAGGAGACCAGGCAAGTTTGAAATATAATTTAGCCTGATGATGGATGGTAAATGTCGATGAGCAGATTTAGTGCCTGGGGGCACTCAAGTTACACGATAACTTTTGCAAGAAGTTTGTTAACCTTATTATGTGTTGAGCTTTTTGTAACGATATCCATTTGGCTCTGTGTGTTTTATACTGATAAAAGGGGCAATGAGTTAGCTTTAGCTATTTGCAAATATATATATATATATATATATATATATATATATATATATATATATTAGGGTGACCATATAAAAAGGAGGACAGGACTCCTGTCTCTTTAACAGTTGCATAGAAAAGTGAATTTCAGCAGGTGTCATTTGTATATATGGGGAACCTTGTGAAATTTCTTCTTCATCACAACAATTAAAGCTGCAGGACCTATACTGTGACCAGATTTAAAAGAGCACAGGGCACCTGCAGCTTTAACTGTGGTGATGGAGAGGAAATTCCACCAGGTTCTCCATATATACAAATGACACCTGCTGAAATTCCCTTTTCAATACAACTGTTAAAGATACAGGAGCCCTGTCCTCCTTTTCATAGGGTCACCCTATATATATATATATATATATATATATATACACACACACACACACACACACACACACACACACACACACACACACACACATATATATATATTGGCGGGGTCATGGTCAGGAAAGAACTCTTACCTGAAGAATTATAGAAACTTGTTGTTTTTTAAAGAGCTGCAATGGAAGTAGGGTGACCATATGGAAAGGAGGACAGGGCTTCTGTATCTTTAACAGTTGTGATGAAGAGGGAATTTCAGCAGGTGTCATTTGTGTATATGGAGAACCTGGTGAAATTCCCTCTCCATCACCACAGTTAAAGCTGCAGGTGCCCTGTGCTCTTTTAAATCTGGTCACAGTATAGCTCCTGCAGCTTTAATTGTTGTGATGAAGAATTCCCTCCTTCGTCACAACAGTTGAAGCTGCAGGAGTTATACTAGAGTGACCAGATACAAAAGAGGGCAGGGCTCCTGCAGCTTTAAGTATTGTAATAAAGAGGGAATTTCATTTGGTGCTGCATGCATACAAATGACACCTGCTGAGATTCCTCTTCATCGCAATTGTTAAAGATGCAGGAGCCCTGTCCTCCTTTCCATATGGTCAGCCTGTTAGGCAGTTCAGTCAAAAATATTTCAATTAATTAAAAGTCCCTCCAATTAATTAAAATTTATATGTATTTTCTTTATTACATTGATACCCCTTCCTATTTTATTTTATTTTATTTGTGATGTTGTATATTGCTCAATACAACAAAATCCCTAAGCAGTTCACATCCCACAATAACCTTGTGAGGTAGATTAGGCTGAGAGAAAGTGAATGGCCCATTATCACCGAGTGAGCTTCCTGATTGCTTGGGTGAATTGGGTCTTCCCAGTCTTAGTTGAACGGTCACCACTATAGTACAGGAATGAATAGCTCAATGAAAATGTTGACTCAGTGTGCAGTTGCTATGAAAAAGGAAAATTCCATGTTGGGCATAATTAGAAAATGAACTGAAAATAAAAGTGCCAATATCCTACTGTCCTTATACATGTCTATGGTGCAACCACACTTGGACTACTGTGTATAGTTCTGGTCACTGCAACTTAGAGCAAAGGAGTGTACAGGGAGATGTGATAAATGTGTACAAAATTATGCATTGTATGAAGAAATGCATAGGGCATTTTTCTCCCTCTCCCAATACTAGAACTGCAAGGAGGGAGATCCAGGACAGATAAAAGGAAGGTCTTCTTCACACAGCACAGAGTTAAACTATGGAATTTCTACTACAAGATGTAACAATGTCCATCAACTTTGATTGCTTTAAAAGGTAATTACACAAATTCATGGAGAATAGGCTATCAATGCTTGCTACTCCCAAAGGCAATATGCTAACTCCAGTATCTTAGGTAGGCAACATGACCTGAAGGATGTTATTGCACTCATGTCCTACTTGTGGGATAACTGGTGGGCCATTGTTTGAACAGAGTGCTGGACTAGATAGGCCTTTGGTCTGTTTCAGCATAGCTTTTGTTATGTTCTCTTTTGTCTTATCTTTTGGTGATGCATTTCCTCTTTATTTGAGATGCGTAAATGGCTACGTTATTGCCTTAGAGACTTTAGGATTCTATAACTTGCCCTTGAAGCTGCCTTCCTGAGGCCCAGGAATCCAAGCCGTCTGTCTTTGTTACGACCTCGTTCCTCCATAAAGCTTCAGCTTCCCACACCACCCCAAACCCTCACTTAGGTAAACCCACTCCAGCATATTCGAGAACTCCTGGTTCATGGGCCTCTCTAGCATCCAAATAGTGCTTTCTCCAAAAGATTCCTAATCCCAGTACAGCTTTAGACCTTATTATCTTCTTCCTAGACACATTCTCGTAACAGCCGCCTGCGCCAACCATGCCCTCAGTGGGATAATCATTACAGTGCAATGATTTGGGTCTTTTTATTGACACCATTTCTGTTTTTAGCTCCAAATGTGCGTTGGCACCTTCTTGCCGTGCCAATTCTTGCTTGGCGCAGCAGCTCATGTTGACAGAGTGAAAATGCGGGTCCCTTTAGGTATGTTTCCTTGGCAGATTTTTTTGGTGTTGTTGCCTTTCCGCCTGCTTGCTGAAGTCAGAACCTATGTGCGTTTTGAGATGCATAGCCCTCTTGCACGCAGCGTGAGCTTGCTAGAGGCCAACGTGTGGAGCATCTGTGGGACCATGACAAAGTGAGGAAAGCGGCCATTCCAGGCCTGGGATGGCTGGAGCAGGAAGGTGGGTGTAAGATGCTAGGGGGATTGAACCAGGGGATCTGGCAGCAGAGCCCAGGCACTGTACTTCTAGAAGTTGCAAAAAGCTGAGAAAAGGGAAACTGAAATGATCAACGGGCTGGAGCAGCTCCCGTATGAGGGAAGGTTAGAAGTATTGGGATTGTTTAGTTTGGACAAGGGGAGGGTAAGGGGAGACTTGATAGAAGTGTACAAAATTGTGCATGTTGTGGAGAATGTGGACAAGGAGACATTTTTCTTCCTCTTCCATAATACTAGAACCCAGTGGGGTCATATCATGAAGCTGATTGGTGGGAGATTCAGGAGCAGATAAAAGGAAGGACTTCTTCGCACAGCACAGAGTTAAACTATCGAATTCACTTCCACAAGATGTTGTGATGGCCACCCATATGGATGGCTTTAAAGGGGGATTGGACAAAAACATGGTGGAGGAGAAGACTACTTGTTCTGATGACTATGTAGGACCTCCAGTATCAGAGGCAGTTTGCCTATGTGCAGCAGTTGCTAGGGAACATGACTTGGTGGTGTTATTTCATTCGTGTGCTACTTGTGCATATGCCACAGGCATCATGGCCACTGTGTCAACAGAATGTTGGACTACTTGGACCTTGGTCTGATCCAGCATGGCTCTTCTTATGTTCTTACTCTCTGCACCACTGAGGTAGCTCACAGGGACAGGAAACTGTCATCTTGGTCCATGATGCTCCACAGTGGCACCCTGATAATGGCAAGAAGATATACTGCAGCTTGTTAGATGGATCTAGGGTTGCCACTTGTGAAACACCAAAAAAGAGGACAAGACCAATTTGCAATGGAACAAATTCCAATGCTGGTTGCAAAGATGAAGAGGAGGAGCAATTCCAGGAGGCTTTTGTCAGTGGGCCCCTACTAGGGTGTGGGGCCTCGGCCGGAGCCCAGCCATGCTGACCTTTGATGCCAGCCCTGTACCTGTATTTTTATATTGTTGGTGTTCTGCAATGACATGACTTTCCACTCTACCCTGCACAAAGGTTCTGCAGGCATTGCTCACACATTTAAGAAATGAGAATAGGCAGTAGGTGATCCAACAGTGTGGACAAGCAATCTCAGGATTAAACAGACTTCAGAGCAGGCTTCAGACCAAGCCCGGTTGTGTCACCAAGCCTCTTTTCCCAAGCCTGTCTCAAGGAGAGAACCAAACTCATCCCCCCCTTCTTGGTCATGGCTTCAGGTCAGGTTTATCACCCTTTGCCAGGCTGGACGTTCCTTTACAATGTTTACAAAACCCATAAAGACTTCCTTGATGCTGCTTTTATGTCCACTCAACCTGAATTGCTCTGGTTAAACATAGGATTCTGGTCAGAAAAGCTGGAGCTTCAAAGAGAAAGCTGTCAACTACGCAAGATGGTTCTAGCCAGGATGCTCTGCTATTGACGTCAGTGCAGGTTTCAGTCAAAATCTCATTCATGCAGCATGCCATGGAGTAAGCAACTTAAGAAACGCTTCAGCTTTACAACTTCATTCCCTGGTGTCCCAGTTCCTACTGCTTATCTGCATATGGTACAGAGCGTCCCGTGGCTTTGATCTTTCAATTAGCAATTAGGGATTCTGTTTTTGTTTTGGTGTTTAGTGGAAGAAAGCAACTTGACAGATGGGATGAATTCTATAACTAATGACCTTCTCGGCCTGGAAATCTGCTTAGAAACACCCCCCACAGTGGCTCTCTGTATATTCTTTTTCCACCCATATGTAATATTATTCTTCAGTCAACAACAGATGATTGCAAATGATCTCAGGTGTATTTGTTTGTTTGTTTGGCAATCCATACATACTGCATGTGTTAATTGATTGGATTTTGTCACACTATGCAGAGTGGGGGTTGTTGTATAGGCAACATGAAGCCACAGCCCAACCTGGTTTTCAAGTGCTTTTGGTATGGTATACATGCCTGCATGATACACGTGTGAATGTGCCTGGACGATACACATGTGGACACGCCTGGATGACACATGGGGCTGGAGTCATGGTAGTGCACCTTGCTACCCATCTCTCCGGGGCAGATTCTTAATGAAATCCTCAATTTTCACCCACTGTCAGCCCAAATCATGCCCATCTGACCTCTCCAATAGCTTTCTAAAAACAGTCGCTAAGGAAGTACCTAGGGAGGTTGTGGGCTCTCCCAAACTAGAGGCATTCTAGTGGCAGCTGGACAGCCATCTGTCAGTTATGCTTTGGGTGGATTCCTGCATTGAGCAGGGGGTTGGACTTGATGGCCTTTTAGGCCCCTTCCAACTCTACTATTCTATGATTCTATGAAGGTTCCAGAAAAAGTAAGGATGCTGGATCCACCCTGTAATTTGAACCCAATTGCACACAAGGCTTCAGAAAGAAGGAGGGAGGGAGGAAGTGAGGTGGCATACGTGGTCCTTCTTCCAGTCTCCAGTTTTGTTGTGAAATTGCCTCAGGAGCTCCTTCCTGCCTTCCTTGTTAGCCATGAAGCCCACTGGGTGGCCTTGAGCAAACTGCACTTTTTCACTTTCGAAACCTACAGCACAGGGATGTTGGGAGGATTAAAAATAACAACATCCCATAAGCCTTCCTGAGCTCCTTGGGGTGGGGAAGAATTGGATGTCAATGAAGGGCTGACCAAGTAACTGCCTCAAATAAACACTACATCATCTGGAATGCAGATGTGATATTTCATGACGATAAATATGTGTGTCAACAAAATATCATAGGCGGATGATTGATGATGTGGACAAATGGGCGCTTTAAATGCGTTCTTTGAATAAAAAGGTTGGGTGCTGTCCACCTCCTGCTGAAGTCAATGGCAGTTGGCAGATCTCTCATTGATTTGTAATAAAAGCTAGATTGAACTGATGATTTACCACCGAGGCAACAGCATTCAGCACCTTATCGCAGGTGGCAGCTCCAAGTTAATCCTCATTAAAAATCTATAATTATTGGATTAATGAACTGGGGCCCTTAACTGATGAACTGGGTGTCTTAATTGATACCCAATTGTTACAGGTAACTAATTACTAGCTATTTATAGCCTAAATATATTCTATCTCTTCTTGAAGAGGATGTGTGTGTATCAGTTGAAAAAAGTCACGTCTGATACTTTCCCCAAGGTCCAATTTATTGGGGGCATTCCTGCCAGGAGACAGAACGCTGACCCTGACTAAGCTAGCTTTTGACAACTCTTGTGCATCTGAAAAGGCAGGGCACATTGGATTCAGAGACTGTTGGATTTCATGATTGCCATCATGGCTGTTCCCACACTTGCATGGCCATGCATGCGACCACTAATAACACTGGTAGTTCAGCCTCTTGAACCGCCACACTGTGCCAGTTCTCTTGGACTTCGCACCAGAGAACTTAACATCCTGTGTTAATTTCGTCCCCTAAGTCAGCATTTTACTGAGTCTTTGTTCTTCATCTTTGGCTTTGCCCATAAGGGTTCCTAAATGTAGAGCAAACACAAGGATCAATTATTAATGCTTCCTTACAGGTCTACCCAGTTAGCTTCCTCTCTTGTCTTCTTGCAGGTTACAGCCTGGGTGATGCTATTTATATCTTTTCTCTCTCTCTCTCTCTCTCTCTTTCTCTCTGCAGTGATTCCCTTCCCCCAAACGCAAGTCCACAACTCCTTTAATTTTCACCTTTTCCTCTCAGAAAGCATTTGTATTAAGCGGTCTTAACCTATGCTAATGTCATGCTATTCTGCAGGTGTCTAAAGTGCAGGGGTAGGTGGAGAAATGTTCTTTGTCTTCCTTTGTATTTGAACTTCACCTTTCACTTTCAGATCGATATAGATAAATGTTCCTCCCTCGAACTGAGATTATTCAGGAAGGAAGAGCTGACTATGAAAAACATTTTCAGAGGTGTTTCTAACATTGAGTAAACACGCTGCCTGTTGTCCCCTTTCTCTAGCTCCGTGCTTGGAATTGTGGTGGTGTAGGAAATCACTCCTTTTAATTGCAAACTCAGGTGGTGCATGCCAACAAGTTTAGAGCCTATATCTATATAATTTTTAATGAAATTTTATGCACTGCTTTTGGAGGGTGATACTGGTCCAGAAAGGTGGGTTATAAAAGATTTAGGGAGCAATACTATGGCTCCTAGACAGAGTTTGGAGGGCCATGAGACAGTTCGGATTCCTGGATCTGAGCTCGGAGACAGCGCTCCAACCTCGGAGCCAGGAATCCGAGCTCTCCACCTCTCGTCTTCCCTCTCGTAGCTGGTACCAGCTGCCTCTCTGTGCTGGCGGCCTCTCTGAGGTTGCAAAGGTGGCCTTGGAGAGGAGGCATGCTGGAGGGGAGGGAGGGGAGGGGCCTAGGGAGGCTGGCGTGCCCTGTATTACCAGGCCTCCTTCCCTCCTGCTCTGCATAACCCCAGCTAGATGGGTGAAAAAGGCCCTTTTCCTAAAATGCAGAGTGTGAAGAGCATGGAGGGGGAAATCACCTCCACTGTTCTTCCCACTCTGCATTGGATGTCTGTAAGACTCTGAGTTTGGAAGCTTAAGGCCATCCCCCTAGGATTGTGCCCTTCGTAAGTAAATAAATCAGCATGCTGACTGGGACTGGGGGACCTACTGCGAGAAAGGTAGAGATCTTGTTGGGCCCATTCAGAAGACACCTTAAACCATGGCTTTAACCACAGTGAATAAGACTTTTTGCTTTATTCACCATGGTTAAAGCCATGGTTTAAGGTGTCTTCTGAACACAGCCTGGCTTTCTGGCTGAATCACCATGGTTAAAGCCATGGTTTAAGGTGTCTTCTGAACGGGCCCAATATATAGATATAGATTATTCTTGCCCAGCAACTGCCGAGGTCTTATGTACCCAGTCCGGTCTGTGGCACAGATTGTAGGTAGCCAGTTATGTACTCTGGAGGGTTGAACAGCCTCCGTTTCCAGAGGATCTGGAAGTGTTCTTCGGGGCTGATACTCTGCTGGATGGTTGAGGAAGGTTGCCACTCTTGATTCTGTGTCTCCCTCCAGACAGTTCTTTTGATGAAATGCTTTTAATTGCCTGCTTGTTCTGGGCTTCCTCTGTGTCCTTTGGGGGCAGTCTACTTTCTTTCACCCATGAAAAGGATCCCCCCATCCCCAATGTACATATGTTAGGGAAGAAGCGAAGCATTCAGCTCAATAAGTAGTCGCTACATTTTTTGCCTCTTTCTTGTTTTTGCTCTGCTTTTGGAGTTGAGCCCTTGCCAGTGTAATTGCTCAGCCGATGGATAGTGGCCACTGGCAGCTTACCATTGTACTGTGTAATTAAAATTCGAGCTGAAAGTCCGCAAAGCACAGAATCGTTTGACAGCGTCAGCTGCTGAGTGCTTCTGGTTATTGCAATTATAACCAAATTGTTCCAGTATTGTTTGTGTGTTTTTATAGTAGCTAATCTGTGTGTTTGTGGGAATACAATCAAGAATGATTTGGGAATAGCGGGTTTCTTTGTAAATCTACAAAGTGTTGGCATTGATTTGCTTCTTGGAGGTTTTTTTGTTTGTTGGTGTTTAACTTCTGGGGGGAAAATATTGCAGATTGCTTTGAAGAGAGCCTGCATGCTTGTAGCACAGGGCAAAAGTTGGATCCCTTGCAAACGCCCTTTTCACAACAACAAAAGCATTGGAAAAAACCCAATTCATAATGGGGGGTCACTAACAGCACTGCACAGTTCCTTAGACGAAAGCATGCTGGCCTCTGTTGAAAGGGAAGTTATTTAAGGCCTGGCTGTCCATGGTCATAAGATGTGACCTTCTGACTTCCAGAACATGGAACGTTGCTCAAGGCTATAGAGGTATCTGAGATGCAGACCTTTCTGTATTCTCCTCTTGGTGCCTGTGAATGAAAAACAAATCGAATTTCTTGGAGCGCATTGCAGCAAGGACTCTTTTTTCAAGATATCTTTCCGACACTTGCTAGGAGGCAGCCTGGTCCAGCCTCTTCAGCACTGCAGGGGAAATCTGCATTGCTGGTGGGGATCTTGGAACGGTGGAAGAATCTGTCTGGGGGTGCAGTTCACCCAGCTTTCATGAGCTTGCCTCCCGACCAACTTTGGCTTGCTTCCTGGTAAACTGGCCCAACCCAATCTTCATAGAGCTATGCAAGCTTGCAGATTTCCTGGGATTTTTATTTTTTGTAAATAGAAATTTGCTGAAATTGAAGCCACCGTTGTAATTTGTGCAAATTTTGGTTGTAATTTGCGCAGATTTCAGCTTCAATTTGCACAGATTTCAGCTTCAATTTGTGCAAATTATGCCCCAAATTTGTGCAAATTATGCAAATTGCAACTGCTGGGTGGATGGGGGGGGCAGTGGGAATCTATTAGACCCCCAAAGGGCTGTATTTTCAAACGATGGACATCCCTTGTGGGATCTGAGTGGCTTGGGTGAGACATTGCACTGAAACTAGTTTGGTGCAGCTTAGCTTGCAAGGAAGGATGGTCTGTGACCTGTGTCAGGGCAGCAGTTCAATGAGAGTGAAGTTATGGTGGGAACGTAGTTTGTAGTAGAACATATTGCCTTGATTGGTGGAGGGCTCAGGCTTGGAGTTCCAGTTAAAATAATCTCAGGTAGCAAATGATGTGAAAGACCATTCTCTACTTGACACCCTGGGGAACAGTAGATGGGCCAATTCTCTAACCTGGCATAAGACATTTTCCTATCTAATATGGCAGCCTTCTCCCAACCTGGTCTCCCCCTGCTGTGATGGGCTGCAACTCCTATCATTCTTAGTCAGCATGCCCAATGGCGGTGGCTGAAAGTCTACTTCATATTTTTCCTCTTCCCTCCCCATCCCTTTCCCCTTGTGTGAAATGGCCATACTGGCTGGGAATAATGGGAATTGCAGTCCAACACAACTGGAGGACACTGCATTGGGGAAAGTTGTAATATGGGATCAAGCGTTATTTCCTGAAGAGCTGAGAAGCGATGAGGAATATAATGTGGACTAAGGAGGGAAAGGAAAGGAACCTCTCGTGCAAGCACTGAGTCATTACTGACTCTTGGAGGGATGCCAGCTTTTGCTGACGTTTTCTTGGCAGGCCTTATAGCGGGGTGGTTTGCCATTGCCTTCCCTGGCCATGATTGCCTTTCCCCCAGCTAACTGAGTACTCATTTTACCGACCTCGGGAGGATGGAAGGCTGAGTCGACCCAAGCCGGCTGCCTGAAACCAGCTTCCGCTGGGATCGAACTCAGGCCGTGTTTCAGCTGCAGAAACTGCTGCTTTACCGCTCTGCGCCACAGGAGTCTGTAATGTGGACTAGCAGAATGCTTATTATCATGACCGAAAAGGCTTTCCCCATTTGAAGGCTTTTCTGAGCGCTGAGTCCCACCATTATATGAAAATGAATCTCTTAAATTTAACTTTGAACCGTCAGCAGCAGGAGCCAGTCCAGCATGCTATGCAGAGAGGGCTGACATTAGAAATGGAGTCATTCCACCAGTCCTGCTGAAAGTTTACTTAATTTTTTTCCTCTTCCCTCTGCATCCCTCTTTCTTTGTATGTGGTGTCTTTTTAAATGTTTGGCCTTTGGGCAGGAACTGTTTTGTTGACTGATTGCAGGTAAGCTGCTCTGTGAGCTTTGTTTACGAAGCCGCAGGATAACAATATTTTAAATGAATGACATAAATGTTTGTCTGATGTTAATCACTGGGGTGGGGTGGGGGGATCATGCCTCCAGAAAATGAAGTATCCCATGTCTTCTGATTGCTGCCGAAAGAAGAATTAAGATCTTGGCTTGGAGCATATTTAATGGACTGGACAGCACAACCAGATCATTCATCACCTAAAGGATATGAGACTCAGTATTAGCATATAATGCAATAAACCCCTTTAAAATTTGCATAAAAGGTGATTGCGCATTGCATCTTAATTTAATTGGGTCTGATGAACCCTCATGTGTATTAGGTTGTAAAAAAAAAATTAAATTATGGAGTTCTGCGGTGGCTTCATTGCCAAATGAATTCCAAGGGGAACCTCTGTTGTGGGCGCATAAGAATTTTGGTTTTGTATGTAATTATTTCTACTTACTTATTAGCATGTCATTCCATTCCATAAGCATGATGCAGGGAACACTTACTTTGTTTTTCACTTTCTAAATATCTTTTATTTGCAATCAGAAACCTTACAAAAGGTAATGATCTCAGCGTTTCCGCAGAATCTTCAAAGAAGGATTATGGTACATTAGCTTTAAACAGTTGGAAATGTATAATTCATGGCTGCTCACTGGGTCTTGCAAATCTCCCGGTTGTATACAGCTGTTAATCTGTAAGGTTCATTGGAAAACAAATTTTGGTTTTGCTGCCATTTGATGCGAGTTTCCAGGAATTATCCGTCGTGATGGCATGACTTTCCCATCGTTTCTTGGAAGAAATTCTTTAAGTCTGGGCGAGTATCAGTCTTGGCTTTTTATAAATGCGAATTCAGTAACCAGGAGAAACTGCTGGTGGCTTCTTCAGTATCCTGACTTAATTGAAATTTTTATTTTCTGTTGAGATAAACTCAAAACAGGTGCCTCATGTCTGCTGTGCTATAGCTTGATGTAATTTTATAAATGTAACCTTTTATATTTTCAAGAGCAGGGAAGTGCTAACTGAAACATTCCATTTTTGATGCTTTGCTTTGAGAGGCTACAGATTAACACTGTTCTTATATAGCCAAAGGATGCTTCTCCGTTACGTTTTGATTGATTGATTGATTGATTGCATTTATATCCCTTCTTTTTTCCTCCAAGGAACCCAAGGCAGCGTATGTTCTCCTCCTCTTCTCTATCCTCACAACAACAACCCTGTGGGGTAGGTTGGGCTGAGAGTCTGTGACTGGCCCAGAGTCACCCAGTGAGCTTCCATGGCCAAGTGGGGACTAGAACCCAGATCCCCCAACTCCCAGTCTAACACTCTAGCCACTACACCACACTGATACTATCCCTCCAAGGACCTCAAGCTGGTGTACATAGTTCATAGAATCATAGAACTGTGGAGTTGGAAGGGGCCTATAAGGCCATCGAGTCCAACCCCCTGCTCAATGCAGGAATCCACCTTAACACATACTTGACAGATGGCTGTCCACCTGCCTATTGAATGCCTCTAGTGTGGGAGAGCCCACAACCTCCCTAGGTAACTGGTTTCATTGTCGTACTGCTCTAACAGTCAGGAAGTTTTTCCTGATGTCCAGCCGGAATCTGACTTCCTGTAACTTCAGCCCGTTATTCCATGTCCTGCACTCTGGGATGATCGAGAAGAGAACCTGGCCCTCCTCTGTAATTTATAGCCTTTCCCTATCTCTCCCCCACCCCAGTTTATTCTTACAACAACCCTGTGAGGTAGGCTTTGTTGAGAGAGAGAATGTCAGGCCCAAGATCACATGGCTGAGTGAGGATTTGAACCTGGGACTCCCCAGTCCTAGTCTGGGACTCTAATCACTACACCATGCTGCTCTCATCACGTTCTCTTCTTAGGGTTATTTATTTTCTTTTTAATTTTTTTTATTGAATTTTACATTTATGACAAAACTGGGGCATCCCTTTAAATAGAGGACCATCCTTTGTAAAGTAAGAGAGATGGCCACCGTACAGGGGGAGGATATTGCTTGCATGCATTGTGCTTTTCAAAGGCATCTGGTTGGCCAGTATGGGAATCAGGTGCTATAATGGATAAAACTCCGCTTTGATGCAGCGCGACTGCTCTTTCATTCTTACTAAATTTACCTATTTTGTTCTCTCACCTTGTTTTGGGCACAGTCCTCCAGGAGCGTCGCTTGTGCAAGCCCTATTGAAATGCATCTAAGTTGCATAATGCCATACATTGAATTCAGCAGGGCTTGTGCAGAAGTCATTTTGCTTTTACTACGCCTTGATCTGCTGCAGCAAAAATTAGATAGGCTTAATTTCCCAGTGTTAATTTACAGCCTGTCCTTAATAAATGATTTTACATTGTTGCCATCCTGTAATGACTTGGATGACATTTTATAGTTCTCGGCGCATTTTAACGCCGTGGCATTTTTAAAAGCCACAGTTCTTCTTAATGGCATGTGTGTGCACCGATGTCCTTTTTAGTGTTCTTCTTTTGCAATATCTAGATATAATTTATGGGCAAATGGACACTGCCATCCTTTGCATCTGTTTCTAAAGGAGTACCTGTCTATCTAGCAAATTCCTTTAACCAATGAATGAACCACACTATTTAACTTTCCGGTAATTTTCTAGGCATTAGCACTTACCGTATCTAATCATTGGTGCATCCTTTTAATGAAATAATAATAATAATAATAATAATAATAATAATAATAATAATAAATCAGTGTTAATTTGTGGCAGACTTTTTCATCATAGCATGTAAACTATGCATTATCCATTGCAAGTATACATTTACAAAGGGGTTTCAGTTTTGAAAATAGCAATTAAAGTTTTAAAGTGGTTAATTAGGAATAAATTTGGAATCTTGAGCAGTAATGCCCTTCTTAATAGTAATGGGCAGAGGAAGCTGTTGTACCTTGATGGTACAGTGGCACTAAGGCTCTGAGAATGGATCCCATTAAGGACAGTGATGTCTGGTGACTTTTGAACAAGTCTGATGGTATTATTATTATTATTATTATTATTATTATTATTATTATTATTATTATTATTATTATTTTATATAGCACCATCAATGTACATGGTGCTGTACAGCGTAAAACAGTAAATAGCAAGACCCTGCCGCATAGGCTTACATTCTATTAAAATCATAGTAGAGCGATAAGGAGGGGAAGAGAATGCAAACAGGCACTGGGTAGGGTAAACAGGCACAGGGTAGGGTAAAACTAACAGTATAACAGTATAAAGTCCAAACAGCATCAAGTTTTAAAAGCTTTAGGAAAAAGAAAAGTTTTTAGCTGAGCTTTAAAAGCTGCGATTGAACTTGCGGATCTCAGATGTTCTGGAAGAGTGTTCCAGGCGTAAGGGGCAGCAGAAGAAAATGGACGAAGCCGAGCAAGGGAAGTAGAGATCCTTGGGCAGGCGAGAAGCATGGCATCAGAGGAGCGAACAGCACGAGCGGGGCAATAGTGTGAGATGAGAGAGGAGAGATAGGAAGGAGCTAGACCGTGAAAAGCTTTGAAGGTCAACAGGAGAAGTTTATATTGGATTCTGAAGTGAATTGGAAGCCAATGAAGAGATTTCAGAAGCGGAGTAACATGGTCAGAGCAGCGAGCCAAGAAGATGATCTTAGCGGCAGAGTGGTGGACAGAAACCAACGGACTGATGTGAGAAGAAGGAAGGCCAGAGAGAAGAAGGTTGCAGTAGACCAACCGAGAAATAACCAGTGCATGAACAAGCAAATTATTAGAGGCAAATTCATAATGGAGGTCTTTGAAATACAAGCTAGCCTACTTAAAAGCCCAGATCTTTTTTAGATAAGACTCTGTCTCTTGTGACCAAGATGGGGGAATTGAGCAGGGTGTGGATGAAAAACTTGGGAGAATAAAAAAATGTCTTTGCCTGGTAACAGCAAGGATAACACCAATGGTGCCTGTTGGGTCTTCCTTGGGAGAAAATTCCACTATTAGAGGCCACTACTGAGAAAGCACTGTCTCTGCTCCCTTAGCAAAGTTCTACAGCTAAGCAATGAACTGCGTGGTAGACATCAGGTCCTGTGTAATTCAGATGCTGCTTTTCCTTGTGCTAGTTGAGGAATTTTGATCCAGCCGAATTCCATTGTCTGAAAATATTTATTCACATTGGTTTCTAGAGGCGGTTGTCACAAGGATGGCTTAATTGTGCCTCTCCTTTTCTTCCTTTAATACCAGAGGTGTTCTTCAGCTGAATGAGCGTTAAAACACAATCCAGAGAGCCCACAACAGTGTGACTGGGGTAATTAGTTACAAGTGACAGAGAACAAGCAATTAGAAAAGCCATTACAGGTTCCCCCCCCTTCCACCTTTCTCATCCGCAAGCTGTAAGATATTTGATTAAAATCCATGATAAAAGTATATCATTAGAAAGGGAACCATGTTTCATAATGAAGTACAGCTTGCGTTTTATTAAATGTTGGGCACTATGCCTCTTTTTTCCACTTCTCCTCCTGGATGGAACATGTCGTCAAAATGGACAGCAGCCAAGAATAGAGAAAAGAGAGAGCACCATAAGCATGAGGCTGGCAAACTCTCTACACTGTCTCTTATTCTCCTCCTCCTCCTCTTCCTCCCTCCCCTCCTCCACACTGGCACATTGGTTTCCTTCTCACCCACAGAAATGTGATTATGAATGAAGAGATGGTCTGACACTCCTTTTGAACGTGATTCTCAGTGGGAAATGACAAATTTGCATGAGCAAATTGATGTAAGTTTGGAAAGCCATCATCAGGTGGAGTTCCTGAACTGGATCATCCAGTAATGCTGGGACTGGGGTGGAGGCAGGTGTTTAACTCACCTGCTTGTGTCATTTTCATATTGTTTCCATTCCAGCTGAAAGATGCTGATAGCCCTGTATATTAAAACAGGACAGCCACAAAACTGTCTCTCCCCATGTAGGGCTAAGAGAAACTTCTGGAAGGGGATATCAGTTAGGGAAATGCGATAGGGGAAAGGGTGTAATTCAGTACATATAATAGGGTGGCCATATGAAAAGGAGGACAGGGCTCCTGTATTTTTAAGAGTTGCATAGAAAGGGGAATTTTAGCAGGTGTCATTTGTATATATGGAGAACCTGGTAGAGTTCCCTCTTAATCACCACAGTTAAAGCTTCAGGAGCTATACTAGAGTGACCAGATTTAAAAGACGGCAGGGTGCCTGCAGCTTTAACTGTTGTGATGAAGAGGAAATTTCACCAGGTTCTCTCTCTATATAAATGACACCTGCTGAAATTCCGTTTTCAATACAACTGTTAAAGATACAGGAGCCCTGTTCTCCTTTTCATATGGTCACCCTAACCTATACACATCCCAGGGGCTACTTTTAAGTTCTAAAACAGGAGTGTAGAACTCAGGTCTGGCCCACTATTCTAAAATTTGTGGGACGCTCTCTCCAAAGAGGCTCACCTGTCACTGACCTTGATGTATTTACAATGTCAAACAAAGTCCTTTTCTTTCTTTTTCTTTTCTTTTTACTTTCCCAGGCCTTTTAACTCACAGTTTGATGCTTGATGCAACTTCTGTCTGCCTATCTTTAAAAGTTTTTGCAATGCATTCTATTTCATTTTGTATGATATTGTTTTACTTGTAAGCTGCCCTGAATATCTATATCTATATATATATATGGGAGTCGTGTATACATTCTTAAAGTAATTCTAATTTAATTAACGTCTGGAGATTCGAAAACAGATTTTCAGCGGCACGTCTGATTTGGCATTGAAAGATGTAGGTAGAGTGAACACAGACTCAGCTATGCCAATGACTGTGTGGCTACTTTGGCATGTGTACTATTTACAAGAGGTTTATGCTCTCTATAAATACAGTGCTACCCAGACCTGTTTGGCTCACAGTCTATCGCCAATTACAGAATTTATGTAATTTTGTTGGTATACCAGTTTGGTCATTTGAACTGGAGTGGTTATGAGAGTGGAAAATGCTGGTCTACTCAAGTTGTGGTTTAAGGGTACGCTGTTGGGTAATGCCATTGTAGGTTGAAGGGGGATCATATTGGCTCAACTCTATTCCTTCTGTCATTTCAATGTGTTGCCTTGAACTGTAATGGTAGGGTGACCATATGGAAAGGAGGACAGGGCTCCTGTATCTTTAACAGTTGCATAGAAAAGGGAATTTTAGCAGGTATCATTGTTATGCATGCAGCACCTGATGAAATTTCCTCTTCATCAAAACAGTTAAAGCTGCAGGAGCCCTGCCTTCTTTTGTATGTGGTCGAGATGAAGAGGGAATTTCACCAGGTGCTGCATGCATACAAATGTCACCTGCTGAAATTCTCTTTTCCTTGCAAATGTTAAAGGTACAGGAGCCCTGTCCTCCTTTCCATATGATCACCCTATGTAATGGCATCAGCAGCAGCTACAGTTCGTTGGAGTCCTTTATCTGAACCTAATGACCTGTTTGGCTGTAATTCCTAAGTATCTGTTGTTTAACTTATAATTAGATCTGGATGGAAGAGAGTGAACACACTGCCTCCCACTTGTTTGTCACTTCTACTATCCAAAGCAACCTAGAAATGCTCCATTCCTGGGTTGTTGTTATAGCTTAACAAACCATGGGTTAAATCTCTGGGTTTAGACATCACAACCACCACCCAGAAACAAACATTCCTGGGTTGTTTTAAAAAGCAGAAGTGGGTGAATGGGTAAGAAGCCAGCATGCTTGTTCAGTCCTGCATGCTCACAAACAAGCATGTATGTTTGTTAACCATGGTTTGTGTTGTTGTGCAAATTATGTCATTGATGTAACCTCATCAAATGCTCTGCTGGGCATAACCACAAAGATCGTGGTTTTAAATTGGAAAGGGATTGGAACTACGTCCTCATGTTACAGATGCTGAATTCCTTAGGAAATGGGGTGTTTGTCCCATGATTTTAGGATGAACTGAACAAGCATAGACTCTTAGGACAAGGGCTATGAAGAAAATCAAAAGAAATGTTAAGTGAATCTGAAAGCTAATAAGATTTCTCTTCTAACTGATTCCAACATTAGAGAACTCTACTCTTTGCTGTGAGAGGGAATTATTCAGAGATGTTTCAGCAATGTTGCTAGTAGAGGAGACAGTTTTGATTGCTGAACGTGTTCCTCAGCTAGGAGATCAAGATCATTTAGACCTTTTGTTGGCAATATGTGTCAATTATGCCTTCTCCTTAAATTACGGGAAACCTCTTCTCCACTTCTTCTGTCTGCTGCGTCCCCTGGTGATGTGACGGGAAGCTTGAGTAGTCCAGGGGGAAAGTTATACTTGGCTTTGCCTAGCACAGATCTTATTACAGCTATATTAGTCATTTGCCCAGGGGTGTCCTGGGGTCTACGGTTCTTCATTAAGGAACTATTCCAGACTCTGCAACCACAGTCAGCAGTACAAATATGGCAATGTGGATAGATTTGAGTGAGTTTTTCTAACATGATAGTCTCATTTGCACACACACAAAAAGAAAAGAAAAGAAAAAGTTTTTTTTTCCCTTTAGGTAAGGAAAATGACTTCTGGGGTTAGATGGGGAAACATTTAAGAACCAGGGATAATGGTTTATTTTGGGGAGAAGAACAGGAAATGGTAAATAAACCCCACTCTTTTGACATTGCTGCTCAAGCTGGGCCATGGGCAGCAGTCTCAGGTGAACCAGGAACTGCAAGCCATGGAAGAAGCCAGTAGTCCATCCTGGATTGTCCTTTAGTCCTAAGGACAAAGCAGGAGGCCAGATCAAGGAGCCAGCCAGGACTGAAGGACAACCAAAGAATGTTGGAACCTGCCAGACAGCTGGAGCAGGAAGCCTTTCATACTCCTTCCTGTCCGGGAGGGTCCAATGACGAACCTGGGTGGGTGAAGTCAGTCCACAGCTGGAAAGTACTTCACCGAGAAGCTTGAAGTTCAATGGTTCACCACATGGGGGAGCAGTACACAGATCCAGAAGCTGCTGAATCAATGTGAAATGCACATTTAAAAATAAATAAATAAATACTCATTTTGATGCTTTAGTCTATGGAGGAGGGAAGGTCACATCTTTTTTTAAAAAAATGCACAGAAAGCACACTTTTCCTATTTGAACAAGCCAAAAAAGGCAGACTGCCTTCCCATATATATGGAACTGACTTTTAAGATCACAGAGGAGCCCTTTCTGGTCATTCTGAAATTAACAGAATGTTGCCACGCAATATCTCAATGGGGGTGGGGGCTTCTTGGTAGCAGCACCCACTTTTGGGGAAACCCTCCCCCGTGCAGTTTGGCAGGAAGAAAATGTAGCATCTTTCAAATGCCTTCTTAAACTTCACTTGTTCACCAAGGCTTTCCCTGGGTTGTAATTCAATTAATCATACTTCTCCATTGTACCGTTCCTTGTATTGTACTATTTTTTATGAGAATTGGAATTATTTTTAATGTTGTGTTGGGTGGGTAGGGCAGCAAATTCTTGACCATTGCTCTCACTTTGATCTTGGCTATTTTTTAAAATTAATTTTTATTGTGAAATTTCAACAACAACAACAAAAAGTATCTTAATGTGAATATAACAACTTTAATGCATGCATGTGAAGTGTTTGTTTGTGTGTGTGTATACATATATATGAAAATATGGCTTTCGAAGAATTATACATAAACTTCAACAAGAGCAGACCTAATATCCATATAAATGACCATTTGCAAGTGGCATCTATATACCACCCATTCAAATGTCAATAGTATTGTTAGGCCCTCAGTCTATTGCATTATAGGAGGTGAACGTTTATCTTTCCCATATTGTAATATCAGTATTTTAGCTGTCAAAAGGGCACAGAGAATTCATTTGGGTTGATTGTGCATTAACTTCCAGGAAGCAGGAAGATAATTTAACAGGACCTGTACATCAGCAAATATTAACAAGTTTTCCAATACAAGATTTATCTGTATAATAACCTCCTCCCAAAAGAGGCAAGTACTGGGCATTGCCAAAACATACATTTAAAAGAAGCATTAGTTGTGTTACACCTCCAGCAATTCAGAGCACGAAAGATGAGAGAGATGGCCTTTTTATGTTTCTGCATTTGATATGATCTGATAAAGCAGTGTGTTTGGGTTGCAAAAGTTGTGCTAAAAGCAGTAAAGGTTTTATTATGAACATTTCACCTGTTTTTGTAAACGTATTTATGCCCTTTGTGTTTGTCACATGATCGAATGTGTCTTTCTTTCCCCTGACAGTTTTAATCAAGCTGGGAATTCCCTGGGCTCTAATACCAAGGAGGTGGATTTCGCTTTAAAGCAACTACAAGGAGAGACCTCCACAGAAAGGTACCACATGCCTGTACTTCATCACATATTCTGTTCCTCTTGTGTGTTTTGCAGCTTTGATGTTACATAAAGCATTTCTAATTTGTGGGAGTCCTTGCTGCTTCTGGTGCTCAGATTAAATCCCCCCTTTTTTGGTTGAAATTAATTTGATACCCACTTTATGACTAACAAGCCACTCTGGTGTACATTACCGTTGCTGATTCCACATTCTGAATTTAGGTGGGGTGTGAAGACGGGGGATGGATTGAGATGCAAGAGCAGAGACTTAATACTTTGAGGAGTGTGAGAACCTCAGCTTTTCCCACGATACCCGATGTTTTACGCTACAGTTCCTAGGTGATGATGAAATGAGAGAACTACAATACGCGAATGTATTCTTTGAGCTATATATCCATTATTCCATGCCATTCATGGTCTCCACCTGTTTTAATTACCAATGTTCACATTTGTAAGTAGCCAATACTTGATTATTTTTTGTACGCTTGGTTAGTTTTGTTTATTCTGCCTGATTGTCACCTTTAAAAGGTGAGGTGTCAGCCTCTCAAGCTCACCTGTAAATTGAACTTTTGACCTCTAATTCCAAGGCCTAGTGGGATTGATCTGTTGCCCACTATGGGTGAAACAATACTCTTGTGGGTGTTCAGAGACACATCATCAGTGATTAGAAATAAGGCAGGGAAGTTGTGGGGGCAGATTGGGACGTCCTGCAGGCTGAAGGTTCCCCATCCCTGGAGTGGACAGTACTGGGCTATATAGACCAATGGCTGAATTCATATCTTCATGTGAATAGCCTAGGTGTCACCACAACATGGCCATTCCAGTAACATTTGAAAGAAAGCTGTCACTCAGGCAACCCTTCCAGGCCAGGGTTGCCCTCCGGGTCAGAGACGCTCTGCCTCTGGCAATGACAGCAATTCCTAAAAGCTCAGGGTCTGAGCTTAGAAACAATCAAAGTTAAAGTAGTTAGAGTTGAAACAGTTGTGTCTACATGAAAAGCCACATCCCTTCACTCAATGAACTCGTTAAAGCAGGATCCTGGATTTTACTCTTGCTGTTGTAATTTGCTTCAGATGCCAGTTCATCTGGGTTCTCTGGGGCTGAATCATGGTGTTTTAGAGTCCCAGCTGTGTATCAAATACGAAACTTACTTTGTTCTCACTTATCTCCAAAGAATGGCCTCATTCTGTGCACCATATTCTGTGTCTCTCTGTGTAGGTGGATTTAGTCTTACCTTGACAGCTTCCAGTCTTTTGTTTCTGATTCCCTGAAATTGTTCCTTTGGTTCTCTAAACAATCCAAATCAAATTTTGCACCGTGTTCCAGCAGCTAAACCCTTTCTGCTGTTGTCTTTGAGTGTCTCCAGTTTGGTGCCAAAGTTAGCAGGCTATACCGTCTACACAAAGGTTTATTTTGAATTTGATTCATCCATCTTTGGAATCCTGTCTCCTGAGATTCCTTCATGGTTTTTGCATTCCCCACATCCATCTTATCCTTACTACTTTTTTTACTTTGTTTTATACCTTTTCATTTCCGTTTTTTGTTGGGTAGTTCCAGTCTCAGAATGGAAACATTTCCTGATATTCTGCCACAATTCAGTTGGAGCTTGCTTTGTTCTGCTCCTGGACATGAATGTAATTTCTTGTTTTCCAAAAATTCTGCAAAGTGTGATGGGGACAGAGTTGGTTTAGTCATAAGTGCTTTGATCCTGTTGTGTGCTTAACTATATGGTTTATGTAAACTTTTTAAAGGAGAGTTTGTTATAGCTAAAAGCCAATCTGATTTGGGGTTTCAGAGTGGGGAAGATTTATTATTAAACGTTTTACGAATTTAGATTAAAAAAAATCTGACTGTAAAACTTTCAGCTTCTAACAAACAAAGAACAGCAGAGTAGGTGTTTGTGTGTGAAAAATGATGGTTAGTCAAACCAGACTTTCTAGGCCAGCTTTCTTTTTCCTTGAAAAGCAGGTGCTGTCCCTACCATATGCCAGGTTTGTGTTCCAACTAGAAATGCCAGAAAACTTTTCCCAAACCAGGCTTGGAATAGAACTTCTGGAGCTCTGTAAGCTCATCTGAAAGGGATGGAATTCCTCTTTGCTTTCTTAACAATTGTTAGGACTCTCTGAACCAAGCTTCCACGGTGTATGGCAGACACAAAGAGCTAATTATGTTTTTCTCAACGACTGCTAGAATTGAAATAGCTAAGCAGTGGAAAACCTAAAACCGGATAAACAATCCCAGGTTGGTTCACCAGGATTTGGCAGGTAGCTCTAGCAGAAAAATGAATACACCAAAGTAAGTGGCAGGATGAGTTATTAAGCAAGATTGTTTCCTCAAAACCTGGCTTGTGTTGTTTACTCGAATCAATAAATGAATATTCCAATTTTTGCCTCCAAAGGCACATATCTTCTTTTGGGAGTGATGTACGTACTTCAGTAGCAGAGCAGTCAATAAGATCTAATTAGCCTAAACATCTACTTATCTGTATATGACTACAATAAATGCTGGCAACACTTGTTCATGTTCATTTTTTTAAAAAAAATGTTTATTGCTTCTGTTACATTGTTCGTCATATGCATACATTTGTCGATAAGATTTTATTTTTAGCAAAAGCAGAGGACATCTGTTATTGGAGGGGATTAAAAAAAAATAACAAAGAAATAAGAAAGAAAATGAATAAGCCCCTGAATTTTTCCAAATTGGAGAAGAATTTTCAGCTTTGTCCCTCCTGAAATGTGGAAGCGGCATTGCTCTGTTAGCTTGCATAGAGGTGTGTATGTGGGGGGTGATGATTCATGGGCAAATTTGGAGGGTGAGGCCGCCCCCTGCTGAGGACCAGAGGGGGTGTAACCCTCCCCACCCCCTGAGTACATTCCTACAGGAGTCTTTCCTTCTGCCCACCCTAGATCTAAACAAATGGAGGAAAACAGCTCAAGTAGATTATATGGCGATGGTAAAAAAAAAGGATGGAAGAGAGAGGCTGGAAAGATGGGTGGGTTTTTTTGGGGAGTCTTTGGGGTAGTTCAGAAACAATATCTGAAACCATCTAGGTGATAGGGAGGAGGAGTAGTTTCCAAGTTAATCTGAGGACCAGCTTCAGAGAGTTTGCCCATCTCTTACTTCCAGTGCTCCCCTAAATCAGGGACACTCCCTCTGTTAATTGGTGAATTTATTGATTTACAGCATTTATATGCTGCTCCACATATTCCACAGATTCTGGAGTGGTGGACAATAAAAGATAAAAGAATAAAACACCATATTAAAAGTGTTTTTTTTAAAAACAAACAAACAAACAGAATATCAATAGAAAGTTTGGCTGCTCAGTCAAGGAATGCTTCATGAAATAAAGATGTTTTCAGGACACACCGAAGACAACATAATATTGGCTCTCCAGAGGCAGGGGGCTCCACAGAAAGGGAGCCACCACATTGAAGGCTCTTCTCTGAGTGGATTCCACTTGGGCCATAATTCCATGCGGAATCACCAAAAGCATGCCCTCTAATGGCCTCAGTATCTGGGCAGGTTGACAAGGCAGAAGGCCTTCTGATGTCAATGAGACTGTGATCCATTCCGGGTTAAAGTCAGAACCAACCAGAACTCTAAAAGAGCTATCCATGATTATGAACCCAACTCCCCAAATAGATTCAGCACTCTGGATAGCTCCTTTGGAATTCTGACTGGTTCTAACTGAAACTCAAAGAGGATTCACAGTCTCTCCCACACTAGAGGCCTTCAAGAGGCAGCTGGACAACCATCTGTCAGGGATGCTTTAGGGTGGATTCCTGCATTGAGCAGGGGGTTGGACTCGATGGCCTTGTAGGCCCCTTCCAGCTCTGCTATTCTATGATTGACACCAGAGCCACCAGCCTCTGTGGCCTGAGGCTATTCATACTCCGAAATTCTGGGAATCTTCGGTCCATTCATTTTCATTATCTGCCAAGAGATCTGGTGGAAGAAATTCCAGCTGAGTTTGCTTTTTCTCTAGCATTTTGGGAAGGCGAAAGTGGGTGACAGGACAAACATGAGGCTGTTCCTACTTGCTAAGTTGAGCACTCATTTTGTGGGGGGGGGGGAAGGGGGGTTTCGGGGAAGGAATCCCTACAGGCATTTTCCCTTCCTCATTTCCATTCCATTACGAGCTTGCATCTTGGGACGACTGGATATGAGATTCATAGCTGTGTAATCAGCAATGAGCCCTGCATGGACGTACCTTCTGAAGCCGGCTAAAGAGCTGCAGCTAGTGCAGTATTTGGCAGCTTGCCTCACTGTGAGATCTGCAGGGAACATGGCGTTACTAGCTTGCTCACCAACCGTTCCTTTGTTAGGTGGATTACCCATTAATAGCCCAGAAGTGTGATCCATTCATCAGCATCTAGGAAATGGTAGTCTCCTGCTAGCTGGGGAATCTCTGATATTTGGAATGAGATCCCCATGAGAGGCATATTCAAATGTGGAATGCTGGCTCCAAGAGTTGAGGGGTCCCCTGGGCAGGGCAATTTTGGTCAGCGCTCCCCACCCCTCAAAACTGGAAGAGGTGAGAGACACAAGAGTGAGGATTCTCTTAGGCTGCATCTGATCTTCTTTGATACTCTGTGCAAAGTGAAAATGATAGGTCACTGGGCCCCTCTGCTGCCTGGGGACTATGGCAAATGCCCTGCCCTGCCAACTTCTGGAGCCATTCCTGCAGTCAGCAAGCAAGAGGCAAGGAGATGCCTGTTGGTTGGGCAAGGAGAGCATGGGAGTGCAGGCTGAGGCCCATGGGCAGGGCAGGAAGTTGAGGCTTTTCTCATTTGACTAGAGAGCCAAAATGCCTGGGGCTCTTTCTTGTCATCTCAAGATGCCTCTCGCATTGAGCAGTCTCCTAAGATGCAGATGTGCAGGAATTGGAATGATGGCTGCACAGAGCCTGAAATAAAGCTGGCTTATATGTGCAAGTCACATAAAACCTGCTCCTGGTTAAACAAGCATCTGTAGTGTTCTTAGGCTCCACTGCGTAGGTTGCAAAGCTATTTGCATATCTCTCAAGCACCTGCAACATTTTGTTCCACAGCAGGTGTGTGTGTGGGGGGGGGCATTTCCGTAGCCTGGAAATAAATTCATCATAGCCTCTTGTCTCAGTTGGTCTGGTTGTCTGGTTGCAATTATCCTTTCTGAGCTCAGAGCCTCAGCCCCACTTAAACCCACACGCTGCTCTAGCAGGGAGCGGAACGTTGGCCCTGTGTTTTTCAGGAGAGCGTGTTCTGAGCCTTACCAGGGCCGGCTGGCATCTCGCACCCCAGAGCCGAGAAGTAAATTGGCAGGGTTCACGGAACTGCCACCGACTCTCAGTCGGACTGCGATGCTCTGCAGCACAATGCAACAAAGACAGTTGTGTTTGGCACTGTTACTGAGATGTTTCCATGCCAGAATCCATCATGTTGGATGGCGGGGCTCTGTGAGCCTCTCATTAACATCTATCTGTCTTTCATGCCTTCAAATGTCTGTGCATGAAAAGACTGATTATTCCCAACATCTAGTGAGACTCAGAACATTTGCTTCTCATAGATATGATTAGTGCTCTGAGACAGTTTGCCTTGTTGTTGTTGTTGCTGTTGCTTAATGCAACTCCAGAAATGACCATGTTATTCAAGGGAGGAATTTCCTCTGCAGTTGCTTTTATTCCAAAGTGCGGAAGACCGATATTCCAAGTCTGAAGCTAAAACAGGTAGATTTCCATCGATATGGAAGTTCATTCCATATGTTTCTGATGTTCAGGCTGTGGGTGCTGTTGCGTCAGCCAAAACTGCACCACCCAAGGACAAGAAGGGAGGTATCAGCAGAGTTGGGGAAATGCAAGGCTTGCAAAAGAACAAAAACATTTAGAGAAAAAAATAAACCCACAGGGAGCTCCCTGAAAACAGCCAGAGGAAGACATGGTCACAGAATGCCAATTGGCATTTTGAGTGCTGGGGGATGGTAGTGGGTGGAATCCTAAACAAGGAACATTTTATCCTGAAGGCCACCAAGAGAACATGTGGCTTGTGGGCCACCGGCTGCCCATATATGTTAAGAACGTAAGTGCCAGGCTGGATCAGACTGAGGGCCCATCTAGTCCAGCACTCTGTTCACACAGTGGCTGACCAGCTATCGACCATGGTCCAACAAAGCAGGACACGGTGCAACAGCACCCGCCCACCCATGTTCCCCAGCAACTGATGCACACAGGCTTACTGCCTCAGATACTGGAAATAGCAAATAACCATCAGGGCTACTAGCCATTGATAGCCTTCTCCTCCAGGAATTTATCCAACCCCTTTTTAAAGCCATCATTACAACTTGCGGTAGCAAATTCCATAGTTTAAGTCTGTGCTGTATGAAGAAGTCCTTCCTTTTATTTGTCCTTAATCTCCCACCAATCAGCTTCATGGGATGACCCCATTGGGTTCTAGTATTTTGAGAGAGGGAGAAAAATGTCTCCCTGTCCACATTCTCCATACCATGGATCATTTTGTACACCTCTATCATGTCTCCCCCTTAGCCTCCTTTTTTCCAAGCTAAACAATCCCAGCTGTTGTAACCTTCCCCCATAGGGGAGATGCTCCAGCCCCTTAATCACTTTAGTTTCCTTTTCCTGCACTTTCCCACCAGCTATATAATACCTTTAATAAAATATGTTTTAAAAGGTAATATGGGGACAGGGGGTTCCTGTGTTCCTCCCTCCAGATGATGATCTAGTTTCTAACATATTTCGGGAGCAATTCTATGTGGCCTAGACAGAGTCTGGGGGGACCATAGGACTGTTTGGAATCTCAGTGCTGAAGTTGTTGATGGCTTTACAACCATGTAGCTGAGAATCAGAGCTCCATGGTCCTCCCAATCCCCTTTGCAGACAGCAGCTCGTAGAAAGGGAAAAAGTGGGTGGATGATGATGATGATGATGATGATGGGAAAGGGGGTGAATCTGTGGGCAGTGAGGAGAAGAGACGAGGTCAGTTGTCCACCTTATGAAGGATTTTCCAGCCACTCAGCCGCCTTTCCTTCTGCTCCACACAGCCCCATCTAGATGGGCAAAATTGCCTGCCTAGTGAAAATGCAGGGCAAGGGAAGAGCACTCCACTCACCCTACAAAGGATGATTGTAACCCTCTGGGGACTTATGATAATTGAGGATGGCTCCCTTAAATTAGGAAATTTGCGCAAATTGAACTGGAAGTCAGATGAATGCAAGCCTATGTCGGCAATTTGCAGGTGTTTTTGGCAGACTTCTGTTCACGCTTGCATTTGGGGCTTCGAACAGGATATGCTCACATGTTTTGTGAGCAAAATCCAAATTCTCATACACTCCTAGTTAGAACATGATGCATGTGCACAGTCAGAACACAAGGGGTGCATTTCCTTCTACGTCACTTCAGATGTAAATGGAGAGCTTCACGTTGGGGAAATTTGTTCGACACTGTGAGTAATCATGAGCAAAAAGCTCACTTTGAACTTTGTGGGACATTTTATTATTATTTTCCCTGAATAGTAAGAATTTGTCTGCCTTGGAGGGAACAACCAACCAACATCGACAGTGCATGGCAGATATTTATTGTTTGATTCAGAGTGTATCTATTTGGCTTTGATGCATTTATTTGCTTGACTTCCCCAAAGGAATGGAAGTTATCCCCATAAATCCAGAAAGAGAGAGAGAGAGAGCACATTGCCCCTAGAAAGAGACATATTTTTGGTGGTTACAGAAATGGACCTACACGGTTGTGTGCTTGCAAGTGTGGATTAAAAACTGAAAATGAAAAGCACAAGCTTTTCTCCACTCAAATCTCTAGACCTAATTAGCTATATGCTGCACCACACTTTCCCAAACATGAAAGCTGGGAAGTATCCCAATAGCCTGCAATCAAATTATCTGACTGGGCTAATCTACTTATAAAATAGCACATCCCTCCATTTCTTCTTCCTCATCCCTCCAACGCCAGGTCTTCCCCTTGGATTCAAATACACCTAAGTGATTAACGGCACAGTTAGAAACTGCATTTTAGATGGGGGAATTCAGTAGCTTTGTGTTCATGGTGTGTCTGTGCAATACTATTTATAGCATCAATTAACTCCTTGTCTTTGGAATATGTCGCTTGACACATCTCTTACGGAGCCCACACAGATTCTTGGCGGTACGTGCTCTCTCCTGTGGTTTCATTCAGGGCATAATTACAGCCCAGGCTCATCCAGTGTTAGCTTTGGGATTGTTTTCCCCCCATGTCTCAGGATTCAGTCCAAATAATAAAATCATTGCCATCGTTTTCTGACTTTGCAACTGGGCCTTTAGGGTGCCAGGCCTCTGCTCACCTTTGCAGTCTCACAATGAAGACAGTCTCTTAATAAACCAGATCCAGATCAGCCCTGTTTCAGGTTACAGATGTAATCCCTGTAAAGCAACACAGAGCTAACTTCTTTATTCAGCTTTACACAATACTAATTAGAAAGCAAGATCCCGCCTTTGATGAAGACACTAAGGTAGGAAGTCATGACAAAAACTAGTGCCAGCCAACAGTATGAAACTTGAGTACCAATTCCAGTCCTGCCTTCAGGGAGAATCTTCCCCTATAGACCTCTTTTGTGAGGCCAGCCTTATAGAACACCTCTCTTCCTGAAGTTGCTCCTCCCTCCAAACCTGACATCTGATTCTTGGTCCATCACTCCCAACTCCTCGGGCAACTTAAGATTTTACATTTCCATGGAAGGAGAGGTCTCTCTCTGGCTTTGATTAGCAGGCCTCTGGAAAGACTACTGTCTGCCTCTATTACCCTGGCCTAACTCCTGCAACCTTGGTAGCTACACCACCCCTTCCTCTCTCTTCCTCTTCTGACTCTGTCCAGATCTACACCAAGCAGGATATAGCAGCACTATGAAAGCAGTATATAAGAGACAGGAGCCACACCAAGCAGGATACAGCACTATGAAAGCAGTATATAAGAGACAGGAGCCACACCAAACAGAATACAGCACCATGAAAGTGTTACAAAAGTGGAATATGGCATGTGTCCTGGACCCCAATAGTTGTCAGTGCACTTCAATACCATTATAAAGCAGTTGTGTAGCTCCTGCTTCTTGTATCCTGCTTTCATACCGCTTTCATCGTGCTATGTCCTACTTGGTGTAGATCTGGCCTCTGAGGCCGTAGCTAGACCTAAGGTTTATCCCAGGATCATCCCGGGTTCATCCCTGCCTGAGCGCTGGATGCCCTGTGTGGCACTTAGATGAACAGGTTTGACCCCAGGACAATCCTGGGATAAAACTTAGGTCTAGCTACGGCCTGAATCTGTTCCAAGCCTTTTTGGAGCGCCTCTACAGAGATGTTTGCCCCAGCTCTTTACAACTGATCTCCTCTGAAATTAAGTCAGCAGTTACCCTTAAAACACTCCCACTACTGCTTTGGCCCAGTAGGTCCTGGTGAAACGGGAGACTTTAACCTTTGGCAAAGTTCTAACCAAATTGGTTCTTCAAGTAACGTCTTGACTGCAGAATCCTTCAGTGTTAAGATGTTACTTTAAAATCTAATGTGGTTAAAACTTTGCCATGTGTTAACGTCCATTTCCCCCTCATTCTTTGTTTAAAAACTGACAGTTCAGTGTAATTCACAAATTTATCTTCTTAATTGTTTAATATACATTGGTATGTTAATAAAAGCATGATTTTATTGATCCTAAAAATAATGCTCTGAGATTAAAGTGCCGAAGTCCCAAATGACACATGCATGTCGATTCATTTCTGAATTAATTTCAATTTGTTCAGGAAAAGGGGCTGGCAGGCGGAAGTGTCCATACAACAAAGGAAGAAATGGTGCAGTTTTCAAGGGAATAACAGACCATTGAACAATAGTAATAATAATGACGATGAACAAACACCACTGAATAAGCTTAATTACTTTTTTTGAAAATGAGAATTACAAAATTAGGGAACAAAGGCATTCCAGCAGATGTAGGGTGCATTTAATCTTTAGCAGAGTGCTTGATGCATTGTCTTGACTCTTATTTCAGAGTAAAAAATAATAATTACATTTGGCTTAGATGAGAGCATCACCACCCTAACTCTGAGAGCTCTGGTCTAGTGACGATGAAGAACAGGATATTGGCACGTTGACAGCTCTGAGCTGGTGGAGAGAGAATTGACAGGGAGCTGTGTTGGGTTCATACTTATTCCACACAGCTCTTGATGGCTCCGAAATGAAGACAAGCAAACGTTTGTTAGTCTTTTTGGATGGCTCAGCAAACTTCTTTGGAGTGGGGGTGGCTCTAATTGACAAGATGCTGTAAACACAAAAAAAGGTAATAGTGAAGTTTATAAAATTGTTTCAGGGTATGGCCAAAGGGGCCAGAGGGGAGAATGAAATCCAGTGTAGCTAAATGCAGTTTTAATGCAGTTTGGAATTAGCCCTCGAAGCTGACATGTGCTGGAGATGCATTAGCTTTGGGAATATTGCCGGTGACAAATCTAGGCATTGGGAGTGGACACCACGTTCTCCATGGCTTATCTGGGAGACAGTGATGGTGGTGGTAATGGCAGCGGGGAAGATACTATTGGACATTGTTTTCCTGTCTCCACCCTACCTTTTCCCCCAAGGAAACCTTTTCAGGAGGCCAGCACTGAAAAGCTCTACTCACCTGTCGCTTGAAGTGACAATGCTCCCCTTGGTCACAGGGTTGCTCAGCCTTTGCCTCCTAGATAGGGTCCCACCATACCATCTCCCCCAAGGGCTCAGGCTCCTGTGGGTCTGGTGGCAACCCTTGGTTTGGGGTTCCTTGGGCATCTAGGGCTCCTAGTTCTTCCTCTGAGGAACTTCTCCAGTGGGGGCATGACAACCACTTCCTGGAGGAAGCTCTGAAACAAGGAGAATCACTCGTTTCTGCTAATTTCGGGTTGCCCCGAAGCACTAAACCAACATTGCGCAAGCAGCGGGGGCTCTTGTGAAATGGAATTGGCGGGGGTGTAAGAGAATTAGTGGAGGTGAAAGTGCCCCACTGGATTATGCCCATTGAGCCACATTGGCACTATTCTTTGATGCCATTGACAGTATCCGGGCATTCCAGCTCTCTCCTTGTGAGGGCAATGTGTAAATCTGATTATCAAGTTCCAGGTCCTGGGGTAGGGTTTGGAGGGCTTGGGCATGATCCTTTCAATGCCCCCCTCCTCCATCAGGACATTCCATCACTCCCTTCTCTTCACCAGTGTTTATGATGCCCTTTTGCTTGCTTTTCCCTCTGGGTCTAGTCAGGTTTCTGCTGACTTACTCAGGGCAGGTGAACAAACCACAACAGCGCAAAGTGTTCCATGGATGAGCAGTGGAGCCCTTACTAGGGAGTGGGCCTTGATTAGTATCCCAATGAGGCCAACCTCCAGACACCCTGCTGATATTATTGTGAATGACCCTGAAAACCATTATGGTTGTAAAGTGGCAGAAAATATCGCAGAGTCTACATAAATAAATAAACACTTTATCACTGTTTTCATTTGAGGTTACCGGTAATGTTAAGCCCAGAGCCATAGGGAGAGATAACCTTTGAAGCATCACCTTGTCTAGATTAAAATAGAAAAAAAGGAAAGGATAGTGTAACCAGTCTCTTGCAGAATTAGAGGCTGGAACCTAATTCAAGCTTCCGGGTGAAGCTCGCTCTCTGCATCTGTGCAAGAGGAATGTGTTACTGCCCGTCACACATTTGCCTCTAGTTTGCTATGCTCAGTCTTTTCTATGCTCCTGATTTGGCAAAAACTAGGTCTGGCTATGGCCCAGCAGAGATTAAAACCGGGAATTGTTCTACAGAGTGCTAGCTGCTAACCTCAGGGAAAGGTGATGCCCTTTCTAAAGTAGAAATATGGACATTGGTGCGTGTTTTATAGAGCCATGTGACATAGTGGTAATCCATCAGTGTTGATTTCTAATGCGGATATAGTTGGTCTGCTAATGCAAACAAGTATCTCATATCCTCCTTGTGCTTAAATTGGATAGACTTGATCTCCATCACAAGTGGGTGAGATATATTGGTGAATAGATACACAAATGCTTTTGCATGTTGATCGGGTTTTTAAAAATATGGGAGCAGCTCAGTATCTAAATTCTTGCGCATGTTGGTCAGTGGCAGGCAGGAGAAAATTATGCACAGCATCTTATGCACAATTATTCCCTGAACACCTGTTTTGGTTAGGTCAGATAATCCCTGGACCTGCACCAAGACTACAAAGAATTGTGTGGAAACTGTTAAGTTTCCCCCCCTTCTCTGCCTCATGAGAAACCAATAAGTGAAATCGACAAATGTTGTGTCAGTCTCAGCTCCACAGTTGAAGGTGCATCTCCTAATTCAACCGGCTAGAGGAGCGTTAAGTAAGTTTGACTGATTCTGAACTGTTACTATTTGTATGTTTTTATTGTTGTTATCATTTTGTATTTTATTACATTGTTTATTATTTTTGTTGTAACCAATGTTTGTAACAATATTGTTTTTGTTGTAACCAATGTGTTTAACAATATGTACTTTTTTTGTAACCGATGGTTGTAGCAGTTCAGTTCAGGAAGGAAGTTAAGTCACCTTCATCATTTTTCTTTGCAGCCTTTGTGCTGGAGTAGATGGTTTGCAATTAGCGCTGCAAATGGAAATTGCACCGAAAGCAACTGGCACTATTGTGGATGTAAAATCCCGATGTGCATGCACCAGATGCCTGCTGTAATGCTCACCCGATCCAATTGTGCAGCTGATCAGCACAGTTGATACTTTGTGGGGAGGAAAGTATGTGGTTATGGGTGGGAAAACAAGGACATGTTTAAATTTCAGAGTTCCATCTCCTTAGATCACCCATGTCTTCCTGCAGATATAGGATGCTGTAGAGCAGAGGCAGGAGGTGAGCCAGCTGAGAGAAGAGCTGTTATGGAGATTCCTAGAGAAAGGAACTATCTAGGGAGTTCTGACCAGGTAGACAGCTTGGTTGCAAAGGCAACCAGGGTGTGAATGGCATCTCATCCAATCCCAGATGTCTTGTGAGGTGTCTTAGTGGGCTAGAGACAGGGATGGGGGAGAAATTAATTCAGTTCACAAATTTACCTAATTTTGCACTTTTGAACCAAAATGGAGTTATCCTTCAAAACTTGCATTTCTCTGAATTGTGCAATGATATTCTCAGTGTGTGTGTGTGTGTGTGTGTGTGTGTGTGTTTAAAAAGCATACAGAAATGTGCATATTAGGGGAAAGGCGCACTAGAATGCATGTTAACAAAAGCAATATATTAGAAAATATATATATTAGGAAACATTGTGGACAGTAATACATGCATTAGGAGACGTGTACTGAAAAATGCATGCACATTTTCATACTTTAAAAAAAAAAACAAACCTCAAAGTTTGGGACAAACCAGACTTAAGATTGGAAAATTCTCAAAGCTCAGAACAAACTGAAATTGAGACAGTTTCATCCATCCATAGCCAGAGCACATGTGTGGCTTGCCACACTTAGGGCCTTGCTAGACGACGGAGTAGCCCGGTGCGAGGCCCGGCCCCTGTGCATCCAAATTATGCCCTCCCTTGGCCCGGGATAACCAGCATCATTTGTGGCCCAGTATTTCCCATGGTCTCGGGCTGAGCCCGAGGCTGCGGGCGTGTAGCCTGTTCCGCCATTTTTCCCGGCTACCGCATTTACTTGTGAGTAGCCGGGAAAAGCGGTGGATGGCGTGCAGCGCTCCTCAGGAGCACTGTGTCCATTGGGGCAGGGAGGGGAGATGGGGGGAAATGGAGCCAAGGGGGGATGGTGGGAAAACAGAGCCAGGGGGGATGGTGGGATGGGCGATTGTGGGAGGGGGGGATTGGAGATTGCAGGCGGGTGGGGGGATTGGCGATCATGGGCGGGGAAATCAGGGGCAGGGGGAGCGGGGAACCCTTTTTTAAAAAAACAAAACAAAAAAACCCTACCTTTATTGTTGGTGCGCTCCTGCGCACATGGCCCTTTTAAACTTAAAAAAAATGGCGGACGTGGCGGGTCCTTCCTGCAGCCCGTCGTGTCTTATGTGTAGACAGGGGAAACGGCCCACACTACTTTTAGCGCAGGCTGGCCCCTCCTCCCAACCGGATTCAAAGTATTGCAAGGCCCTTAGTGTTATAAGGATGAAGGGAACTAATTAAGGGGCAGTTTTACTCCCTTGTCCAGAAAGTAGGGATCAGGGTGAGCCAGGATAAGGAAGGTGTGTGTCTGCAAACTCTCTGAGGCAAAGGGTGATGCCACCAAGACTAGGGTGACCATATTTGGGAAACCAAAAAAGAGGACACCTAGTGTGTGTGTGGGGAAGCAGCTTTCTAAGTCCTGCAGAAAGTAAGTTATTCCCCCGCCACCTTAAAGAACCCGATTGGAGTGGAGGAGGGGAAAGGATTTCATTCTGCACCACCACCATCCACTCCAATTGGGGCCTTTTCTATAATGTCCAGGAATGACCCACTTTCCCCTTTAAGACCTCAATTGGAGCTCGGGGTGGGGGAATGATGTGCCTCAAGAAAGCATGTCATTCCCTCCTGCCATACTAATGGCAGCCTTAAAGGGGAAGGTGTGTCATTCCAGGACATTATTGAAAATTATAGAAAATCCCCCCTGACACTATGGAAAGAACAAAAACCAGGACAAATCCGGGCAAATCCTGACAGTTGGTCACCCTAACCAAGACTATCTGCAGGTTTTCTGTGGGCACTGCAAGGAAGAGTGATCAGTAACTTTTTCATGAATTATTGCATTCCTATTTCATTCCTGTTAAGTGAGGTTTATTATGGAAATCAATAATTTAAGAACACAATGGGTTACCCTGTTTTCTTAGCATTGTGAATATTAAATTCTAGCTGACTTGAATCATCAAGAGGTCCCTGGAGGCTGCCTAATTTCTAAATCAGCAGCTATAATCTTGTATTGAAATTCTAGTCTTTCCTCTCTGTTGTTTTCTGTTTTTCTTTTCTTTTCCTTTCTTTTCCTTTTCTGCTGAGGCACAATTTTCATTGACCTAGCCCTACAGTTGAAGCCTTAAATAACTCCAGAATTCCTTCCTAAATGGGTGCCTAGTTAGAGAGTATTTCTTTTTTTCTGGATGGCATTTCCTCTGCTCTCATTCCTCCTTTAGCTGAACTCTTTGTTTCACGGATTGCTTTTTTGTGTGTGCAGAACAAAACCTCTAACCAACCCTTTTTTGTTTCTTCTGACACCAGCACACTAGGTCTGCCTGTCTGTGCCTATATTGAAACCGCTTCCTTTGTGCATTGCTTTTCATTGGTGTGGGACTGTTGATGATGGGCCAAATTGGGGGTCAGTCAACCACAGCTATGGTAGCTGTGCAGAGGAAGCATCTTTGACTATTTCTAAATAAAAGCACTGGGAAAGGGATAATAATAATAATAATAATAATAATAATAATAATAATAATAATAATAATAATTTGTTACCCGCCTCTCCCTCCGGATCGAGGCGGGGTA
This sequence comes from Elgaria multicarinata webbii, assembly GCF_023053635.1. Taxonomy (NCBI): domain Eukaryota; kingdom Metazoa; phylum Chordata; class Lepidosauria; order Squamata; family Anguidae; genus Elgaria; species Elgaria multicarinata. The sequence continues at coordinate 10,597,405 of NC_086188.1, forward strand.
CAACATAAATGCAAATGTCATAAAATACATATAATTAAAACATTTAAAACTAATACATTTTCTTCAGGTTAGTGTCCTATGGGCCTCAGCCAGTGGAGGCTGGTGACTCTGACATCAATGGGGCTGTTGAATCTGCTCTGGGTTTCATTCAGAACTCAAAGCAGCCACCCAAGCTGCTGAACCCAATCCCCAAAATTGCTTCAGCATCCTGGATAGATCCCCCAGAGCTCTGACTGGTTCACCACCCCACCAACGTCAGAGCCACCAGCCTCCACTGGCCTTGGCCTGAAATCTTTTTCAACACCTAGAATGTCCTGCTAGCTGTATTCTGGAGCATTCCCAGAGTGTGTTGAGGCAGTCCAAGAAACTTAAGCTAGCTTGGGAATCGAGTTCAGTAGCAACTGTAATAATAAATTTGTATAATAATGTGTAATAATTGCTCCTTCCAACAGCGAACTCGGTGCCCCTGTGCCGACAGAACTGGAACCAACAGGGAGCTACAGAGAAATAGAGGGAGGTATCAGCATGATTAGGGGAACCCCAAGGTATGCAGGACTACGGAACAAGCAAAACCAAAGGGGGTGGGGAGAAGCAAAAAATTAAGGGAACCAAGGCTAAGCTAGGCTAGGTGAGACTGTTTTCAGCAGTTTCTTTTGATGATGAGTTGTTTCGGACGTTAGGTCTACATAGGCCATAGCTAGACGGGGCTTTATCCCTGGGTGATCCCCAGGATCGTCCCTGTGCATCCACATGACGCACAGAGGATCTCGGGATCAGGGAGGGATGATCCCTCCCTTGCCCCGGGATCTCACTCTCCCCTTTGGCCCTGGTTTTTCTGAGGTCCCAGGCTGAGTCCGAGACCGTGGAACATGTGGCTGGGCACTGCGGGTTGACCTGGCTCCGTGCAATTCCTCGCGAGGAGCTGGGAGCTGCGCCCTTCGGGGGTAGGGTGGGGGGGAGTGGTGTAAGTAATTTAATTTTAAAAAATTACTTACCTTTAGCACATGAGCATTCATGCGCTGCCACCCCTTTAAGTAAAAAAAAAAGGTGGGCGCGACACCTCTCCTTCTGAGGTTGTCACGCGTCACATGTAAACAGAGGAGGGATCTCACGATAAACACATCGCAGGATCTTCCTTCCTCTGTTGCGGGCTAAATTGTAGGTCTAGCTAAGGCCATAGAAGAGATGTGTTTTAAGAACAGAAGAAGAGCTTTACTAGAGCAAGCCAAAGGTCTGTCTATTCCAGTATTCTGTTTCCACTGGGACCAACCAAATACATATTGAGACTCTTAAAGTGGAATATGAGTGTAAGAGCACCTTCCTGCCCACATTCCCCAGCAATGGGTATTGAGAGACATACTGGTATTGACTCTAATACCTGTCATGCTTAGTAGCCAAGGACAGCCTTCTCCTCCATGAATGTAAAGCCATCCAAATTTGTTGCCCTCACTATAACCTGGGGAAGCAAATTCCATAGTTTAACTATGTGCAGATGTGATTGCAGGGATGAGTCCGCTGAAAATGTTTGCAAATTGCTGGACGTGTGCTCATATTCGATTTGCACCACTCTGCCAGTTCAATTTTTGTGCAAGTTTCCAATCTGCACAAATTTCCCCTCCAGGTGGAAAGCCTCGCTTTACTCTATGGAGGAAAGTTACGCAAATTTCACGTTTGATCGCTTCTTGATTGCTGCAGTTTTCCCGTTTGCACAGATCGAGCAGGGATCGCAAATGCGAACTCAAATCGGTGAGACAGTGTTTGGAGATGAGCATCCCTGCTAGGGATATAATGAGAAATGAGAGAGCTTTGGCTATTGTGCAGAATAAAAATGCAATAAATAAATGAGGGCTCAGACATAGGTGGAACATGGATATAGATAGATTTGAACTAAAGGATAAGGGTTGCTCAGTGGTAGAGCAAATTCTGTGCATGCAGAAGGTTCCAGATTCAATCCCTGGCATCTCCAGCTTTAAAAAAAAGCACTCCACAATTAGGTAAGATGTGATGGGGCGGGGGAATCCTTGCCTGAAACCCCAGAGAGTTGTTGCTGGTCAGAGCAGAGAACTCTGGCCTAGATGCCCAAGGAGTCTCCTCTGATCTGCCATCAGGCAGCTTCCATTGTTTCTGTGAGGCAGTTTGGGATACAGCATGGCTGCTGCCTGCTGAGTCTTTTAGAAATCAAAAAGCCTTTGGGGGTTTTCCTGGAAGAAGCATTTTGGATTCTGGCCACCTTTTCCCTAACAAGAAAGGAAAGCATTTGCTACGAATGGAGAACATCCTTGGCTCTGCTTTTTTCCCTTTCTTTCTTCCCTCTTCGAGATAATGTAGCTCCACAATTTTACACACAGGGCTCATCTACCCCAAGCAGGATATTCCACTATGAAAATGGTATGAAAGTGGTATATGAAAGGCAGGAGCCACACTAATGCTTTATAGCGATATTGAAGTGCGCTGCAAGATCTACACTCTTGCTTTACAGTGGTACTGAAGTGCACTGACAACTCTTGGGGCCCAGGACACATCTTCACCAAGCAGGATATAACACTCTGAAAGTGGTATGAAAGCAGTATATGGTATGTCTCAATGGACCCCAACAGTTGTCAGTGCACTTCAATAAAGCAATAGTGTGGCTCCTACTGTTGTTTTTATACTGTTTTTATGTTTTTTAAATTTTTGTATACTTTTAATGTTTACTATTTTTAATTGTTGTAAACCGCCCAGAGAGCTTCGGCTGTGGGGTGGTATATAAATGTAATTAAATAAATAAATTTCATAGTGGACTATCTGCTTGGTGTAGAAGAGCCCACAGTAAAATATTCTGGGTTTACAATTCCTTGCATTTGTGCCCTCGGGACCATGCGATTGGTTCAATGAGGTATATTTCATCTAGGTTTTATGGGTGTGTTTCTAGTCATCTTGGTTGAAAGGAAATGCTTCTGTGTAGCCAAAAAAGAAAAAAAAGGACTTTTTAAAAAGTTACTAACACCTCAAGAACTAACTTTTCTTCTCTCCCCACCCTCTTTTGTTGCAGCTGTTTCATCTTGAGGCTGTCTATGGCTCTCATTTCCTCTAGGTTTTAAGGTGTGATGTCCCAGCGTCTTTAACCTAGAAACCTTCCTAACCTTCTTAGGTGTGTATTGTCTTGTTTTCAATGCACGCTTTCCAAAATTGCACGGGGAAATTGCATGACTTTGAATGCTGTTTGAGGATTATGCCATCTTCAGGGGGAAATGGAGTAGCAGCAGCTTGGTCTATCCTGCTCCACGAACTACCGGTTGGTTGCAAACAGGATCATGTCCTTGGCCCTTCCTCTTCGAGACTGTGTAGCAACACAAATACACACACTTGTACACACTGCAAACTGTTCTGGTTCTACATGGTCTTGCTTTTGTGCACAGCACAGAACTCCTTTTAAAAAACAACAACACTTGAGTTTGGATTCACGAGGACTCTGTTTTGCTTTTCAAAATAAGTTTCTGGCCCTCATTGTTGACAGAAAGATGCTTTTGTAAAAGGTTCTGCTGCTGGAGACTTCCTGAAAGGTCACATTCAGCAGTGAGGAGGTAAAGAATAGAACAGCAAAAAGCTGCCCCTTATACAAGCTTTCAACACCGTTATGTGTTTTATAGAGCAGCATAAGAAATACTTGTTTTATTTGGCTGCAATTCTTCCAGCATTGTTTGGGGAGCAGGGGGCTGTTTCTAGTCCATTTTAATTTATCTGCAAACAGTGGCAAATTTGCAAATGACAGTCTATATTTACTACACAAGTCAGTGTTGCTACTAGATAAATAAGTGGGGATTCAATCAACAGAGGTTGTGCAAAAAAGAACAGGGACATGTTGCTGCTGTTATATCTCTACTACTACTACTACTAATAATAATAATAATAATGCCACCATTTCTCCAATTCTCACAACAATCCTGCAAGGTAGGTTACACTAAGAGGATGAGTGATTGGGCTAAGACCTCCCTGTAAGTTTCATGACAGAGTGGGGATTTGAACCCATTTCTTTCTGACTCTGGACTAACACCCCAACTACTATACCATACTAGGTTTCATGATAGCCATTTGCTCCTGTGAGGATACTCTTGCAGTGAGAATAAAAACAAACTCCCATCTCGTGACTGAGGCCTAATTCTCTGTGAGACAGCATTCCTGAGTCAAGGCTGTACCACTTGAAACCTTGGGCAGAGGCTCACATGGCGGGATGTTCCTTCAAAGAAACAATTCCCTCCAAATAGAAAACTAACATGTGTTCTGTCCCAGATGGTGGCCACGTTGCACATTACTTTACTGACTGGGCCAGTTGGAAAATAAATGTGGTGCCCATGGGCACTTTTCTTGGTACCCATCAAGGTGCACTACCCTCTCCCCATTTTCATAATGAACAGATTTTCTTAGCAGCAGCTGCGATTGCTGCAAAATACATTTCCGTTGGTGCAGAAAACTGTGGGTTCAAAGGCGTTTGGTCTCAGTCCCACCTCTTCCTTGTACTTAGTCTTTTGGCTAAGTGACTTGTCCTTTGCCACACCCTCCATGGCAGCCATTTTGTGGTGGTGCCCAGGACAGTTAATCAAATCGCCAAATGTGCCCCACAGGCCCCAAACCTTGCCTATCCCTGATCTAGACATACTAGCTTAATCTCTGCTGTTGAATTTATGATTTACATACTAAAACACCCACCCACCCACAGAAAGATTCATGCTGTTGTTTTGTTCCTTGAAAATGAGTGTTGTTATAGGGCCTTTTGATTGGTGCCTGAATTTGCTGTTTATAAGGAACCATCAATAGTATCTGAAATAGGTCTGAATTGTTCCTGAAACCTTCATCAACGCTTAAGAGGTTCTGGCAGGGGGAGGTGGCTATTTCTTTGCCCCCCACTCTTCCATGCCCCATTCCTTTTACAACTAGAAACTGCCACAGTATGTTTCATACACTCAAGTGCACAAGGATAGTGGAGCTATCCCACTGGCCCTGGAAGAATGCTGGGGATGGGGGTTAATGGCTGGGAGAGAGAGAGAGAGAGAGAGAGAGATGTAGCTTCAGTCTTTTAAAAGGGTGACGGAGCAGAAAGTTCCCGGATTCCTCTTGGATAGCTAGCCATAACCCAGGTCTCTCCATGCCTCATGGCTACAGAGCTATGCAGGCTTGAAAAATGCCACCCCGTTCGGAATCTATAATGCAGCATCAAGGGTCCTATGGTAAAATGTTGAAAAAGAAGAAGGGGAGAAGGATGGAAGGAGCCACACAGAGATAGAGCTGACACAGTCAAGAGCTCGTCATATGGGTTGAAGAGAAGGAAGGACATAATTCCTCTCTGAAGATCTATTTCTACATAGGAGAAATATTTTATTTATTTATTTATTTATTTATTTATTTATTTATTTATTTATTTCATTTTTATACTGCCCAATAGATGAAGCTCTCTGGGCAGTTCACAAAAATTAAAACCATGAAAAGCATAATAAAACAACCAACAGTCTAAAAACACAAACACAAAATACAGTATAAAAAGCACAACCAGGATAAAACCACACAGCAGAACTTGATTCAGGTTAAAATACAGAATTAAAACAGCAAAATTTAAATGTAAGTTAAATTAGGTGTTAAAATACTGAGGAAATAAAAAGGTCTTCAGCTGGCGATGGAAGGAGTATAGTGTAGGCACCAGGTGGACCTCTCTGGGGAGCTCGTTCAACAGCTGGGGTGCCACAGCAGAGAAGGCCCTCTCCCTAGTAGCCACCTGCTTCACTCCCTTTGGCAGGGGCTCACGGAGAATATCTGAGGCTGCTTCTTAAGGGCTTAGCATTTTGAGCTTTAGACCCAGGAAGTCACTTCATTATTGCTTTTGTGATGGAGGACAAATGAAAGTTCAGGTGAAAAGCTAGAGCCGGTAAGTACCCTTTGACTCTGATGCAGATGGCAAAAGCTATAAAACAGCCTTGTGGTATCTTCCAGATGTGCAACTCTGAGAACCCCAGGATGAGCTTGGGATTCTGGGACTTGTAGTACAACACAGCTGGAGGCTGCTAGATTGTGGAAAGCTGCTGTAGAAAAATTGGCTCCATGACAGCTGTTCAACCAGCACTGGGGCTCTGAAGGCAGACAAGAGTTCAGTCATCAGGAAGCCTGGAAATGAAAGCAAAATGCACAACGGACTGTAGTTATGGCACAGATGACAGATATAGTTCCAGGGGGACTCTGCCATGGGTGTCAGCATGATCAAACACCACAATTCTAGACTGTGATAGCCAAAGCAATCTGTGTCCCAGAGCTGCCAAAAGTCCCCAGACGCTTGGTTGAAAATTTGATGCTGGCACCCAGGATATTGGAATTACTCCTTCAGCTCTGTAACAGGGCTGGTGCTTCAAAATAATAAAAAAAAGGTTTTGGCTCTTCAGAATTGCAATGCCGCCAGCATTTAGTAATTTAAAAGCATTTCCCAGGCCCCTGTTGCATTTCATACAGCCGCAGGGCTGCAGTGCAAATATAGATTCTTGCCTGGTGTGGGATGTGTGTATTTGAGAATCTCCCTTTCCTTCCAAAGCATCCCTTGCCAAAAAATCTTTTTATGCTTTTCAGCTTTTTCTGTTACCTTGTATCACCATTTTGGGGAGTAAACGACAAACAACAGCAACAGCAGCACACCAAAAACCCACATGCCATCAAAAATAAAGCATGTCCTAAATTAGTTGAAGTAGTAAAGCTGAAACCCTGTGCTAATAACTCTGATACCAATCCAGGTCACCTCCCTCCTCCTGGTTCCTGCTTTTGTTTGTTTTTAAAAACACACAATTGCAAATCATGTTTTTAATGTAATATATAGTTTGACTCTAAATCTGTCTGCAGGTACAAAACCTTTGTCCTTCATCTGGGCTTGTGGATGGGAGGAAGCAAAAAGAGAAAACCAAGGTGTGTTGCTGTTATGTTTTGGTCCCCTCACCTTGCACACACAATTAGGATTTTGCTGCTCATGTTATAAGAAGACTGATGGGACAGTAAGTGTAGATTTCGGAAAGGAACCTCCAGCAGACAGCTGTCATACGTTTAACGCTTCTTTCTGCAATGATGGGACTAGAAACTTAATTCCTCTTCAAGGAGATGCATGGCAACAATTTGCAGGAAGGAAAAACTTCCTGACTGTTAGAACAGTGCGACAATGGAACCAGTTCCTAAGGCTCGCCCACACTGGAGGCCTTCAAGAGGCAGCTGGACAACCATCTGTCAGGGATGCTTTAGGGTGGATTCCTGCATTGAACAGGGGGTTGGACTCTATGGCCTTGTAGGCCCCTTCCAACTCTACTATTCTATGATTCTAAGGATGCACCAAAATCCTTCACTGAGAGCCTTCTAGACTGCCTGGACAGCAACAGGTGCACAGAGTAAGACACCATACAAGCTTCTGTATAGACTAAAATACCAAACCAGCCACACCGGAAACTTCCCACAAGAACTCAACCTTTTCTCTTCTGCACTCTGAGCGATGACTCAAAGGCCCTGTTCAGAAGACACCTTAAGCTATGGTGGTTAAGGGGCCTTCTGAACAGGGCCAACCTCTCTCTTCTAGTGCTCTGTTTGCACACTGGGAGGAGCTCCATGTGCTTTGGTGTGCATGTGGAGCTCTGCTTCTGTGTGGAAGTGAGCACCATGTATTTCTGCCATGTGCGCCTCGTAATCCAGCAACGTGTGCTGAAGCTATAGGACCCCTGGCACTGCTCCCTTTTTATTTGCAGCTTCAGAGAAAAGAGGCCCAATTTAAAAACTCCCAGGGATCTTGGTTTGGTAGGAATTGTTTCACTTGGCAATGACTTTGTGCCTTTGCAAGGTCAATGAAGAGTTAATTTCTATACGGCTCATATCTGCTGGTGAGGATTACGCATTGCTCTCTTCTCTGGTCCTAATGGCATCTCTTTTGAAGAGGGTTCACAATGGTCTACCTTAGCCTGACTCATTGCTTTGTTCCAGACTATTTGGTGCTCGGCAGCCGCCACGATTTCCACAGACAGCCATAGGACCTCTGCTTATCTGTGTTTTATAGCAAGCTGCCTGCTGCAGCATGTGACATCCCTTACTGCTTTGCTTGTGCCTGGAAATGATCTGCTAATGAGATGCGAGGGGGCACCAGGTTGGGGAAGGGTGCTAGAGGATGCCCTTAAAAGAAGGCCAAGGGGAGTGCGAGAGGTAGGAGGAACTGATGTTATGGGACAAGACTTTTGACTCACCAAGCTGACTGCAGCTCATCAGAAATATGTGACAGCCTATTCTGCCTTTGCTAACACAAAATATTTGAGGCTGTGATCGTGAGCCCGTGTCTACCAAAAATATTTGCAAATGGTCCAACGCTTGCTTGTGCTTGTCCCAATTCCCAGTTCAATTTGTGCAAATGTCCTCAGACTGAATCACCCCCACTTTGGTCTATGCAGGACATCTGTGAACCGCCCAGAGAGCTTCGGCTATTGGGCTGGTATAAAAATGTAATAAATAAATAAATAAATTTTTACAAATTTCCCATTTATACTAACCAAGCAGTGATTGCAAATGGGAATTGGGTATGAGGCAGGCGGACTCTAGAACGTTGCTCGTTCACCCATCCTGGTGAACTTTTTTTCTTTCTTTTTTTCCTCTAAGGAACGGGAACAGCCCCTATGACCTACCCACAGCTACACGGTTTTCCCATCAAGGATCTGAACTGATAGAACGTCCAGGGCATTGTAGGACAAAGTCAATGAGAATCTTGTTCCAAATTGCAGCTGCTGGAGCTTGCTGTTCAGGAAGGCAGTAGGCACATGGACATCAATGTAGGGGGTCTGCCATGGTGCAAAAGGATGCATTGGACTTGCTGCTTGGTGCTGCAAAATGTGGTGTCTCCAGAACCAGGCAGACCACAGCACCTAGCTGTGCTGCATTCAGTTTTGAGGCTACAAGTGTGTGGGTAGAACATTTACAGCAGTGTTATTCTTCAATTTGGCATTTATCAGAGATTCTAGAAACATTTGATTTAGCCATTTTTTCTCCACCTCTTTTCTAAGAATTCTAGGTGCTCTCTCCACAAACGAATCCTAGTCCTCCAATATTGTTTGACTCCATTTCCCATCAGCCCTGGCCAATGGTCAGGTATAATGAGACTTGTAGACTGACAACCATCTCTAAAAGACTGCACATCTGTTGATGTTTATTATAACTAGAACTTCTTGAAACTGAATTTAGTTTAAACTAAATCTAATTTAAACACATGCTTAAATAAACATGTCGGACTTCATGCCTTTTCACACACTAAGATAATTTTTGGCATGGAGAAAGTATAACATGAAATAGCCTTCATTTGTGAAATGTTCACTAGCATAGCTTTCAGAACTGCCCCACCTGCTCAGTCCCTTCCCATGCACTTCTGTGATGTCACAGCATGTCTTGGGCAGTCTTGAAACTCCTTGTCTAAGCTCAGTCACTGCTAAGAGGCCTCTCATGTGGGGCTTTTGCAGCTTTGAAAGTGTTAATTCTTATCCATCTGTGATATTAAAAGCAGAAGACACCAGATGTGAATAGAAAGTATAGAAATAATTGGTCTGCCAGCAGAAAAAAAAGAAGAAAATGGAAAACTAATGTCTCCTTAAAACTACATTCTTGTTTGCATAGTGAAATTACTTTCATGAAAAGTAGAAAAATCTCTTGTCAGGTGGAAGCCTAAAAAACCTGTTACCTGGTCAGTTAAATCTAAATTCTGTTCGAAGTGTGCATATTTTTTTTTAAAAAATGGTGCAGTGCTATTCAACACACACACACACACACACACACACACACACACACACACACACACACACGATATCTGGAAATAAAGTGTTTTCTAACCAGTAGGGAAGAACATGCTTGTTGCCTTAAATCAAGGGTGCAGAACCTCAAACACGGGGGTCAAATTCAGCTCTCTGCAGGTCTCAGTCTGGTCCGTCAGGGTTCCCCAAAATGCTGCGCTCCTTTTCTTCAAACCACTAATTGTTTGGTGGGGTCCTGGCGTCTGTGGAGTCCCCCCCCCCACATTCTAGAAGATTGAGATGCCTCTGTTAATTATTGACCAAAAGGAGCTATAAGTTAAAAAATAGGCTGGTATTTGGCTCCACCTCTTTTGCTCTTATTTTTCTTCTTGGCCACACCCTTTGCCTTCAGCCACCGCCCACCGCTGGCACGTGGCCCCCACGAGCTCCCAACTCAGCCTTCGAGGTTCTGCACCCTTTGCCGTAAACATGACGCCACAGAGTAATTAACGTGTGCCGCTCTTTATTTTATTCCTGCCTTCTTCTGACCTGTGTCTCCTTTCCACCCTTTGTTACCTAACCCTTGTCGTTTGCCCGGATCAGTGAACAGGAAAGACCGTCCGAGCCCCGTCATGGATGACTATGACATCCGTTCCGCTGCCAGCATTTTGGCATCCGTTAAAGAGCAGGAGGCTCGTTTCGAGCGGCTCACCCGGGCCCTTGAAGAAGAGCGGCGCAATGTCTCCCTGCAACTCGAGCGCGCCAATCAGCCCTCGGACCGAGTGAGCATGTGCAACATTGGCAGCGGCCAGCCTCTGGCAACCGCCTGGCAGCAGCTTGTCCTGCAGGTAAACTGCCTGCTCCCCTTACTTGTCACTCTGCATGGCCCATCGTCATCCCCCCGGCCCCAATCCCCAGAGAATGCGTTCTTCCCATTGGTTTGCCATCCTTCCTTCACAGAGGTCGAGGCCGCTCCTGTGGCGTGTCTCCCCCACGGTGGCCATTTTCCAGTCCTAATCGACACGTGCCAGAGAACACGGTGATAGCGTGATACTGAGGTGGCAGAATGGGTGACACCTCTTTGGGTGGGCAGGACCAGAGGGAGTCAGGAGTACTGAACTTGGGTGCTGGGCTTATGAGGTAAGGACTAAAGATAAGCATGGAGTGATGGCAGTCACTGGGGAACACAAACAGGAGGTTGTGATTGTATCCATGTCCAACGTATATGTGGGCTTCTCCCAGGTAGCCAGTTGGCCACTGTGTGAGTAGAATGCTGGCCTAGATGAACCCTTGGTCTCATTCACGGCTCATCTTATGTTCATATGGCCATTTTTGAGACCTCAGGATCATTACATCGCAAGCAAGAACTGCTCCTATTTGCAGAGTGTTTAGGTGAGCGGCCAAATATGTGGTTGCACACCAGCAGTCTGAAGTGACGCAATCCATTCTACCACCTCATTCCGCTGCATTAGGATACCCTGTTGGGTACTTTCCCTCAACGTTCCTTATTACAATGTAGTGTGAAACAGGGCTCCGGGGTTCCTTCATGTTCTAGAGTTACACTCTAGACTGGATCTTGCCTGCTGTGCGAATATGAGTTGGTGACGATTGTGCTGAGATTTGTTTTTGCATGCACTCTGGTTCCTGAGAATATATTTTGAGGACATTAAACAAAAAGAGGAGGCAATGGTCTTGTTCAACCTTCTCCAAAAGTCTTGAATTTGTCATTGCTTACGAATCTTAGTCTCCTTTGGGGGCTAGCTGGTGACCAGGTCTTGTGGTGACCAGGTCTTGTCTATGGATCAAAAGTAGTGGCTCGGTTTCTCCTTGTTAATTTCTTTGGTTGCGGTCCTCAGGATACACCTCACATTGATTCAAATATGGGAAATCTCTTGACCTGAGTGTATTTGGCACAAAATGCAGAATATATTTTGTATCAAAAAAGGTGAAATCTGCCACTGGTATAAGTTATCTAAGGTATACACAATGTGCATATATTTGCTTCCTTATAATTTATTCTACTCCTTCTAGCCACGGGGAAAGTTCCATGCAGGACACCCCAGACCATTAGAAGCCCTACTCAATTTTTTCTAGCTCCTAAGATTCTGCCCACCTGATCAGGTCATTACTTGGGTCAAGTATTTTCACACCTCTTCATGACTCCTTTCATTGCCTTAATGCAGTAATGAGCACAAGGTAAAAGTCCAGATGTTTTGGATTCAATTCCCATAAGCCCCTGCCATCATGGCCAATGGTCAGGAATGCTGAGAATTGAAGGAATCATATGGAGATCTACCTTCTAATTACCCTTGTTTTAATGGATAGGAGGTTAATTTATTTATTTTTAAATTGAAGTTGTGTTGCTCAGGATTCTGAACAATAGCAAATTCTGTACTCATGCAATAGAAACACAGAATATAGACACGCATAGCCTAACACAGTGTCTTGTCTTAGATGGACTGTTCAGTTATTATAGTATCATTCTAGTGCAGTAGCATTATGTACAGTAGAATCTTGGTCTGCATCCAGATGAACGTTTGAGAAGATGGTGATCTTCAAGGCTAGTAGAACTGGAGGATAGCAGGATATGGATGTGTTCCTGGGGACAGAAGCAAAAATGGAATAGGGATGCAGAAAACCAAGTCGGACATGGAAAATGGCTACCTAAAGACATATGTGTAGGGCCATCCCATCTGTGTATGGAGGAAAAGAATAAGAAGGTGAAATCCAATCACTATGGTCAGCCCAGTGAGAATATAATTCCAGGTGAGAAGATTTGCAGATAGTTGTATTGAGATCCCAAATGCTTATCCAGAAGCACTATAGGCTCTCATTCAAGTCTTGCTCAGGAGTATGAGTCTTTACACAGAGATGGGAGTCTTCAGCCTGGGCACGGTAATGGACTGAATGAGGGCTAACAAACTGAGACTCAATCCAGACAAGATGGAGGTACTGTTCATTTGTCTGGCGAGGTGATGTTTACCCTGTTCTGGATGGGGTTGCACTCTCCCTAAAGGATTGGGTTGGTAGTTTGGCAGTGCTCTTGCATCCAGAACTGTCACTTGAGGCACAGGTGAACTCAGTGGCAAAGAGCACCTTTTATCAGCTTAGGCTGATATACCAACTGCACCCTTATCTGGACAGAGATAGCCTAGCTACAGTTAACCATGCTCTGATAACCTCTTGTTTGGATTACTGCAATGCATTATAAGTGGGGTTGCCTTTGAAAATGGTCTGGAAACTTCAGCTGGTACAAAACAGGGCTGCCCATTTGCTAACAGGGACTGGCCAGCGAGACCACATCACACCAGTCCTTTTACAACTTCAACGGCTGCCAGTCCAGGTCTGGGCCCAATTCAAAATGCTGGTACTAACATTCAAAGCCATAAATGGCTTGGGGCCAGGTTATTTGAAGGATCATTGTACCTGCCCATATGTACCTGCTCGGACCTTAAGATCATCCACAGGGGCCCTTCTCCGTGAGCCCCTGCCAAAGGAAGTAAGGCAGGCGGTGACTAGGAGGGGGGCTTTCTCTGCTGTGGGACCCCGGCTGTGGAACGAACTCCCCAGAGAGGTTTGCCTGGCCACCTACACTGTCTTCCTTCCATCACCAGCTGAAGACCTTTTTATTTTCTCAGTATTTTAACACCTAATTTAACTTAAATTTAAACTTGCTGTTTTAATTCTATATTTTAACCTTTATCAACTTCTGCTGTGTGGTTTTATCCTGGTTGTGCTTTTTATATTGTATTGTGTATTTGTGTTTTTAGAATGTTGGTTGTTTTAATACACTTTTCATGGTTTTAATTTTTGTGAACTACCCAGAGAGCTTCAGCTATTGGGCAGTATAAAAATGAAATAAATAAATTCAGTACAAGCAACCCTTGGATGGGTGACCCACAGGTAGGTCCAAGCCACAGGGCAACATTCTGTTGTCATGAGCTGACCTTGGCCAAAAACTTGTTATATTACCACATAAGAAGATCGTATATGCTGCGTTGGGCTCCTTGGAATAAAAGATGGGATATAAATGTAATAAATAAGCAAATAAAGTGCATTTAAACATATTTGAAAGCTATCTATGCCAATGGCCACTGATCACATCTTGCGGCAATTACATCCAACAAAGGAAACATGTGTTTCATTATGAAGCATCTCTTTTCATGTGAATTGACTCATTTGGAAAGCACTGCATTTGATGATGTGACATCAGAGCTGTCTGTGGGGTCTCATTCACACGTGCAAAGGAGTCACTTGATGTTGCAATTATCAAGCAACAGACATGCATCTTCCAACTAGACTTTTGTCTGAAAAATCAGACTCAGAAACTGCATTTGTGAGCTAGGAAAATATGTGAGATTAGCCCTTTGTATTAAGTTGTGCTGGAAGCTGAGTCTGGGCAAAAATAGTGCTCTCTGGTTTAGGGGTTACCTTGATACAGTTTTGCATCTGTACTACTCCTTCTCAGCAAGTTATAATTTATTGCAATACTGGTGGTTGTTTTTGCAAAGACACTCCTGCAAGGCAAGCTGACCTTGCAACTATTTTCTGAATTTCCCGTTGCTTTGGGGGAATGGGGACTTAAACAATACCTTTATTTCTGTTCCAGTGGCCAGTCTTTTCCCTAAGCAAACCGGTGACCTGAATTTAAAAGCTGTGTTTGGTGATTTCCTTAGGCAAAGCGTAAATTCTCAGTTTCTCACACCTAGCAGGTTCAGGGGTTGCTGCCGATCGACCTGCTAATATCCGTGAGCTGCTTTGGGCTTGGAGGTGTAGCCACAGAGACTGATTTTTGAGCTGTGGATCTTTTGTATTGGAGACCACACTCTGCCGAAGACCCTGTTCTGATTCTTCTCGTGATGGGTTCACATGCCACATAAGAAGCATATACACCAGGTGGTGTGTTGGGTCGTTGGTGTTGATGTTGTTGTTGTTGCTTTTGCTAAGTAAAGTAAATAATCTAAGACAGCCTTCCTTGACGTGTACCCTCCAGCTATGTTGGACTCCAACTCCCATTATTCCCAGGCAGTATGGTCATTGGTTGCCACCTCTACCTGAGTAGTGCAATGATCTACTTTTCACATTTACAAAGGCATGAATGCCAGAGCCAGTGGCCATGCTGGCTCAGAATGATGGGCATTGTAATCCAACACAACTGGAGGCACCAGTTCGGGAAGGATGATCAAAAGCTACAATTTCATGTACATTTGCCTGGGAGAAAGCTTGTTGAACACAAAGAGAGGCAAACTACATGCTGCATTAAATACATAGCACATAGCTGATCCTCACCATTTTGTTTACTTTACTGTAAATGTGTGGGGCCCAGATCTTGATTGGGACCACTGTGCATGGGTAGGGGAGGTTCACACAGCCACTTCCCCAAATCCCCCCCTTTGGCTACTAAAGAAAGAAAGATCCATTGACACCATACATATGTTTCCTCTGATAGTGATGGCAACTATCATTTTTGATCCATTGTTACTGGATAAGGATATCTGAGGATTTTGTTTCTGCTCAGAAAACATGTGAATGTGCCCTGTTTGCAACCCCAACGTGAGTGTGGTCAGGTGACTGTGCCTGCCAAATATGCTTGCAAATTCTTGAACATTTGCTCGCCTTTGATTTGTGCAAATTTGCCCATTTGATTTTGTGCAAAATTTCAAAACTGTGCTAATTTTTAAATCACCCACACATTAGTCTGCGGAGGGAATCTGCACAAATTTGCAAATTGAGGAGAGTCAAGCAGCAAGCTGTTGTCTGGAGAATGTTGCTAAGCTCAAACAATGCTCGTTTGCCTATCCCTATTGCCAGACTGATGAAAATTATCGAAGAGGTAATATCAAACCCCCTTTTCCCATTCTTCCTATGTACCAAAGCAGATCTATTCATATTTTGGTTTTATGGAGTGGTTTACAACACAGGACTGGCATGATATATTGAAAAAATAAAGAGAAAATTTAGACAGGAAATCAGAAGCAATGTCTAATGGAGCAACAATAGAAAGTTAAATGCTTTTTCAAGGATGTGGGAGAAGCTATTCGTGACAGTTAAGTCAAGTCATGGGGTGGAGAGCCAGACAATTTATGGAGCTTTTGGGAAACAATCCAATACTGGCAGGGGATGGAGCGTAGATCTTCTATGTTTTTCATCTTGAATTTCTGAAGGTTCTCTCTTGCCCTCTTAGTGTGAAAAACACACATACACACCCAGAAGCTTAAAAAATCATTGCTTGACCTGGGAGGAGAAAATGTAAACAATAAATAAATAACGGAAGGTGGCAATGTCAGAATGAAATGCATTGCATACTAGTTTTTAAATGTTCATTCATCAAAAGGGGAAACACAGCCTAGACTAGGGGCATGTCTACACCAGCCCTATATCCCAGGATCGTCCTGGGATCATTCCTGTGCATCCAAATCCCACACAGAGGATCCCAGGAGCAGACAGGGACAATCCCTCCATTTTCCTGGGATAACCCTTAGGTGTAGAAAGGGCCCAAGTCTTAGGATGCTTCAGTGTGTGCTCATTCATCTTAGCCACTAGGGCTGCCTCCTTTCCTGGGACATAAGGGCCTAACCGCTGTGATTTATGCCTCAAAATTGGATTGCTGCAATGAATGCGACCCAGGATTCCCTTTGAAGTCATTCTGGGTTAAACTTTTGAACCTATGAAGCTTTCACCCCGAATTTGGGGTTGTGTGTAGAGATGTTTGGATAGCCATCAGGACTAGTAGATATTGATGGCCTTCTTCTCCAGGAATTTGTCTAACCCTTTTTTAAAGCCATCTAAATTGGTACTACATTTTGTGGTGGTGAATTCCATAGTTTAACTATGTGCTGTGTGAAGAAGTTCTTCCTTTCATCTGTCCTGAATCTCTCACGAATTAGCTAGATGTGTTAACCCCACTGGGTTCTAGGATTATGAGAGAGGGAGAAAAAATTCTCCCTACCTGTCTTCTCCACACCATGCATAATTTTAAACACCTCTATCATGTCTCCTCTTACTTGCCTTTTCACCAAGCTGAACAATCCCAGATGTTGTAACCTTTCCCCATAGGGAATATGCTCCAGTCTCTTGATCATTTTAGCTACCCTTTACTGTACTTTTTCCAACTCCACAATATCTTCGTTTTTGGTGTGATGACCAGCACTGTACACAGCATTCTCTATGTTTCTCAATAGTTTCAAAGCCACGTCAAAATGATAAAACCTGTCTAAAGGAATTCAATAATAAACAAATAAATCTTTGTCCTTGGGACACCCCATTGAGAAAGTATTCCACAAAACATGGGGTCACTACTGGAAAAGCCCTCTCGCTAAGAGCCTGCTAGCCTAATTGTCACTGCACGTTTGACGCTGCAAGCATTGAAATGGTTTGTCTTTATTATAACACTTTATTATAATAAAGATGACCCCAGTGATCTTTATTATAATCCTTAGTTTTCTGATAGTGGGATGCAACAGCCGAATGGTCCAGTTGCATCCCTTGTCCGTCTTTTATATGGGAAGCCAAGAATAATTGTCTTGAAAGCCTCTTTCTTCCCCCTGATGCGTATCGTTTGATGGATGCAATTAGCACGTGACAGCCCCAAACAGTGGAAGCATTTCCTAGGAGAGGGCGAGAAACACAAGAGACACTGCAAACGGGAGGGGGCGAAGAGAGGGAAGGATGAAAGAAGGGAGTTTGCTGTGTGAAAAATTCCTTCTCTAAGAATAAACAGCCATCTATGTGACCTGACTTCCGGATTTGGCATTTGTGTCATCGGCTACAGACTGCAGATCCTTCTCCCTTTTGGCAAAGGACAATTTGGGCCCCTTTTACACACTTGGCCAGTCTCTAGTTACCAGCATATGTAGGTCACCGGCTGCTAGAATTGATATGATCTGTGACATTTGCATCCTGCCCTTCCTCCAAGGAGCTCCGGAAAGCATACTTGAGGTTGGTCCATTTTCTGCCAACAATAGCCCTGTAAGGAAGGTTAGACTGACTTGTGATCAAAGCCAAGTGAATGCCAAGGCTGAATGGGGAGATGGACTAGGGAGGCCTAGTTCGAAGTCCTGGCATCCTATCTATCTGTTGCACAACACTGGCTGATGGTGCAACAACCACATTGCTCTCTTTCTTATACAGATCTGTCTTGGGGGATGTATGAGAATTTCATTTTTGCTCAGAAAACGTTCGAGAATGTCCCTTCAAAGCCCTGAACACGAGCACGTTTGCTAAAAATATTCACAAATCGCCAAATGCATCCTTGCTTTTGTCTTGTTCCAGATTCTCAGTTCTATTTGTGCACATTTCCTAATTTGCACACATTTCTTCAGTAGACTGATTCAGGCCCTCTTTAGCCTATGGAGGAGATTTGCTCAAATTTGGGGATATTTACGCAAATTTGGCAACGTTGGTGTAAACCTCCTGTTCAATCACTGCTCAATTTGGAATCGGGCATGAAATGAGCAGTGGGATGAAGTTCGGAGAATCCTGGCTATCCTGAATATTGTTCATTCGCTCATCCCTAGTCTGAGTACATATTGTAGCTGCCCATTAAGCACTGAATGGTGTGGTTTGATTGCCTGCAGCAGCCTTTGCTGATGGCGTCGTTTCCATTTGGAAAAGAAGACTTCCCTATTGTCACACCCGGTTGGGGGACGGACTGTGACTCAGTGATAGAGCACCTGTTTTGCATACAGATGTTCAGATCAGATAGGAGGTTTTGGGGAAAACACTTCTTTGCTGAAGAGATGCTGCCAGTCAAGGTGGTCAGTGTTGGTCCAGAGAAACTGACAGCTTCCCATTTTCCACACTGCAACTTGCCATCTCAGTACAAAGCTGTCCTGGAGCTTCTATCAGGACAGTAGAAGTTGTGATTGCTGTAACGACTTGTGTGTGGAGAAGCAGTCTCTAAGGAGTGTCAGGAAATGGTGTTAATCTGGTGCAAAAAGGGTTGAATCATGCTGGATGAAGAAGGCTACTTCAGCACCATGTACATTGATGGTGCTATATAAATAAATAAATAAATAAATAAATAAATAATAATAATAATAATAATAATAATAATAATAATAGGTTAAATATGGATGATTTGATCTGGAATGGTGGAATGGCTTGAGTGAGGGTTTTGGGGAGATTTACAAGTAGACCCCCTAAAAGACCACAGACTCATATCTGAAAGACCCCCAGAAGTATATTCTAACCCCATGAGCCATGGACAGGAATTGATTACCAACATAACTAAGTATAAACTGAATTCAAAATCAATCCCTTCCTTCCCAGTATTCCTTGTTTAATTAAGCAATTGACAACAGTTACACCTTGGAGATTCACTCCCCACCAAATCTCAAAATCTAACAGCATCCGTTATTATTTATGTTTATTAAGAGCTTACCCTGCTGTTCCTCCAACAAACTCAGGGGGTCAGTCATGCTTCTGCACCCCCACGCCACCCCAGTTTATCCCAACATCAACCCTGTGAAGTAGGTTAGCCTGATAGAGAGAGAGAATGTGTGTGTCCCAAGGTCACTCAGTGAGCTTTGTGTCTGAGTGGGGATTTGAACCTGGGTCTCCCTCGTCCTAATCTGGCACTCTCAAAGCTACATCAATCTGCTTCTCTATCTGAATTGGGAAAATATTGAACTTTCAGCAAACATCTTTGAGTTAGAAGAATTTGCATGAGATTTGAATTTTCCCACGAAGGGGCAAATGACTGCGTCTGCCTTCCGCTCTTAAGAGCTGCTTCCGCCATGATGAGTTTCCTTACATGGATTATGGGTGAGCACATGCACTGTGCAGGACTTCACATGCCAAAATTGGACACGTGTTACATTTCCCCTCTTACACGTGCAAAGAAAGAGCGGGGTGTGCCCTTCACGGGTGGCGACTTCATGCATGTGTCGAACAAGCTGTTCCTTCCCCAGGTAAGAAAACTGGCATGCATGATGCAGCGTTGCGTGTAATTTGGAAGTCCCTGGAAGAGGCTAATGAGCATCAGTTTGGAGAGATCAAGGAGGGGTCAGGTGTGTATAGCACCTGTCCCGGCTATTACATGGCTCACTTCATCTGCTTTTCCAAGGGGCATTTCCCCAGTGCTGCGAAGAGGAAGCAACCCGAATCGAGGCAACCCTTACACCTCTGGCTGGTTGTTGACTGTGTCACCGGGGTCTGCCGTGTGCATTGAGCGTGCCTCCCTGGAGCTGCTGGGTGTGGCCAGAGGCTGCTGTAGTGTGAAGCTTCCAGCTGTGACTGTCAGTTTCCGCTCCCCCCACTTCACCGGCAAACTGGGAGAGTTTGCAAAGCTCGATCCTCGGGGAAGATCAGCACTACCCACTCCCTCCCCCAAAGCAGCAGCAGCAGCCCAAGGAGATCCGTCTGGGCTTCTCCCTCCTCCCTCAGGAATGAAGAAGGGCGGAGGAGATGAAATAAAAAGCATGTGAAAAGGAGTCCCCTCCTCCCTTTCTTTCAGAGCGGCTTGGATTGGGGGGCCGGCCCTTTTCTCCTACCCGGATTGGCTCCGCCGCTGTCTGGATCAATTCAGAGGGGCTCTCCAAACACAGAGAGGAAGGAGGGAAAGCTGAAGGCACACCAGACTGTCAAAGCGGAGTGTCTGTGGCAGCCCTTAAGCCGCCCTGCCTGGAAACTGGACTGATTCGGGACTTATTTTTTATTTTTATTTTTTTTGCCCAGTAGGGAAAGCAAAACTGGAACCTTGCATAAATGCCTGCAGAACTCAAACAGGTTAGTATATTAACTTGGCGCCTGCCTTTCTCTTTGCCTGCCTTTTCCGTTTCAGGCGGTTGGAGGGTTGGGGGAAGAAGGTGTTTGGCCTTGATGCTGCCTAATTAATGTGTGTGCATTTAGTGTTTTTAATGGCATTTCTTATGTGGCTGGAAGGAAGGAGGGCTGGTTTTTCTTCTTCTCCGGAGAAACCAGGGGAGCAATTCAGCTTGTTCACCTAAACCAGCGTTTTGGAGAGTTGAGAGATTAGCTTTTTGTCTTTTGCAGTGTTACCAGTTGGAACGGAGGGGGAGAAGGAAGCTATTGTTTCCTTTGACCTTCTAGCACTGCTCAATAAATCCAGGGAACTCTTTTGACTCTGAATGGACAGAAATAGCTGCTGGAAATAGGGACCTACACTGAGAGTGGGGAGATTTGCCAGGTTTTATTGTGGCTGGTGCTGCTTTTGCCATGCAGTATTTTGTTACTGTGCATAGAAAAAAAGAGAATGTTGATGGAACCCCAAAGCAAAGTTGTTTTTAGGTCGGACGAGTGATATGTTGTGTGTGTGTGTGTGAATAATATTGCATAGGGACTACGGAAATCTGAGATTTCCCCCATACCTTACATTGTATTGCAGGGCTGATTTGAAATAAAAACATGTTTGCAAAATTATACACTTACTTAATTTTAGAGGCAGCATCTTATGAAGGAACTCTAAAGAGAGAAGAAGAAGGGGGGGAAAGCCCAGTTGACTATGAGATGTGAAACACGTCTGTATTGTTGATGTTGTTGTTTTAAATGGGGCTATTCTGCTTTCAGACTTAATTCTGGCACCTTGTACACAAGAATGGTGCATATCAGCGGGCAAGGAAAGTAAAACTTACTTGCTGATGTTTTTGAGCCTTGTGTATATCTTGAATTCGGGGAGAAGAGGACCTCTTGTTGAGGTTGGAAGAGGTTTGAAATCAGCATTATATCAATGTGGTTTGAGAGATGGTGCGCCTTGGTGTCTCTGCTGATCTGTGAATATGTGCCACCATATAGATTATAGGTGGGCTGAGATGTTAGACATGTGTGTTTATGCATAAAGGTCTCGTCTTGGGGGCTCGAGGTTTGATGGGGTGACCTTCAGCTCTGTGGCAAACCCTGTAGCTCCAACTGTTAGGGAATGCACATATATTTCCTTTGTCTTTTGTGGGAATGTTGATTTCGTCTTCTGCTGATGGATTAGTAGAGTTTTTGAAAAGAGCATAATTTGACTGAGCATCTATTTCCCCACCCCCCTCAGTTTAAATTTCTGAAATTCCACTCCTCTTTGAATGCTTGCTCATTTGTATTCCTTGTAGGGCATACCACCTGTGGACGTTGCACGAAGTGGAAGTATTTCCCATTGCCTTTTTGTGCTGCCTGACCTGAAACTATTTCAGCTGTCTCTTTGCAAGCAATCAGCTGTTGATGTACACAAAGTTAACAACAGAAATCTGTCTCTTTGGATATTTTTCTACTGGAAAGTGGTGGTGGTGGTGGGGAGAGTGGGTAGGGACAAAACTGTAGAGGTATAGAGTGGAATGTTAACAAGTATGCCTAGGACTAGTGTAGCATCCACATATATTTTTGGGTAGGGGAGAGAGAGAGAGTCAGGGACAGAGGAATGCATACATTTGGGAATGATTATTGTCTTAACTGTGCTGGATGTACATTTTCCCATGCCACTCTTATTTTTCAGGGTCAAACTAAGAGAGATTAGTGTTTGTGGCTTCAATTTAAATGGACCGCCAGGCATTTAGGAGAAGACAGATGTTCTGTTTAGCTTCCTGTGCTCTTTTTGGATGGCCTGGGAGACTAGATTAATTGAGGCAATTTTTAAAGCCTGAATTCTTCACATGTTTAGAACAGTAGATGAATGTATGGGGGGCTTTCCTTATAAGGACATCGGTGGCTCCTGAATCCAATGCTGTCAAAGAAATGTATTGTCCAACAGCAGAGGTTTCACAGACTGGGAGGAGGGTAGTTATAAATCCTACTCCTCCAAGCCATATAAAAGGACTGATAAACATAAACCCACCAAAGTAGGCACAGAGAATAGGAACTCATTTGAAATGTAAGTGTTTTATATGTATACCCCCGGAATATAAAAACTGAAGGCCAACATTGATGTGTTGTGGGAATCCATGACCCCATATCCTAGAGAGGATGCTTCTTCCTGCACCATTTCTCTGTTTGAGACCCCCAAGTTGCTACTAGCTTCTTTGAGGAGGGAGAAAGACACACAGTTCAATCTTAAAGCTTCATCCCACGAGCGTCAGTGAGCGGTTCCCGTTGTTTCTTCTGCCGCCGCTGCAGCATTGCTTCCTGAAAACAGGAAGTAAATAGCACCATAGAGTCAGATAGGGGAGAGGTCCAACCAGACTTTTACTGGTTCTTTTTTGCTGCATGTCTTCTGCCAGAAGGGGCGCAAGATGCGCGAGAGGCGGACGACATCATGTAAGTATTTCGTGAGTGCCCAATAATGAGCGTGCATTAAAATGCTCGTCAGATGAAGCTCTTAACAGCAACTTCAAGTGGGGGTGGGTGGGTAATTTTGAACATG